>NC_083420.1:64361269-64719961 GCF_020745735.1 Hemiscyllium ocellatum
CAACCCTACCGGATCCTCAACCAGGACCTTCATTTCCTTTTTAATTGTTCTGACCTCCCCACTGGTGAGGGGTGCACACACCCACCCAATCTGTTTGTCCCCTATTGGTACTTCCCGAAGGGGATAAGTCATTACGTTCTTTCTTTATTTGTGTTTTGCCACCTTAGGCTTTGATTTAGGTCCTCCGGAGGCCTCCTCTACATCTACTTTAGCTTACCTTTCTTTTGCCGAGGAGTGAAGGTCAGGAAATACAACATGCCCATCCACCGCCCCTTCGTCCTCCTCTGGTGAGTCACCTGTTCCCTATCCCTGTCTGTCCGTCTCCCATCCTCCCCCATCTTCACCTAATCTGATTCTATGGTACGGGGTGGGGGGCGGTGGGCAAACAGCCAAGAGGATCCCAGGGACTGGGTGTGGTAGAGGGGGAATCTTTTGTCTTTACTACCAGCATTCCCAAACTGCCCTTCCAACAGGACGCATAGTCTGCCTCCTCTTGACTAAAAGGTTGTTTTTCATGCACATACAACTCTAAATACTGACATACCCAATCCTCGGCCGAACCATACTTTGGACAGAAGACAGCCGGACGAAGGATTGGTTCCTTAGTCCACACTAAACAACAATACTTAATCATTTTCTTTTCATCCTTTACCCTTGTACAAGTATTGCGTGTCCATTCCTGCAACATCTTCCCCAACGGACTTTCAGGAGGTATGTTGTAAGGGACCCCACCCCCTCTTCCATTGCCTTGTTCCTCTTTCGTATACCCGGAGGCTTGTCCCTTACCCACGGCACAACCCATATTGAGTCCCTTCGTTAACCCCTTATTAACTACTAAAACTCAATCCCGGCCACCAAGACAATACTTTAAAGTCAATTTTATTACCTTGGTCTGTGCACAGAGAATCCTGGCCCCTTTCTGCCATATGTTCTATCTATCTCCTGTCATTGTCTGAATCAGGTGTCTCTCTTGTGGGATTCGTACCAGTCGCCCAAGGGAGCGGACAAAACTGGGACACGAGACCGCTCCTCAATGGGGAACAGGATGCGTCTTCCCAATTCCAGGGCCAGCCACTCCCCCCGGCGATGGAAGAACATCCCGGACAGACCCCAATTATGAGAAGCAAAGCTCACTCACCACAATAATTTCAGTCTGAGACAAGATATGAATCAGTAGTGCCCTTTATTTCACACTTGCAAGTGGGTGTGATGTCCACAAGGCAGGGACAATTACACACTGATGTGAGTTAATTCATTTTTTAATATCAATTAGAATTGCAGAAGCAACATAAATTTAACTATATCCCACACTGATCCATTAACATCTGACCATCTCTGTTGTCAATATTCTTAATGAACCAAACTCGACAGCTCCCTGCAGTCAGGAATTCCCACAGAGTCCCTACCCTCTGAGTGAAGACATTCCTCCTCACTTCCATCTTAAATGGGTGAGCCCTTGCTGGGATTTTCTGCCGCCTGGTTACACATTCTCATACCATTGAAAGGAAAGGAAGTGACAAAGATAATTGTTGTAGATGATCTGAAAATTGGTGGAGTTGGGGTGAATGAGCAAGGAGATCCGAGGTTGCAGGAGGTTACAGATCAGTTGGATAGATGTGCAGAGAAATAGCAAATTGAGTTTAATCTGGGCATGTGTGAGTTCATGTCAAATTCAAGAAGAAAGTTAGGATACTGAGGGACATTGAAATACGAAGGATCTTGGTGCACTAAGTGGTAAGGTCATAGGGAGTGTTACTGAACAAAGAGATCTTGGAATGCAGGTTCATAGTTCCTTGAAAGTAAAATCCCAGGTAAATAGAATAGTCAAGAAGGTGTTTAGTCTGCTTGTGTTTACTTATCAGAGCACTGAGTACAGGAGTTGGGAGGTCATGTTGTGGCTGTATAGACATTTTCAATATTGCGTGCAGTTCTTGTCTCCTCCCTATCGGAAGGATGTTGTATAAGTTGAAAGGTTTCAGAAAAGATTTACAGGGATGTTGCCAGAATTGGAAGATTTGAGCTAAAGGGAGTGGTTGAATGGGTTGGGTCTACTTGAGGCTGAGTGGTGACCATATAGAAATTTATACAATCATGAGAGACATGGATAGGTTTAACAGACAAGGTTTTTTTCCCTGAGATAGTGGAGTCCAGAACCAGACCGCCTAGTTTCAGGTTGAGAGGGGAAAGATATAAAAGGAATCTAAGGAGCAACTTTTTCAGATAGAGGGTGATGTGTGAATGGAATTAACTGCTAGAGGAATGGTGGATGCTGGTACAATTACTGCATCTAAAAGGCATCTGGATGGATATACAAACAGGAAGGGTTGAGAGGGGTTTGGGCCAAGTGCTGGCAAATGAGACAAAATTATGTTAGTGTATGTGGGTGGCGTTAACACGTTGGACTGAAGGGTCTGTTTTGGTGCTGTACATCTCTATGACTCAATGATTTCTACTGTCCATTACCAGCCATACACTTCACTATTTCCCCTGTTTACCTTGGCCAGTTCTCCTCTCAAACACATGTAAATGGCTTTGGTTGTGCTATAGGGTCACTTTAAAAATGCATCATCTCACAGAATTCCACTACACTACAATTTCCCAGAGGATATCTCAGTGGGATATTACTCCTTCACTCAGCTTCTTTACCCAACGGTCGATCTGCGACAGTCACGTCCCTGGCCATTTGCACAATGTGTTATTCAAAGAAATACTGACACAAACATTCAAAGAGGTGTTTGGAGCATGTGCCAATGTGACTGTCTCAGATTATACAAAGATTGAAGAATCCCAAAGCGATCACAGTGCCTTTTGATTACAGAGGAATTCATTGGAATGTGTAACAGGGTTAAGCAATATAATGCTCTCAGGCAGCCTAAAAACTATTTTCCTGCTTGTGTTTTTGTCACGTGTTACCCAGAATTTGCATTCAGGCTGATTGAGCTGCATCATCTGAGGCCAAATGCTTTCTCTGTAATGCCTTTCTTACCCATTACTGTCAGGGTTACCCATCCTGCACTCCCATTCTGCCTGAGAACCCTCAAGGATGTGTACAATTGAATATTTATGTTCTGCCTTTTTTTCTCCTCTAACCGCATCATTCTGGTGACTAAATCTTATTGATCCCTGTGTCACAAGTCCATCCACCTTATTGCAGATTCTTTGTCCATTCCAAAAAAAAACATTGTAATCGACTTTTTCCCAGAATGTCCTGTCACAGCATAATTCACTGATGTATAGTTTTAGTTAAACTCTGTCCCTTCCTGTTCCTTCCTGCTTGCCTTCAGCCACATTTCCATGTTGTTCCGATGCGTCATCTTTTCTCTTTGGATTTGGAAAGCTCATTTCACCTGAACCCTGTCCCGACATCCTCTCTGTTAGTTTAAAGCCCTGTCCATAAACCCACCGACATAATTTGCCAGTACACTGTTCTCAGCAGTGTTGTTTTTAATTCACTCATGAGATATTGTTGTTTCTGGCTGGCCATCATTTCATGCCCACCCCAGAACTGCCCTTCAGTGTCTTGCGAGATAATTAGAGAATGCAGTTTAGAGTCAACCCCATTGCTTTGGGTCTGGAGTCATATGTAGGTCAGACCAGCTGCCTATCGCAGATTTCCTCCCTGAAAGGATATTAAGCATTCCGGTATCCCTGCCACCGGCATTAAATTCTGGATGAAAAGTCTAGTGAGAGTAAGTAGGCCACCGCCTGGCCCACTGCTCGCTCCCTCCTCCCTGAGTACTGATCCCAGTGCACCAGAATCAAATCACCTTCTTCCTGACCATGGTTTGATCCTGATAGCACTAGAATGCTGGTGCTATCAGTCAGTATCTCTCCATGTGATACTTGTCACTGTGAGGGTCTAATTACTGCCGGTGACTGCACCTTTTGCAGCTACTCCAGATCCTGAGCCAACAGAATTCTCCACTCCAGGGAGATGAGGCAATAACAACAGAAAATTGAACCATATCTTCTAACGTTCAATGCCACCACCATAACTGAACACGCACCGAGCAATATCCAGGGGATTACCGTTAACCATATAGCTTCATTACCCATTCCTGTGAAGGACTTATGCGAAAACATTGACTCTCTCGTACCTCAGGTGCTGCCTGACCTGCTGCGCTTTTCCAATGCCACGTTTTGACACATGTTAATTCATTGGCTATAAGAATATCTCAGGGGCTAGAAATCCTGCAGAAACAACTTACCTCAAAATTTCTTATAGCCTGCCCCCCATCTATAAAACACATGTTGAATGAATGTGTGATTAAATACCCCATTTGCCTGAGTGAATGCAGCATCACCTCTCACCCACTGACACTCAGTAGCCGCAATGCCTGCAATCTACATGGAACTCTGCAGAAATTTACCAACGTACCTCTGAACGCTCGATTATTAAGAAGTAGAACCGAAGCAGATACATGGGACCCCCACCGTGTTCACGTTCTGTTCCAAGCCATCTACCATCCTGATTGGGAAGTATATTGCTGTTCTTTCAGTGTCACCGTTTCAAGTTCCTCCCTAATGATATTGTAAGCCTACCTACAGCACGTGGACTGCAGCGGGTCAATGTAACAGTTCATCCCCAACTTTTCAAGGGCAACAAGTGAATGTCAATAAATACCATCCCAATCACATTCTATGCATAAATTAACATGAAAATACTGTCCAGACCTGACAATACTGGACACTGTGCTTTGGATTTTGTGAGCTTAGGCTGGTAGGGTACAGGCAGTAACCTGTTTGTTGTGAACAGCTGAAGGGATAATCTGTTATTCTCTCAGAGCATCACATAGACATTGAATTCACACCCAAAATTACTGAGCTCTGAGATAGACATAAGCAATTAAAAATATACTCATGTCTGACTAACATGTTTAACCACACAGTGAAATTGTTACCACAAAATGATTACGAGTGAGTATTAGCAGGGAGAAAGTGAGGACTGCAGATGCTGGAGATCAGAGTCAAAACATGTGATTCTGAAAAAGCACAGCCGTTCAGGTAGCATCTGAGGAGCAGGAGAGTCGACTATTAATTCACAATTTTAATATAAGTGAAAATAATTGTATATTGTCAAAGTCCTTGTACTTAATAATAATCTGGTCTTGGGTGTGAGAATGAGACTTATCATTTCAATGCTCTTTACTGTGAGTTGTGCCCTGCTTTCATCATATTGTTGCTATAACAGTGTAGTGACTAAATGGGTGGATTTTGTGTTATTGGACAATCTAAAAGTTGGTATTATGAAACGATATTAGGCCTTCAGTAAAAAGACTTTGCTATTAATGGTTAGAACAATGCTGCAAACATTTACACAGAGATTACCAGCTCACGTCACACACAAGGACGTTGGGCTGGGATCGTACTGGCCATCAATGGAGCTGTACAATTCTGTTTGGATACTGACATTGTGAGGCTAACATACACTGGATATGGTTAATGAGGGATTCAATGTAAGATGCCATGTGCTGCAGATGTCCATCACCTTTATAACACCTTCATTCAGGATCGGGTCTAAATTACACAATTACAGAGTTTAGGTGGCACACAAGAAGAGATATACTTGAAAGACATGGTTGTTCACAGGTCATTGTTATAAACATTGAACTGCGTCTGGACCAGGGCCATGTGCTAGTCCATTGACCAGATTTCCCCACACACATCTCCACATTGTTCAGGTTTGTCTCTAACCAGTCTATTGTGAGGGATTGTGTGAGTAACTGTCCAGCTCAAATTAGGAAGCTCTCTGTACAGATTTTGGAGATTGCCAGTGTTTTGGAGGTCATGGTGAGGGCCACTTACACTGTGTCTGAATACAGGCTTTTCCTCAAAGTCATTTCCAACAGCTATACTGCCTGCAAGATGATGTGTTCACTGATCTGAACATGGATCGGCTGTCTACTACAGTCACTGAATTGTGTAATATTTAGCTGTGCGCTCTGGCATTTCAATTATTGTTCACTTCAATTGTTTTCAACTGAAAAAATATTGATGTTTGGTTTATTTTAAAATATGTGAGAAACAAAGTGATATTAACACTTCAGTATACAAAATGTAAAAGTGACCTGTTGTATATTTCCCACGGACTAATTTAAAAAAAAACAGTCAGGTATTGCCTGTAAAGCTGGATTCTGTGAACAGGACTATGTCTCTGGCAGCTTCACCACCGTCTCTGCTAGGTTCTGTCCCACTGACAGGACAAAGCCAGGCTCAGGGGGCAGCTCCTTTGTATATAGTCAATACAGTGCTGAGCATTGATGCTGGATCCTGGGGCTGCTAGACTGCCCTGTGACAAGTTATGAGGGAATCAGTAAAATGGAAACAGAAAATTGACCACACCGTCACCGATCTGCCTGCTGCATTAGTTAAGGAGTCCAAGAGAAAGAGCATCCATCCAAGGACAGACTGAATTTAGCTGGAGCTCCAGAACAACAAGAATACAATTACTGTGAGGTAGAGTCTGAGATATCCAGGCAGAGGGCAGATGTTATGATGAAGGGAAAAAGTCATCGTGTTAGTGTCAGATGAGAGGAAGACCACGTGGGTAGGCAAGGTAGTTCATAAGGCAGATTGGGGATGATATCATGAGAAAATGCACTTCACCTTGTGTAGAGAAACCCTCCGTGAAACTCGACTAAAATGGGACTTGACCAAATCATAACTTGAATTATACAAGAGATTCAAACCCTCAAACAGGGGGAATACAATGTTCCAGACTGTTAAAAGGAGCCGGGGAAAATCCCCTGCCTTATAGTTACCCACATTACCCAATCCTCACTGAATGCCGCAATGGTGCCGGAGGACAGGAGAATGGCTAATACCGCAACTTTGTTTAATGTGGAGCAAGGGACTTATTAAATCGGTCGTGGCTGGAATTCTGAGACAGTGGATAAACGGTCACTGAGGAAGTCCCAGGGACTCCAGGACAGTCGGTCTGGATTTGTTCAAGGAAGATCACGTGTAATTAATCTGACTATGTCATTTGAGGCAGTAACTTGTAACTACATGTGACTGACTTGGATTTGATGAGAGATCCTATGGCAGGCTGCTTAAAAACAGAAACTATGGGGTCCAGGTGAATGGAGCACACAACGCAGAGAAGTGCAAGGCAAGGCATTTGGGGACATCAACAATAGGAAGGGATGTACAATAAATGAGAATATGGTCAGTGTGGGCAAATAAATGAAGGTAGCTGGAAACACTAATAATCTCGTTAATGGAGCAAATGGCACCATTTCCTCTATCAGCCAAAGCGTAAAATTTCAGAACAGGAAGCTCATGCTGGAACTGCATACATGATGAGCTCAGTCACAGCTTGGGGACTGTGTGCAGTCTGGTCACCCCATCACGTGGAAGGATGGAATTGTACTGGATAGGGTACAGAGGAAATTCTTCACCCTGTGACAGCAGAAGTGCAGTTATGGGGAAGATTGGAATGGAGGATAATGAGAGGAGATTTGATTGCGGTGCATGTATTGTCAAGGGGCTGGGTAGAAAGGGAGAGAACACCTTGTTGCTGTTGGAGAGCTCAGTTACCAGTGGCGAATATTTAACGTAATTGGTTCGAAGATTAGAGAAGTGGTGAGGAAGGTTGTTATTTCATCCAGAGTATGGTCGGGATCTGGGAGTCACACATGGAAACGGAGTAGAGGCAGAAACTCTCAAACCATTTTTAAAAGCTGCCGGGTTCTACACCTGAAGTCCTATATTCTCTGGGGAGACAGAACTAGGGCTTCAAACAACAACGTTACAACTTGTCCAATGCAGACAGTGGACAGAGTGATATCCTCTATACTATGCTACTTTCTGACGTTTACAAAGGTCACCAACATCTGATAGGATCAATACGCATGGATGAGGGGAGTAGGAAGGGCGGTGCAGTGTGTGAATTGATTGGCATCACAATAATACTGATCCCATCTCTTATACAAAATGCTACTAGACGGTGTTGGCCTATTTAACCTTCCTTTAGAAATGGGAAAAACCTGTGATTATTCAGGTCTGTCATGGTCACACTGCAGCCCCATCTCCTTAATCCCAGCTCCATCTGACCTGGGTCACACTATTTAAAACTACAATTTCACTGGCCTCGTTAAAAAGTTCCCAGCTTCGTTCTTGACCCATTGAAAGCTGCTCTCAATCTCAATTATTGCATATCATTCTCTACCATCATCTTGAACTTTACAATAAAATGATCGCTGCACCCCAAAACGCTCTCCTACTGACACTGGATCCATTTGCCCCATCTCTTTCCTAAGGACCAAGTGTTCCTAGATTACATGGAGGAGAGCTTATTGCAGGAGTATGCGTCCAGTCCAACTGTACATTCTCCCTTGAATACTTGCCCCTCATGACCCTCCACCACCAGTAACCCCGTGTATTTCTGGAAAAATTATTTTTCTCAGTATAACTAATCTGTAGTATTGTCATCGCTTTCAAATGACCCTACTTAATTATTCACTGCATCATTTCTTTGGTTGCTATCTGAGAGACAGTGTAATTGTATGTTTGTTGTTCTGTAGCTTCAGCCAAATTCACTCTGTCCTTGGATGGATGCCCTTTCTCTTGGACTCCTTAACTAATGCTAATCGAAACCAATACTTCTACCTTCATTCTTTCCCTTTCCTTCTCTTATTTTGGAATAATTTATACCTAGCAATATTTAACACCAAGGCCTACCATTCCTTGAGCCAGCTCTCGGTTACCAGCTCTCGGGTATTAGTATTTCCACACATCAATCTCCATCTGGAACTCCCCGACAATGGTAATTCATGTCCATGCAGAATACCTCAGATTAAGGCTTTCTTTCTTATTCCATCTTCCAATGATAAACGTGTTGTAAATTAGTACCAACTGCATCTCCCCTTATTTTGAGAATTCTGGTAGTCTCCTCTAATATTCCTTTTTGGATCCTAAGCACACGCCAAGTTATTTTCAATTGCTCCAAAACATCCCGGAAGAAATTCCGTCCCAGGTCTGTCACATTAGCCCATCCAGCTTGTACAGTTGCTGTCTTCCCCAGAACCAGTCCCAATGTCCCAGGAATCCGAAGCCCTTCCTGCTGTACCATTGTTCCAGTCACACACTCATCTACCTAAAACTCTGAGTACTGTTCTCGCTTGTACACTGCACTGGGAGCATCCCACGGATTGCTACATTTGAGGTCCTGCTTGCTAAACATCCATCTAGCTCCCTAAATTCTGACTCCCAGACGACTTTACCCTTCCTACCCCTGTCGTCCCTACCAACTTGGACATGAACTCTGACTGCTCACTGCCCCACAGACGAATGTCCTGCAGACATTGTGACATTCTTAACCCCACCATCCTGGAATTACAGGCACGTTGACATCTTCTTCAATTTCCTGTCTCCCCTGTGAATATTGTTCCTCCTTCCTTCTCCCTTCCCTCCTGGACAATCAGGCTGTTTGTGGTACCACAGACATGGCTCCGACTGCCCTCTCCTGAGCAGCCAGCACCTTCATCAGCTTCCAAACCGGGAAACTCAATTGGGAGGGAGATACCAGGATATCATTTTATTCCATGATTGTTTCTCAGTGGCACTGCAGCCTCATAGAGCCAGACACCATGATTCAATTCCAGCCTTGGGAAACTCTATGTGTGGTCTTTGCACATTCTCCCCGTGTCTGCGTAGGTTTCCTCCCACAGTCCAAAGATGGGCAGGTTTGGTGAATTGGCCATGCTAATTTGCCCGTAGTGTTAGGTGAAGGGGTAAATATAGGGGAATGGGTCTGGGTGGGTTGCTCTTCGGAGGGTCAGTGTGGACTCGGGCCTATTTCCACACTGTAAGTAATCTAATAAAATAAAAAGGACACTCACGACATAAGGAGGTACAGAGTGTGGGAGTATTGCAAATTATTGGGATTGTAGGGGCTGGAAGAGCTATGATGGATAAGGAGGATGAAAAGTACCAATTTAGCACAACCAGCCACTGTAATTCACAGAGATATAAGGAAGGGAACCTGTGCTGTCATTGAATACAGTTACATGGAGAGAGACAGATACTGAGGGATTACAAATTTAGAAAGGAAGAGGTTATAGGTGATCAGAAGTGTAAACAAGAATAAAGAAATTTGAGAGATCACTTGCATAGATGGGAATGGAGGCAGTGAGACATTCTGATGAACAATAAGAGTTGTCAGCAGAGAAGTTTGTCACATATAAAGGAAGAGCTGCATTGTCTATGCCTTTACAGACGTGATGAGTGTTGTTGCGCCTGCTGGAGGGGACACAGATAACAACAGTTGCAACAGCTGGTGCAGTGGCTCAGGAAGGCAGCTCACTACCACCTTCTCAGGAACAAGGAAACAAATCAACAAGACATCTATCAATGCTCATGACCGCGAATGAATGCATAAATAAAATATCTACAAGCAGCACTGAGGTCACTTAGGAAGGCCCTTTCAGCAGCACTTCACAAACCCGGAACCACTATACGCTGAAAGTACAGGAGTACGAGCTGAACGGGGACACCAGAATTTCCAAGGTGCCCTCCAAGCCACACTCCACTCTCCCAGCACTGTGTCTGTCCCTACACATAAAGGTTTACAGTGGGTGAGGAAGGCCGCTCACCACCACCTTCTCTAGGGAATTACAAATAGGAAGGTAATGATAGCCAAGAAAGTGATGGACACATCCCATCAGTGAATTTGTACAAGGGAAACTCATGGACTGTTCATGTCCCCTTTGCTTCCTCCACACAACCCACATTTCCATCTCGTTCTGTGTCAGCAACAAACATGGAATCAGTAGATTTTGTCCATCCATCAAATGCATCGAATCCCTTTGTGAATAGTTAGGGGTCAAACACTAATCCATTTATTCCCGCTTAGTTTTCTGTTAAAGAATTCCCAATCCATCTCAGTACATTCCCTCCAATCCCACATTTGCCAATTTTGCTTATCCACCTCTTCAGTGGGACATTGTTGAAAGGTTTCAGAAAATCCCGACAAACCATTCCTCCATTTTTATCTATGCAAGAGGGAAAGACAGAGGGCTTATGCCCGGAACGTCGAATTTCCTGTTCCTTGGATGCTGCCTGACCTGCTGTGCTTTTCTAGCAACACATTTTCAGCTCCCTTTTATCTGCTTGTTCACAGCCAGACAGGAAAGCAAATCCAGCAGGGTTTGTGAAATGAAATTTCAGTTTCAGAGCAACATGCTTGGTGTGGATAGAGGATTGGCTGATTAGCAGAAGACAGAGTAGGTATAAAGGGGTCGTTTTCACGGTGGGAAATGGTGACGAGGGGAACTCCGCAGGGGTCAGTGTTGGGGCCAGGCTGTACATGTTATAAATTAACAGTCTGGACAAAGGATGTGTGGGGGTACAAGAACTAGTCTTACACGAAAGAGCCCAAGATGAAATGTTTGCCATATGAGGAGCAGGTGAAGTCTCTGAGTCTGTACTTGATGAAGTTTCAGAGGCATCGGTGGCAGGATCTCATTCAAACTTACAGAATACTAAGGGGCCTGGATGGAGTGGATGTGGGTGGAAGATGTTTTCACTAGGTGGAGAGACCAGAGGACAAGCGCACAGCTTCTGAGTGGAGGAACGACCCTTTAGAATGGAGATCTGGAGGAATTTATTCAGCCAGAGGGCGATGAATCCGTGGAACGGTTCCTGCCGTAGGGAGGGTTATAGATGCGGGTGGAATTTACTCAGATAGGGCTAAACGAGCTTGAGAAGCTTATGGAGATAATTAGATGGATGGAGATACTAGAGGAGCTTACATTGACAGGGTGGAACGATATCGACGGGAGACAGTTACATAGATAATGAGTCTTGAAGGAACTGGGTTGGGAGAGTCGCAGGCATTGGATTGGGTTCGTCAAATAGGAAGTATTGCAGGGACCTGATGCATTACACAGATAGGGATGATTGTGGGGTCTCCACATGTTGAGACGTTTTCAGGAAGAGGTTGCACCGATAAGGAGGGATGTTGGAGCTGTCATAGTTTACAGAGACTGGGAGGTTTGGAGCTGTTTAACTGTTAGAGGGATATTTCTGGGTTCAGTAATATGGAACGCAGAGGGAGAGTTTAAATTTTATTACATTCCCTACAGCATGGAAACGGCACTTCGGTCCAACAACTGTCCAAAGAGTAAACTACTCAGACCCATTTCCCTCTGAATGATGCATCAAATGCTCTGGTCAGTTTAGAATAGCCAATTTATCTGACCTGCACATCTTTGGACTGTGGGAGGAAATCCATGCAGACACGGAGAGAATGTGCTAACTCCATACAAATAGTCACCCGAGGCTGGAGTTGAACCTGCATCTCTGGTGCTGTGAGGCAGCAGTGCTCAACACTGAACTACTCTAAAATGCAGAACTACACAAAGAGAGGGTACTTGTGGGGCAGGGAGGAGTCCACAGAGATAGAAAGTGTTGTTGCACCTGGAAAAGGATCTGAAGGTGTTTACACAGATAAGGAGTTCTGTCGGATGGGAGATGGTTACAGAGGTCATGTGGTGCTATAGTCCAGGAGGCAGGAATGTGATCCGGCCTGCAGAATGTTACAGTGATGTCATGTTCTCTTGGGGCTTGTGGAAAGCACACTGGTGGGTATTTTGGTCCAGGCTGGAGGATTTTTACAGAGACAGGGTGGACTGTAGTTATTGTGGAAAACTACAGAAATAGAGATTATTGTACTGAGTGCAGGATGAGGTTCCTGAGATTGGGCATGTTACCAAGTTTGGAGAAAATTACACATGGGAGAGTCGTCAGCATTGGAGTAGGTTTCAAACAAACAGCAGGATTATGAGAGGGGTGGAGGTTGCAGAAATAGGAACGTTTCTGCGAATTACAAGCAATCAAGACACTGGCACAGATGCGTTGGACTGAAAGGTATTTCTCCTTGCTGTATGACTCTATCATACGACTAGAGACGGTGTGAGAGGGGGAATAAAGAACAGAAATACCCCAGGTTTTAAAGCACCTCCTTAAGGGAGGTCTGCTTTCCCCTTTGTTGTCCTGATCAACACTAAGACAGCACTGGCCCGGATTGATAACTGTCAACTTCATATAATGTCATAGGAAGGCTCAGTACAGCAGAGATGAAAGTAAACAAGAGAGTGTGGATTGAGTCTGGGCCCATCATACTCTGTGTTCACACTTCAACATTGTATCTGTGTCATGTCTTCCGGACTAAACTTCGATCCCTTAAATTCGCTCTGCTCTGTTCACTGTGAGTGATCTTACCTCGCTGCAGGATTTATTGAAGATACCAGATCTCCCAGCCCTCTGGCTGAGAAATTGCGTTCAATGAGAAGATAAATGAAACACTCAGCAGTCGGGAGGTTTATTGAGTCAGGAACGTCCTGAATACATGCAGGAGACGGAGAAATAGACAGAATGGGACATTAGATCGATGCAGTTAGTGTTACACAGGGAGAATGGAACTGAGTACCACAGAGATCTGGAATGTCCCAGTCTCCATCCCTGGCCTGTGATGCTGCGTCTCTCTGGAGTGGATAATTATGTTGGCTCAGGATCTGGAGTAACTACAAAAGCTGCAGTCACCGGCAGCAATTAGACTCCCATAGTGACAGATACCACGTGAAGTGAGACTGAGTGATAGCACCAGAGTGCAGGAAGGTATCAGGATCAAACCACGGTCGAGAAGAAGGGGTTTGATTCATGGTGCACTGGGATCAGTACTCAGGGATGAGGGAGCTGTCAGTGGGACAGGCGATGGCCTAGTGTTACTCTCAGTAGACTGTTCTTCCAGAATTTAATGCCAGTGGCAGGGATACCCATCTGAATGCCCAATATCGTTTCAGGAAGGAAATCTGTGATAGGCAGCTGGTCTGACCTACATATGAATCCACAGCCAGAGCATTGGGGTTGATTCGAAACTGCCCTGTGTAATAGTCTGGCAAGGCACTCTGCTCAATAACAGTTCGAGGGTGGGCATACAATACTACCCAGCCATAGACAGCAACATGTCACGAGTGAATTAAAAACAACACTGCTGAGACCAGTGTCCTGGCAAATTATGTCGGTGCGTTTATGGACAGGGCTTTAGTTGACAGAGAAGATGCAGGGACAGGGTTCAGGTGAAAGGACCTTTCCAAATCCAAAGAGAAAAGGGAACATTGGAACAGCATGGGGATGTGGCTGAAGACAAGCAGAAAGGAACAGGAAAGGACAGAGTTTAACTAAAACTGTACATCAGTGAATTAGGCTGTGACAGGATATTCTGGGACAAAGTCAGTTACAATGTTTTTTTTTGGAATGGACAAAGTATCTGCAATAAGATAATAGACTTATGACACAGAGATAAATAAGATTTTGTCACCAGGAAGATTAGATTAGATTACTTACAGTGTGGAAACAGGCCCTTCGGCCCAACAAGTCCACACCAACCCGCAACCCACCCATACCCCAACATATACCCCTTACCTAACACTACGGGCAATTTAGCATGGCCAATTCACCTGACCCGCACATCTTTGGACTGTGGTAAGCGGAGAAGCAAAAGGCAGAACATAAATATACAAACGTACACATCCTTGAGGGGTCTCAAGGAGTGCAGGATGTGTAACCCTGACAGTAATGGGCAACAAAGGCATGACAGAGAAAGCATTTGGCCTCAGATGGTGCAGCTGAATCAGCCTGAATGGAGATTCTGGGTAACACATGTCAAAAACACAAGCAGGAGAACAGTTTTTAGGCATCCTAACAGCATTTCATTGCTGAACACAGTTACACATTCCAATGAATTTCTGCGTATGCAAATGCACTGTGATCATTTTGAGAGACTTCAATCTTTGTCAAAAATGATATCCTCCGAACTCCTCTTCAAATGTTTGTGTCAGTGTTTCTTTGAATAACGCATTGTGTAAATGGCCTGGGATGTGACTGTCTTAGATCGACCGCTGAGTGAAGGAGTAATGTCTCACTGAGATATTCTCAGGGAAACTGTAGTGTAGTGGAATTCTGTGAGATGATGTATTTTTAATGTGACCATAAAGTACACCCTACAATCACAACCAAAGCCATTTACATGTGTTTGAGAGGAGAACTGACCAAGGTAAACAGGGGAAACAGTGATGTGTATGCCTGGAAATGGACAGTGAAAAATATTTAGGCAGAGATGTACAGCACAGAAACAGACTCTTCAGTCCATCTCGTACACTCCACCCACATACGCCAACATAATTTTGTCTCATTTGCCAGCACTTGGCCCAGATTCTCTCAACCCTTCCTGTTCCTATACCCATCCAGATGCCTTTTACATGCAGTAATTGTACCAGCCTCCACTATTCCTCTAGCAGTTCATTTCATTCACGCATCACCCTCTACCTGAAAAAGGTGTCCCTTAGGTTCCTTTTATATCGTTCCCCTCTCACCCTGAACCTAGGCCGTCCAGTTCTGGACTCCATTACCTCAGGGAAAAAAACCTCGTCTATTAAACCTATCCATGCCTCTCATGATTGTATAAATCTCATATGGTCACACCCCAGCACATTCAACTTCTCCCTTTAGCTCAAATCTTTCAATCCTGGCAACATCCTTGTAAATCTTATCTGAAACCTTTCCATTTATACAACATCCTTCCGATAGGGAGGAGACAAGAACGGCATGCAATATTCTAAAAGTGGCTTATCAAATGTCCGGAACAGCCACAACATGACCTCTCAACTCCTGTACTCAGTGCTCTGATAAGTAAACGCAAGCAGACTAATCACCTTCTTCACTATTCTATTTACCTGGGATTCTACATTCAAGGAATGATGAACCTGCACTCCAAGGTCTCTTTGTTCAGTAACACTCTCTAGGACCTTACCACTCAGTGCACCAATCCTTCTGTATTTCAATGTCCCTTCGTATCCTAACTTTCTTCTTGAATTTGACATGACCTCACACTTGTACAGATTAAACTCAATTTGCCATTCATTTGCACATCTTTCCAACTGATCTCTAACATCCTGCAACCTTGGATCTCCTTGCTCATTCACCCCAACTCCGCAAATATTCATATCATCTTTAATAATTACTTTTGTCACTTCCTTTCCTTTCAATGGTGTGAGAATGTGTAACCAGGCGGCAGAAAATCCCAGTAAGGGCTCACCCATTTAAGATGGAAGTGAGGAGGAATGTCTTCACTCAGAGGGTAGGGACTCTGTGGAAATTCTTGACTGCAGGGAGCTGTCGAAGTTGGGTCATTAACAAATTTTTTAGCAGAAATGGTTAGATGTTAATGGATCAGGGAAACAAGGGTTTTATGGAAAAGCCAGGAATGTAGAGTTGGAGAGTATCAAAACAGCCATGATCTGATTGAAGGGCAGAGTATACTCAATGAGTCAAATGGCCTCATTCTGCTCCGACATCTCATGGTCTTAACTCAAACTGAATATCTGCATTATAACACTATAGGTCTTTACTCACAAAACTCCTTTGGAATGGGATTATTGGATATTTATTATTACACAACATTTAATCTACAATAGACAGTTTGTTGATGGCTCCTTAAGATGTTGTTATAGAAAACCATCTCGTATACAATCCAGGATTCCATCCATTACAGCCCTGATACTCATTAGTTATCCAGTGGGGACGGAGACCACTGTCACACACAGTTACTGTACTGCCCTTGCTACAAGGGGTTTGACAAGATGGGTAGATGTTACAGAGATAGGGAGGCTTACAGGGGCTCGAGGATGTTAGAGTTAAACAGAGTTACATTTGGGTAAAAATGTTCACGGGACAAAGGGGTTTGGGGATTGGAGGAATTTGCAGAGATAGAGGGAGCTGGATTTGATTCTGGAGATGGGGTAGGGATGGATATATGGAGAGGCGGCAGAATGAGAGGCACATTGGGGAGTGTTTCTGTAAGAGATTATTGTGTATACTGACAGATATATGAAAGGTTGGAGTGACTGAAGATGTTTATAGATATAAGAAGGCTTCCAGGCTACATAGATAGGAAGGCAATGGAGAATGCCAAGCTAACTGGGCTGGAGAGAGTTACACAGATGGGGAGGATTGCACAAATGAAAGAGTTTCCTGTGGTCGGGAGCGTTGGTAGGGAGAGGGTGAAGTTTAAATAGATTAAGATTGAAGATTTGGAGAGATAAGAAGGCTACGACTTTTTCACAGAAAAGGAAGGGTTGTAGGAGCTGGAGATGTTTACCCAGATAGGGACGGATGGAGAGGTTAAAGACAAATTACATTGACATGGAGGATGGCATTGGTAGGAGGAGCTTACAGGGATAGACAGGGATCGGCACTTACAGGGATGAAGGAAATTAGTATCTACTGAAGAGGTTTAGGGATGAGGGTTTGGAGAACCTCACAGAGACAGACAGCATGGAGTGGACTACCGGAGATTCCAAACAGAGGAAGGATTATCGGGACTACAGTATATTACGGAGATCATTAATACAGTATGGGCCAAGACTGATGCCTGGGACCTCGTGGGCAGTCTCAGAGAGGACCAAAACAGCAGGGGTGAGAGCGGTACCCTCACAAGATGGAGGGAATGATGCCTGGAATGTTGCTGTTCCTTGCCCAGCTCTGTACCTATGTCCTGTGTTCCAGGTCTGAATAAAGAAAGCGACTAACTCCACCCTGTACTGTTTACCGTGATTGATCATACCGGCTGCAGGATTGACTGAAGGCTCCAGATCTCTCTCTCTCTCCATCTCTCTCAGGCTGACCAAGCGTCTTCAATGAGGTGATGGATAGACAGGGGTAGAAACATCCTGATTACCTGCACGAGACAGAAATAGAAGAATGGGAAATTAGACTGATGCAGTGAGGATAACTCATGTAGAGTAGCACTGAGTCCGGCGGAGATCACGATAATCCCAGTCTCCTTTCCTGGTCTGTGCTGTTGCAGATCGGAGGATTCTTTTGGCTCCAGGTCTGGAGTAGCTGGAAGAGTGAGAGACGCTGCCAGAGGCAGCAATTAGACCCACACAGTGAGGGATACCAAATGGAGAGAGACTGAGTCACATCACCCAAATGTTGGAAGATTTCACGATCAAATCATGGTGTCAGAAGAAGTGGTGCTGATGCAGTGGGCACTGCTACCAGTACTCAGGGAGGAGTCAGTTATTTTATTGAGATGGTACAGTGAATATGATCAGGACTACGTGGAGTGCTTTAAACTGACACAAATGAGGAGGGACAGGGCTCAGCTGAAAGGAAATTCCCAATTCCATTGAGAAATGTTCAAATATTGAAACATGGGGCTGTGGCGGAGGAACAATAGAAAAAAATGGGAAGAGACTGAGTTAACTAAAACTGTACATCAGCAGATAGGTTTGTGACAGGAATTTGTGATTTCAAAAGTAAATTACTATTTCTTAATTTGAATGCACGAAGCATTTGTAATAAGGGATATGCTCGTGTGACTGTGAATTCTATCTAATCACCATCATGGAGACCTGGTCACAGGGTGAACAAAAGGTGGGGCATTAATATTCACAACATTGTGGAAAGTCAGGCAGAATGGGAAGGAGAATGGGGAACTCTAATCGTTAGGGATAACAATGGGATCATATGTGGCCTCAGATTATCAATCATTAGGAAACCAATTTCTGGTAATAAGAGTCAGAACACAGAAGTGAAAGGGTAGTGTTAAGGCCCCTTTAGAGCATTACATTGTGAGACATGGCATTGGACGGGGAATTTTTGGAATTTGTAACAAAGACAGTAGGACAATTGAAGTAGGATTCAACTTCCCTATCTCTTCATCTCATTGGCGGTGGGTCACAGACGAGGCTGACTCTCTCCCACTCTTAGGGGGAGTCTATAGTTAGCTGTACAGACCGATGTGGCCTTTCACAGACTCTGTTACACTTGGGGCAGAAGGTGGCCGTGGAAAGGATGGGTGGGGCTTTGGGGTGGCTGAGAGCTCCTTGTGCTATTTTCTCTTGGATTCCACTTTTTTCCCCATAGCAAGTCGTAAGGGGCTCGAACCCTTCCCTTTAGATGTTCTCGGCTCAGTAATTCCCAGGATTTACTAGGTTTGATAAAGAGATCCTTAGAAGACAAAAAAAAACCTAACAATTCTGGAGAAGCCAATGCTTTAGAAACCTGGAAGTATTTGTTAAAGGGATCACTCGGTGTCTAGTAGCAGGAGGAGTGAACCAGGAAAAGGAAACATTGTCAGGGTCTAATAAGATGATAGGAACAGGGAGAGGTGAAGGTGCTTGAGGTGTTGAGAGTGGTACCACTTGGACCAGCGTACATCACCCACTGCTAATTGCCCAGAGCGCAGCAAAGACAGCCATATTGCTGTTGGGTCTGGAGTCACATGTGAGCCAGATCAGGTTAGAATGCCAGCTATCCTTCCCTCAAGGACAATACGTGAACCAGTTGAGTTTTTCCACATAATCCACACTAATGTCCTGTACAGACACAACATGACATCCCAACTGCTACTCTCAATGCTCTGCCCAATGAAGGTGTCCATCCCAAACACCTGCTTCACCAGCTTGTCTACCTGTGACACTACTTTCAAAGAAGTGTATAACTGTATCCTTAGGTCTCTGATTGACCACACTACCCCGGGGCCGAGCATTAACTGTACAATTCCAGCATGGTTGCCTTAGCAAAATGGAACATCTTGCATTTGTCCACATTATTCCTAAACTCACTGTCCCAGCAGTACTGTTGAGTCCAATGTACTGTCAGATAACCCTCTTCGCTTTCCCATCAATTTCAGTGTCACTCACAAACTTGCTAACCATGATTCCTGTGTTACCATCCAAACTGTTTATATACATGATGCACAACAGTGACACAGGACCGAACCCCATGGCACACCGTTGGTCACAGGCCTTCAGGTTGAGCAGTAACCCTCTCTGAAAATGCTCTGTCTCCTTCCGTCCATCATGTTTTGTATCCAGTTGGTGAGCGCTCACTGGTTATGTGTGATCTAAACTTACTTACCAGTCTGCCATGCAGACCCATGTCAAAGGCCTTACTAAAGTCCATGGAGACATCATCTACTGCTCTGCCTTGAGCTATTATTTGTCTATCTCCACAAACAATCATCATTTTCCACACACAAAGCACTGTTGATTATTGCTAATGATTTCTTGCCTTTCCAAACGCATGATGATCCTCTCTCTCAGAATCTAATCCAACAAATTACCCTCCCATTAGTCTCACTGGCCTGTAGTGCCTGTCAAAGACACAAATACCTCTGCGAGGGGACCTGCAATTTCTTCCCTAGCCTCTCACAAGGCGCTGAGATACATCTGATTATATTCCAAGGTTTTATCAACGTTTTTTTGCATTTGAAGACATACAGCACCTCCTGTTTTCAAATGTAAACTCTGTTTAAGACATCGCTATATATTGTCCCAGGTTTCTGAGCTTCCATGCCTTTCCACACAGTAAATCCTCATTGACCTTTCAGGGGCCCTATTCTCTCTCTCATTTCTCTTTAGCCCTGGTTGGAACTTGTCAAAATGCCTCTGTAATTTCAAATGTCCCTCTACTCCCACGAGCCTCCCCCACCCTTACGTATTCTGCCATTTATGGTCACAGCAAAATATAGAATCCAACAGATTTAAAAATATTCTCCTTTTAAAATATAATGCATCTCCAATTGTTTCTCAGTGTCCAGTTATCTTTTACTGCTATATCCTTTATAATACACTCCAGCACGTTCCTGACTCACTGTCAGGCTAGCTGTTTGGTTTCAGATTGACAGCACAAAGGGTTTTGGGAATACTTGTGTATCAATCTGAAAATGTTAGCTTACAGGGTCAGCCGGTAATGAGAAGGAAAATCAAATGCTGTCATTTATTACAGAGGGAATGGAGCCAAAATACATAGATTTCTTGCTAAACTATACAAGTTACCAGTCAGACCACACCTAGAATACTATGAACAGTACGAGTTCCCGAAGTAAACGTATTCTTGTCTTGGAGGCAGGTCAGAGAAAGGTCACTCAGCTGTTCCTGGAGATGCTGGGATTTTCTAATGCAAAGAGCTGGAATACATTGAGTTTGAACCATTGACATTTCAAAAAATCGCAAAGAAATTGAACGGAACATCTAGGATTCTGAGAGGCTCTGCCATGGTAGATGCCAGGAAATTAGAAAATCCAACAGTATAGCACAGCAATCGGCCCTTCGGCCCGCCATTTGTGAAGATTGCCGATGGAGTGATTTGGTGAGTTATGGAGATGGGAGGGAAGGAGTGACTGAGGGAAGTGACAGAGAGAGGGACAGGAGGAATGACTGGAGGAGGTGACAGAGATAGGGAGGGATGGATTGACTATGGGATGTTACAGAGATACGGAGATTTTTGTAGTCTGACCGAGATTTAATGAGATAGGGACGGTCATTCATCCTTAGAGGCTGGAGGAGGTGACTGAAAAGGGATGTGTGAAGGGTTTGGAGAAGGTTACTGTGACAGGGATGAGGTAGTGTTCTTTGGCGAAACATATATTGTTGTCTTTTCCAGAAATGGTAATAGGCAAATGTTTCTAAAGAATCAATAAGATTACATGCACTTGGAGGGGAATAGGAATACAAGAGTTTACTGAGATCTGAACTATTTTGCTGAGATAGAAGAGACTTATTATGATCTTAACTTGGCAGAGATGAATTGACGTGATAGGGAGGGTAGTAGGGACAGGATGGCCAACAGTGATAGCGAGAAGCTGGAAGAGGTTACCGCTGTAGTGAGGTTTGTGGTGATGGCTTTTGCGATTGGATAAAGTTAAAAATGTAGAGGGGTGTAGACACTGGATGGTTCTTCAGACAGAAGGAGGTTACAGAAAGAGGCAGGTGTAAGGTGTGGGCTTGGATACAACCACAAAAACGATGTCTCAGTTCATAGATGGTTTTAGTGGCTTCAGGAGAGTCAGAAAGGCCAATAGTGATGGCATGAGGTAGACTAACGAAGCATTGTCCACAAGTTCATTTTATTCAAGGGAGCAAGATAGTATTATACAGGGATTTTTAAAGTAGATATGGGGAGTTTATTTGCAGGTAAAGTGAAATCTGGCAAGTCGGAATATCTTTAAACCGAGATAAAAGGAGCGTTCAGCGTCAGCATGTTCCTGTTAGTGTGCAGCTCAATGCTGACAGAAGTAGGAAATACTGACTCAGTTTCGAGGCTGTGGTCAAGAGAAAAAGGAGGCACATGTCAGATATAACTGGCTGACTCAAGTGAATCCCTTCAGGAGCATCGTGGCTGTGGAAATATACTTAAGATGCAAAAAAAAAAGACGCGAGCTAGTTTTGGCAAACAAAGTCAAGGAGAATCGAAACAAATTAAGAGCAAAAGAAGAGGTAGGAACAAACCCGGTATCCTTAATGATCAATTAAGCCAACGATGAGTGAAATTACAAGATCCAAAACAAATATTTCACTTTGGAACTTACTGTGGATAAAGACTAGGGCACTCGGGAACTCAACAGTGTTTGGCCTGACTATTATTGGAATATTGTGTGCAAGTCTGGTCTCAATGCCATCGGAAGGATGTTGTGGAACTTGAAAAGGTTCAGAAGAAATTAACAAGGATATTGCCAGGGTTGGAGGGTTTGCTTTTCAAGGAAAAGCCTGAATAGGCTGGGGCTGTTTTCACTTGAATATGGGAAGCTCATGAGTTACTTAATAAAGGTGTTTAAAATTATGATAGTCATTAATAGGCTCCATAGACAAAGTCTTTTCCCATGGGCTGGGTGATTTCAAACCGACAGGCCTTGGCTTTAAAGTGCGAGGGAAAATTTTCAAAGGGACCTAAAGGACAACTGGTTCCTGCAGAGTGCATGGAATAAGCTGCGAGAGAAAATAGTGGAGGATGATATAAATACATTTAAAAGGCGTGTGGATGGGTGTATGAATAAGAATGGTTTAGAGGGATATTGGCAAAGTTCTGGCAAATGTGACTAGATCCGTCATGCAGGAGTTGGTCCGAAGGATCTGTTTCCATGCTATACATTTCTATGACTCAATGTCTTGAAATGAGTCCACGTTATCGAAGAGGAGGTTGATAACACAAAGGTAGATAAATCTCCAGGCCCTGATTAAATGTATCTCAGGACTCCGTGGGAAGCAGGTCAAGAAATTGTAAGGGGCCTAACAGAGTTATTTGTAGCATGTGTGATAGGCAGGCAGACTGGAGGGTGGCATTGTGGACAGTGAAGAAGGTTTTCTGAGATTTCAAACGGATCCTGATGAAATGTGTGAACGGCTGAAAAACTGTAGATGGAGTTCAATCTGAATAAATGTGAGGTAATGCATTTGGTACAACAAACACAGGCAGGACTTATACAATTAATGGTAGGACCTTCGGTCGTGTTGTAGAACTCGGGGTTCAGGTACATAATTTTTTGAAGTTCACAACATGGAGAGACAGGATGGTTAAGAAAAAGGGACTTGCCACACTTGCTTTCATTCCTCAGTCCTTTGGATATAGGAGTTGGGAAGTCGCATTGAGATTATACACTCCATTGGTGAGTCCTCTTCTGGAATACTGTGTCCAGTTCTGGTTGCTCAGTTATCGGAAGGATATTATTAAGCTGGAGATGGTTTAGATGAAATTCACTGGGATGTGGCTGGTTATAGAAGTTTTCAGTTATAAAGAAAGGCTGGATAGGTTGTTATTTTTTCATGGAAACCTGAATGTTGACAGATGACCTCACAGAAGTTTTTAAAATAATGAGGGATAGATAGATTTAGTGGGAGTTGTCTTTTTCCGTGGACAGGGGAGTTTCAAGACTAGACTACATTTTTAAGTGTAAGAGGAGAGACGTTTAAAAAAAAGACATAAGGGTCACATTGTTACACAGAGGGTGGATTGGGTGTGGAATGAACATCCCAAGGAAGGGGTGAGTGTGGGGACAATTACAATGTTTAAAAGATATTTGGATTAGGACAGGAATATGAAAGGTTTGAAGGGATATGATCAAGGAACAGGCAGGTGGGGCGAGATCAGTTTTAGAGTATGGTTAGCGTTCACCAAACAGTGCAACATGACTCTATGACTAGGATTATAATGTTGTGTCATAAATTAAGAAAGGCTTCAAGAGAAAGCCAGGGAACTACAGACTGATGACCAGACATCAGAGTGGCTCAGTTGTTGGAGGTCATTCTGAGAGGTAGGACTTACATGCATTTGGAAAGACAAGGATTGATTATGGCAGCCAGCATGGCTTTGTGCGTGGGAAAACATGTCTCACAAACTTGACTGGAGTTTGTTCAAGATGTGACTAAGAAGATAGATGAAGGCAGAACAACAGACATTGTTTCTGGCTTCAGCAACCCTTGGTCAGGGTGTAGCATGATACACTGGTTAGTAAGAATAGGTCACAAGGGATCAGGGAGAGCTAGCGAACTGGATACAAAATGGGATGACTGTGGGAGACAGAGGGTGGTGGGAGAGGGTTGTTGTTCAGACTGGAGGCCTCTGACCAGCAGTGTGCTGAAACGATTGGTGTTGGGACCACTGTTGTGCATCACTTACATAAACGATTTGAGTAAAAATATAGGAGTCCTTGTTAGTATGTTTGTGGAAGAGTGGACAGGGAATATAGTTATTGAAGGGGATGTTAATCAACTGGGCCAGTGGGCCAAGGAATGAAAAATGGAATTTAATTCAGGTGTTGGATTTAGTTCAGACAAACCAGGGAGGACTAACACAGTTAATGTTCTGGCCCTGGGCAGTGTTGTCGAACAGAGAGAGTCCAAGGGGTACAGTTACATTGTTCCTTGGAAGTGGCAACACTGGTGGACATGGTGGGGAAAGCGGCATTTGGCATACTTGTCATCAGTGGCCAGACCATTGCGTACATGAGTTGGAGATATTTGTAAATTGTCGTCAATATTTCTCCTGGGCAGAGGAGGCCACGGGTTGACATTATGAAGGTTTATGAAACAATGTAGGTCTTAAGTAAGGTGAATTGCCAAGGGTAGGTTTGTCGAAAGCTAGAGGCATACACTTGAGGTGAGAGAGCAAGGATTTAAAGAGGGAGCTGAGGGGCAACATTTACCATAGAGGATGGTGCATAGACAGAATGGACTGCCAGAAGAAATGGAGAAAACAAATACAATTACAACATGGAAAAGACACTTGGGCAGGTACATGGAGAAGAGAAGATTAGAAAGGATATGGGCCAAACACAGGCAAATGTAACTCATCCCGTTTATGAAACCTCAAACAAAGAGTCATGCAGCACAGAAACAGATCTGATGTCTTCAGTTGTTGGTGGAGGGGGCTATCGAGACAAGGCATGTTGTAGAGACTGAAGCAAGTTACAGCGATATGGGTGGTCGTCTGGACTGGAGGTTTCAAATATGTTAAGAAATTCGTGAGGGGGAGGAGATGACAGAGAGAGGAACTGTTATAGGAGTTAGAATGTTTTAAGACACTGGTCCACAAGATGAGCCATGGATACAATATTGGAGAGGGAATAGGGAATAGAAAGATCCACGGCAGCATTACCACTCTCTCAGTGCAGGCCTTCATTCCCCTCTCTTGTCCTGGTGCTCACCAAGACAGCACAAGTCTGGATCGAAAACTGGGAACTCCCGATGCTGTCTCAGTAAAATCAAACTTAAAGTAGGGGTGGTGATTGAGCCTGAGGGGAGTCTGCACTGTGCTCCCCCTCCAGCACTATATCTGTATCATGTCCTGTTAGCTGATATTTGGAGCCCTATCATTGCTCTCTGCTCTGTGCACTGTGAATGATCTTGCCTGCCGGCAGGATTTATTGAAGGCTCCGACCTCACTGACCTTTGTCTCTCTGGCTAACCAATCATCTTCCCAACCAGCAGTTGGCAAGTCTATTGAGTCAGGAACTCCTTGCGTACCTTTAGAAGACACAGAAGTAGGCAGAATGGGAAATTAGACTGATGCTTGTGAGGGCTACACATGTAGAATGGCACTGAGCCCCACAGAGATCTGGAAAATCCCAGTCTCCATTCCTCACCTGCACTGTCTCATCTCTCTGGAGTGGAGAATTCTGTTGGCTTAGGATCTGGAGTAGCTGCAAGAGTGAGAGATGCTGACAGAGGCAGCAATTAGACCCACACAGTGAGGGACCCCACATGGAGAGATACTGAGTGATATCACCAGAGTTCAGGATCAAACTATTGTGCAAAAATACAGAGTGTTGATTCATGTTGCACTGGGATGCACAACCTGTGAGCAAGCGAAGTGATGGCCTAGTGGCATTATGGTGAGGCAATTTATCCATAAACTCATCAAATGTTCTCTGGACACAGATTTAATCCCGCCATTGCAAATGATTAAATGTGAATTAAATGTTTCAAAAAAGATGTAATTAAAAACGTGTAAATGAGTAGTAATCAATTGCTGATGTTAAGACAAATCTCATCGGGTGCATGCATGTGTTTAGTGAAGTAACCTAAGATGGGACTGACGTATCAAAGGTAGTACAGAACAACAGGTGAGGGAGGGACAGGACAGGGAGCTCAATGTTCCAGGGAACAGATGCTGCAGGAAGGACAGAAGGGGAGCTGAGAGAGGAGGAGTGGGTGAAACATCACAGCAGGACTGAGAGAGGATATTCCTGTGGCATCGCCCAGTGAAGCTGTGTTCGTTGAATTAATAAATAACAATGGGTCTTCCCTTTCCTCTGATTGTTCTACAGACCACGATAGCCCCGCCCTCCTGTACATTGACCTTCTCAAGATGGCGGCCCAGAGGCCCGAACTCCCTCTTCCCTTAAACAAATGGCGGCCGTGACGCTGGTTCGCTTCCCTGATCAAAGACAACCACCTCCTTACCTGGGCCTGGATCATCTTTTTCGGGTTTATTAACATTTTTTTCGGAATTTGAGAATTCTCTCCGCTCCTTTCTCCCAGCGAGGCTCTGAGGGCCGCTCACTGAAACCGATCGCAGCCTCTTCCGGAGAAAACTGCTCCATGTCTCTCCATCTCTTATGATCAATGTGACACTGCACATGCTCTGAATAGAAACCAAACTGCGTGTGCGAATGCGGTTCTCGTTGAGTTTATAGAGAATATTCATATCTGCACAGAACCATGGGTGAAATATTAGACATTAATAATTTCTTTGCCGAGTTACAGTAATAGAGATGTCCAGCATGTAATTAGATGGTTCGTTACAACTCAACCACACAGGCCAGGTATGTAAATTACCAATAGTTCCGGGAGTTTGACAGTAAGTTTCTTACTCGTGTTGTGTAAATCACTTGGAAATATGTACGTCATCAGATTTACATTTCAACTGTTTCTTAAAATCTCACATTGATTTATGAAAGAGATTTAATATTCTACTATGTAGTCAGAATGATCCCTCATGCAAAACAGTTTGCTTTCTGACCAACCCTAAAGCGTTCACTCCCAGAGAATGCTTTGGCCCCGCTCCTCACTCACTCTTGTTGGAGTACCGGCCGCTGCTCTGCCCTCCAGTTCTGCCCTTTCCTCCCAGTTGGAGAGTTGATTCAGGCGTGACTCAAGGGCAAGGGAAGTTATAGTCGATGCTTTGTGATGCGGTGAAAATTTCCCGAATCTTGGACCAAGAGGCCTGGGTTCAATTCACAGCTTGTGCAGGTGTGTGTAATAACGACATTGAACAGCTTCATTAGGAACAGCAACGGAAGTCAGGAACAGAGTTAAAACAATAGACACTGCTTACATTGTGGTGGGGATATCAATGTTCAGATATTTTAGTCTTTACCAAGTGTTTCAGGGTCCCAGTGGGTCCCAGTACAGGCTTTGCACTCCTCCTTGTGCACAGCCAGATACCACCATTGTGGGGCAAAGTGTTGCAGTGGGATATAGCGGCGCTTTACTGGAAGGCGTTCGGTTTTGGAGGTGAGAAGGAGTAGGGTTTTGTATGGAGTTACCTGTTCCCCTCCTGTTGCAGCATCTTATTATTTCCCTGACTCTAGGTCATACATGTTTGGTAGAGATCAGTGACATTTCGAAAGCCCACAATACAAGATCCGTTACTCTGCTTAAGACAGGAGAAATCTCTTGTAGCACTATAGTCACAAAATAATACAGCGCAGAACAGGCCCTTCGGTCCTTGATGTTGTGCTGACCTGTGAACTATTCTCAGCTCGTCCCTCTACACGATCCCAAAATCACCCATGTGCTTATCGAAAGGATTGTTTAAATCTCCCTAACATGGCTGAGTTAACTACATTAGCAGATGGTGCATTCCACACTCTAACCACTCTGAGTAAAGAACCTGCCTCTGCCATCTTAAATCTATCACCACTCAAATTATAGTTATGCTCCCTCATACACACTGATATCATCATCCTAGGAAAAACATCCCTCTGCACATCCACACTACCAAGAATCTTTCCATGGGCCCAGTACTCAGTCTCCCTGCTATTCGTCCCAAATGCATCACCTCACCTTGAGCTGCATTGAACTCCATTTGCCACCTCTCAACCCAATTCAGCAGTTTATCCAATTCCCCCGCAACCTGTACCATTCTTCCATACTGTCCACTACTCTACCGACTTTAGTGTCGTCTGCAAATTTAGTAATCCATCCACCTATGCCTGTCTCTAAGTCATTTATAAAAATGACAAACAACAGTGGTTCCAAAATAGATCCTTGTGGCACACCACTAATAACCGGTCTCTAGGCTGAATATTTTCCATCAACTACCATTCGTCTTCTTTCAGAAAGCCACCTTCAAATTCAAACTTCAAAAATACCCTCAATTCCATATATCAGCATTTTCTCCAACAGCCTACCATTTCAAAACTTAACAAAGGCATAACTGAAGTCCTTGCATACCACGTCAACTTCCCCACACTCATCTACATGCTTGCTCACATTCTCATAAAAAAATCATTGCGGTTTGTGAGACACAACATGCCCTTGACGAAACCAAGTTGACTATCTGAAATTAAATTTTTGTTTGACAGATGATTATAAATCTTATCTCTTAATAATCCTTTCCAAAACCTTTCCTACAATAGAAGAAAGACTCACTGGTTTATAATTATCTGGGTCGTCTCTACTGCCTTCGTTGATCAAATACACAGCATTTGCAACCATCCAGTCCTCTGGTTCCAAATCTGTCGACAATGACGACTCAAATATCAAAGCCAAAGGCTCTGCTATCTTCTCCCTAGCTTCCCAAAGAATCCTCGGATAAATCCCATCCAGCCCAGGAGACTTGGCTCCTTTCACTCCTTCTAGAATTGATAACACCTGTTCATAACTAACCTCGATTCTTTCTTGTCTAAGATCTCGTACCTCATTCTTCTCCTCTACAATATTCTCCTTTTCCTGAGTGAAAACGAATGGCAGATTTTCATTTAGCACCTCGCCGATCTCCACAGGGTCCACCCTCGACTTTCCACTTCTGTCTTTGATTGGCCCTATTCCTACCCTATCCTCTTATTCCTCACATACCTGTAGAAAGCTTTAGGGTTCTTCTTTATTCTATTCGCTAAATTCTGCTCGTGTCGTCACTTTGCTCTTCTTAACTATCTCATTAAATCCTTCCTAGCTGATTTGTAAGTCTCCATCACCTCATCTGTACCATCTTGACTCATCAACACACAAGCCTCTTACTTCTTCTTAACAAGAGATGCAATTTCTGTAGTAAACCACGGTTCCCTTACCTTATCACTTTCACTCTGCCTGACAGGGGCATACCTATCAAGGACATGCAACATCTGTTCCTTAAACCAGCTCCACATTTCAATTGTCTGCATCTCCTGCATTTTGCTACCCCATTCTCTGCATCCTAATTCCTGCCTAATCGCATTATAATTGCCATTGACCCGTCGTCAACTGTTGCCCTGTGGTATGTACCTATCCCTTTCCATCGCTAAACTGAACTGAATTAGAATCACTCTCTCCAAAGTGCTCACCCACAACAAAATCAAACACCTAGTCTGGTTCATTACCAAGCACCAGATCCAATGCGCCCTCTCCTCTTGTAGGTCCTTTGACATACTGTGTCAGGAAACCCTCCTGTACACATGGGACAAAAACTGATCCATCCAAAATACCCGAGCTATAGCATTTCAAGTCAATATTGGGAAAATTAAAGTCCCCGATAATGGCCACCCAGAATAATTTAACTAATCCTCTCGGGAACTCTGCGGAGGCCTATAAAAAAACTCCAAGAAATGTGACCTCTCCTCTCGTGTTTCTAAGCGCAGCTCACATTCCCTCAGGAGACGTATACTCATCAAAAGTTCTCTCAGCAACCGTTATACTATCTTTGACTAGCATGACATGCATGGACCCATTGCAGTGCCTCAAACTCCATGAGGCAGCCATACTCTCTATGACAGACAGACTCAGTCTGGAAACTCCTCTGTCCTTAAGACCTTACACATTGCCTGTGCTCTAACGTTTTCCCTTTGCACGTTTCCTTTCCAACCCATCCCACTTGCATCATTCCACAATAAGAGCTGTCAAGTGCAGGAGTCTGTAGAATAGCCTCCCTAACCTTCTCTATCCTACTTTTAAGATGTGTTTTAAAATCATTCTCCTTTATCAATGTTTTGATTATCCATGAAACACCATAGGAGATTAGCCATTGTGAAAGATTCCATACAATGCAAGTAGTTGTTGTTATTGCCATACATTAGGAGAAACAGGAATGATGCATTCAAAATTCTAACAAGAAATCACTGATAGCAGTTTGTCGGCCACTAAATAATAACATCACATTGTGATGGGCAATAAACAAAGAAATAACTAATGCTTGTGAAAAGGGTATGGCTATTATCATGAGTGATTTTAATCTACATGTAGATTGGTCGAACCAACTTAGGGTAGCCTTGAGGAGTTTATTAAGTGCATCCGTGATAGTTTTCTTGAAAAATATGAAATGGAACTGACAAGGGAGCAAGCTATCCAAGATCTGGTCCCTGTACAATGAGACAGGAATAATTAGTGACTTCAGAGTTCGGGATCCTCTTGGAAGAAGTGATCACTGCATGGTTGAGTTTAGAATATGTATGGCAAGTGTGAAGGTAAAATCTAGTACCTCGGTCCTGTGCTTGAACACAGGGAACTAGAATAGAATGAGGGAGAATCTGGATAAAGTAGACCGAAAACAAAGATTTTATAGTGGGACACTTCATGAGCAGTGGAAAATTTTCAAAGACATTTTACAAAGTGCTCAGCAAAGGTATATTCCAGTGAAAAGGAAGGACTGTGAGAAAAGGGATACTCTGCGATGGGTATCACAGGAAAGTGATCAAATTGAAAGAGAAAGCATACAAAGTGACCAAAAATAGCATGAAACTAGAACTGGGAAAACTTTTGAAGGTCAACAGAAAGCCACAAAAGAACTATAAAGAATAGTAAGATAGAACATGAGAAAAAATATCGAGAAAAGAATGGCTAAAGTAAATGTTAATCCTTTGGAAAATGAGAAGGAACATTTATTTATGGGATATCACAGTGGAGGATACTAATATCTTTCCAGTAATTAACAAAGAGACAACGGTAGGTGTAAATTTGGAAACTATCATTATTACGGAACAGCTAGTGTTGGACTGTTCGAGGTAATTGTTCTAATGATTGAAACGTCTCCTGACCCTGATGGAATGCATCCCAGGATACTAAAGGAGATGCCAGGAGAAATAGCAAATGCACTGGCAGTAATTTTCCAAAATTAACTGGATTCTGTGGCAGTCCCAGCAGATTGGAAAGCAGCAAATGTGACGCCACTGGTTGAAAAAGGAGGTGGACAAAAGATGGGGAATTATCCACCAGTTGGCTTACTCTCTGTAGTGGGAAAGATGCTTGGGTCTATAATCAAGGAAGAAATAGCAGGAAATCTCGGTCGAAATTGTCCCCTTGGACAGACACAGCATGGGTTCATGAAGGGCAGGTCATGCTTGACAAGTCTTTCAGAATTCTGTGAAGGCATTACGAGCAAGGTGGACAATGGAGACCCAGTGGATATGAAATACCGGAATTTCCAAAAGGCCTTCAACAAAGTGCTGTGCAAGAGACGGTTGCATAATATAATGGTGCATGGCGTTAGGGGTAGAGTATTAGCATGGACAGAAGATTGGTAGACTAACAGGAAGCAAAGTGTGGGGATAAATGAGTATTATTCTGGTTGGCAATCAGTGACTAGTAGTGTGCGTCTGGGATCAGTGTTGGGACTGCAAATATTTACAATTGATACAGATGATTTGGAGTTGGGGACAACACGTAGGGTGTCAAAGTTTGCATATGAGACTAAGATGAGCAGCAGAACAAAGTGTGTGGAGGACTGTGAAACTTTGCAGAGGAATAAAGATACATTGAGTGAGTGGGAAATGGTCTGGCAAATGGAATACAATGTTCATAAATGGAAAGTCATACTGTTTGGTTGGAGTAACTTTACAAAAGTTGCACCATTCACTATGCAGGGGCACCTGGGTATCCTTCTGCATGAAGGTTGATCACCAGGTACAACAATCAATTCAGAAGGCAAATGCAATTTTGCCCTTCATTGCTGAAAGGAATGTGTTTAAAAGCTGTATTGGGTGCTGGTGAGGACACACCTGGAGGACTGAATGCCGTTTTTATCTCCTTACTTGAGAACCGACGTACTGGCACTATAGGGCTTGCAGAGGAGGCAAACTAGGTTGATTCCAGAGTTGAGGGGGTTGGCTTAACAGAGACTGACTAGATTGGGATTGTGAGAAATAAAACCCACAGTCTAATAAATTTCAGTCCGAGTTAAAATCTGAAGCAGCGACTCTTATTGGAACCTGCTTGCAAGAAGGGGTGACCAGTGGGCACACACATTCAGGGACTGCTTTACAATTTATACATTTTTAATATTCCGTACTCTCTGTTTATCTCATAGGTCTTCATACCTGTCAATCTCCCTTATTGGGTTCTGCCACTACCCAGCTGCGCTCCACTATTATTACTTCGCCCCCCCCCCACCTCCTCCATGTTGGCGACCCTCCACTCTGTAAATGCTGACGTAACAGAGATTTTGCTAATCTTGAATCTTGATGTTCTTTTCACGTCATCTGTTTGCTTGTAACATCTTCCATTGTTCATTGGTACATTCCATTCCTGAATATACATTTTAACAATGTGTCTTTTCTTGCCTTGTTTATGTGCTTCAGCTATCTCAGCTCTTTTGCTGAGACTGTAAATTATGTAAACTATCATGATGGAAGAAATTATTTGCTAGAATAATCATGCACTAAAGTTAGTACACAATTAACCACAATTATACACTAAAGTTAGTAATTAATTACCTATATCTCACAATAATACACTAAAGTTAGTACTCAATCATACTCGCAGAAGTAACGCTGTTTTACCTAGATCCCGCAGGATTATATTCATTTTAAATCAGAAAAATGGAAACATATAATATAATACGTGGAATGGATAAAATAAAAGTAGAGAGGATGTTTCCACTGGCAGGTGAAGCTAGGAAAAGAGGGCCTCACCTCAAGATGAGAGGCAGCAAATTGAGGACTGATTTGAGAAGGAACTTCTTAACCTCTATGGAATTCAATGCACAGGGCAGTATGTGATGCTAGTTCAATAAACGTTTTCAAAGCTAAGGTAGATTTACTTTTTAAAATGAAATAATTAATTAAGGGATAAAGTGAGAATGCGGTAAATGGTTCTGTGTCCATGAAATGATATTGATGGATGGCAGAACAGGCTGGAAGGGCAGGGCGGTCTTCTCCTGTTCCTCGTCAAAAGTGGCCTAACCAATCTGCTGTCCATTATAATATTCTTATATTATGAATTCGTGACTTGGAGGTGCTGGTGTTGGATTAGGATGGACAAAATTAAAATTAAATGAACACCACTTTTGAGTCCAACAGGTTTATTTGGAAGCACTAGCTTTGCTGTGTTTTCATCAGGTGGTTGAGTGTTTTTTAACATTGTCCCTCTCGTATGTTATGAACAGCAGCAAAAGCCACAAAGCAGTGTGCATGCTCCAACCAACAATGAGCCCCGGGTGATTGATGTCAGCGGCGGACCAATGGAAAGGCAGGAGCAAAGCTGGAAGACCTAGTCCTCCGATCAATTGGAGTAAATGAGGGGCGGGACTAGACTGTGCCACGTGATCATCCTCGCCATCGGCGCGCATGTTCAGGACGTGTGGCTGGAGAGCTGGCCGGAAGGAACGAAATAAACAGCAGGAAGCGGGAGGGAAATGTTGTTGGTATGGGCTGAGAGGTTTTACATAAATTTGGTGCGCATCGGAAAACACAAACTTGAAACTTACAGTCCCATTTTTGCAGCAAATGGGAAAATGCCTTATCGAGTGATCCCGCCTGAGTGAGCGCCGCCATCTTTATTCGGGGAAACGATTCACTGGACACGAGCACGGCCGCCAGCTTTCTAGGGGGCAAAGTTCAGAGGGGTGTCTGTGCAGCTCTCCCTGATAGAGAGTCATGGGGAAGGATTTACACAGAGCATATTCAAACCCAGGAAAAGGGATGCCTTTTATGCTGGATATGTCTCGTCATTCATTTAAAAAAAATGATGTGAAGAGAGGCGGTGCAGTTAGTAATTTTGCAGATAATACCAAAATTGGAGGTATTGTGTACAGTGAACAAGGATATCTCGGAGTACAATTGGATATTGATCAGATTGGTCAATTGTCTGAGGAGTGGCAGATAGGTTTAATTTAGATAAATGTGATTTGTTGCATCTTAGAAAAGCAAATAAGTGCAAGACTCACACACTGAATTGTAAGGCCTTGGAGATTCTTGCTGAACAAAGAGACCTTGGAATGCAGGTTCATAGCTCCTCGAAAGTAAATAGAATAATGAAGAAGTTGTTTAGTATGCTTTCCTTTATTGGTCAGAGCATTGAGTAACGGAGCTGGACAGCAGATTGGTTAGGCCACTTTTGAAATATTGTTTCCAATTCTGGTCTCCCTCCTATCAGAAGGAGAAAGTGAAACATGGAAGGTTTAAGAATAGATTTTCAAGGATGTTGCGAGTTGGAAGATTTCAGTCGCAGGGAGATGCATAATATGCTGGCTCCATTTTCCCTGAAGTGTCATAGGCTGAGGTGTGATGTGAAAGAGGTTTATAAAATAATGAGGGGCATGGATAGCGTAAATACACGAGGTGTTTAACTTGGGTTCGTGGAGCCCAGAACTAGAAAAGAGGAAAATTCAAAAGGGGCTTGAAGGGCAACTAAAATTGTAACATTTAAGAAGTATTTGAATAGGAAGGGTTCAGAGGGATGTTAGCCAAGTGCTGGCAAATGGGAATAGATTAGGTTAGAATATCTGGGTGGCATAGACGGTTGGACCAAAGAGTCTGTTTCGGTGCTAGTCATCTCTGACTGTGGGATCATAAAAGTGAACACTGTTCTGATTCTCCTCTGGTCTCCTTGATGTCCATCTGTTCATTATCTTGCTTCCTCAGTCTCTCGTGTGTATTTTTGCTCTGTTTAGTATTTTACTATTACGTTCACAGACCCTTTTGTAAATGCATTGTCTACTGCTGTCCAACTCGTGACCAGATGCTTCTCATTATCAGTTTTTTTTCCACAATATCTTTGACAGTCAAGAATTCTTTTTTCCAATAAGCGAGTGGATTTTCCATCTATTTCTGACACCCAAATTCTGCACCGTTTTCATTCCCCATAATTCGTATTGCACTCCCTGAAACACCATGTGTATTTCTACTTCCAGAGATACCAGTGATCAATGCCAAAGCCCTGGTGCCTGTGGAGAGGGTAATGTTTGACTTCTCATACTGCTGCAGTTTGTATGGTGAAGGTGCTCCCACAACGTGGTTGGTTAAGAGACATAACAGATTATTCACTCAACGATCGTGAAGAGTAGAAGATACCGGTAAAAATCAATATGTTTTTAATTTCACAAAAACATTATTGAGAACTTTTGACAAAAGGTCACAGATGGAGAATATTATGCCAGTGCTGGAGCAATCCTCTTGGTGGGCAGCAAGTTCTGGAGCACAGCCATCAGTCTATTGCCACAATGTTGGCAGGGCTCAGAGCCTTTACACTATTTGTCCATTTCTTGATCAGATTTGAAATGAGTTTGCAACCAATTCTGTTCACATCTGTGTCAGGGACCAATGGGGAAGCTCAATCACTTGGCACTGCTGGCTGAAGATTGCTGCAAATGCTGTTGTCTTATCTGTTGCATTGATGATTGAGACCCTTCTGTCTATAGGGATTGGGATATCTATGATGCTTCCTGCAGTGAGTTGTTTAATTGTCCATCACTTTTCATGACTCTGTGTGTCAGAAATGCAGAGGTCCGATCTTATCGATTGGTTGTGGGATCACATAGTTCTATTTGGTGTTGCATGCAAGTTTGGTAGCTCCCCCAGGTTGGCACCTCAATTTTATGTATGCCTGGTACTGCTCCTGGCATGTCCTCATGTATTCTCCATTGAACCAGGTCTGATCCCCTGGTTTGATGTTATTGGTTGAGTGGGGGATATACCAGGCCATGAGATTTCAGATTGGCCTGGAAAGCAGTTCTGCTGCTGTTTTTGTCTCACAGTGAGGCAGAAGTTGCAGTGTCAAGAGGGCTGATTGTGTTGTTGTATTTTCCAGTGCATTGGTAGATGTAATGTGGTCCATCCAGTTTAATTCCTTTGTTGAGACTGTGCAGTGATTAATACAATGAGAGATTTGGTGGGTACCTTCTTGCATTTAGAGTAATTGCATTTCTTATTTACGGTAGTGTTTTGCAAAGTATAAATATCTATGTGTTTTTTTCCATGGTTGGGGAGTTTTATCCCAGTTGCTCACAGTTACTGCCTCTCGCTCCCCAGGTCAAATCATAGGATCTACAAGAAAACAATAAACTACAGGTGCTGTAGATCTGAACCCCAGAAACAAAGTGCTGGAGAATCTCAGCAGGTCTGAGGGTATCGGTGAACCGGACAAAAGGTCATGAGACTTGGAACTAACAATGTTTTGTTCCCCTCAAAGATACTGCTGGACCTGCGGTTCTCCAACATTGTGCTTTTTATGTTGAACTTTAGTATTTTCTGATCTGTTTTGTAAGTAATCTGCAAAAGTGAAAGGTTCATGGTAAAGATTAGCGTAGTGTCCACACTTGAGTTACACAAGCACGCCTCAGTTTAAAAACAAGATTTAACTCAAAGTAACTTTCCATCTCAAAACTAGCCAATTTACATCAGTAATAAAGCTCATCCACCCAATGAGGCACTTCAGCACAACATCCTGCAGTGTTGCACACAGCCACCTTTATTAAAGAATTGAAGGACGAGAGCATGGCTCTTTAAAGGAGCTGAAATCAAACTCCCAATTTTTTTGGAAGGATTTTTATTAAACCTGATTGAACATTTTAAATCTCAGAGCATAATCTTTGCTTTCTCAAACAAAATTCGTGGGAAACATCCCACATCTTGCGAAAGATTCAGTTCAGTCTGATATATAGAGCCAAAGGTCAAGCAAACATCACACTTTCCATTCACTTCTACAAATTGTTCGTAAAATCATTTGTCATGTTAAAGAACTGGACAATAAATGTCACTTTATGCAATAAGAATGAAGCCTGTGACAACAGGTTTAGCTTTGGAGGGCAGTGTGTGTGCTTTCTAAACTCTGGGAGCACTTTGGGAGACTGCTTCCAGATGATGAGAGTGAGCATATCTGGAATGCACTGTTTAGATTTGGGAATCCTTGGGATAGAATCTGTGGTTTCAATAGGACTTGGCTTGCCTTTTTGGTGTACAGTAAGCAGTTCATAAAGTTACCTATGTATTATTGTTGGCTACTTGAATGGTATTCAAATTTGCCAGGTTGCCTTCAATAGTGTGAATGCATCTATTGTAAATATTTGGAATATTCCAGAACTGCCCAGTGCTTGGCAAATTCAGGGGGACAAAAAAAAACACTGAGTAATTTGAAATTAAGAATCTAAGAGGACTTAACCACTGAAGTATTCAATTCAAATAGTTAAATGGAGTGCTCAGATTTAAAATATCTGTTATCCATAGGAATGGATGGACTGACAAAATTGGGAACAAATTCCTAGCTGGAGAGTGTGAAATGTGCTTTGATAAAGTCACCTGCATTTACCAACAATAATTTGGCAAGCTCAGAAATTTAAAAAAAACAATACGAGCTTCATTGCTGCTCCAGTCGAGTCACAAGACCTGTGAAAAAACTAACAATGTTCAGGTTCATTGCATACCCTCTGAAACACATGTTTCTTCTACAGATCCTGTAATTTTCCTCAATGACGATAGTCCGTCCGAATGATGTTGCTAACTTTGGCCAACTGATTTCTTTCCGAGCCTCTATAGCCTGAAGTGTGACCAGAAGCAATTACCCCACATATGTGGGAACATTACCGACAAAGATTTTTTTTTCTTTCAGAATTGACTTCCATATATTCAGTGCCCAGAAAAGATAAAAAGCTTGTTACCTTTTATAGAGCAATGATTCAGTGGGAGTAAAGCCTAACCTTTTCTTGCTTAATAATCAAGCTGCCTAAATTTTAAAAATGAACATTTTTAAATAGTTCACTAGATCCTAACGAAATATTTTTTGTGAAACAAATTACATGATACATATTTATTCAGATAACAAAACAAGTTTTTTCATTGAAGAACCCAGAGGAAAAGGTCATGAAACAATGTGAGTTTGATATACCTCAATCATCATTTCAAGTGCATTCTCTGCATAAATTCTCCTTTTCGTCCTCCATGTATTCAACTTCTTGAATAATTGACAGAATGAAGTCACAGTTGTACAACACAAAATCAGACCCTTCAGTCCAACTTGTCCCTGCTACCAGATATCCAAAATTAATCTACTCCCATTTGCCAGCATTTGTTCCATATCCATCTTAACCCCTTTCTACTGATTATCAGTTTATTTTACTTTATCAGCACTTGAAATACTGACTTTTTCCCCCAACATTGGTTAAAGAAATCATAAGTTCATTCATCTAAGTTAATTTTGCAAACTGTCACAGAGACAAGTGAGAACAACATATAGCTGAGTGCAAAACAAAATACAGCAGCTGCACGACATCTGGGAACACTGTGAAGGTGAGGCACTGATACTTTGGTGCAACCTGCAGTCTGGCCAAATTGCAGCAAAAAGCTGTTCAATTTTATCCTCAAACTATTGAACGCAAAATGCTCCTTGCACAATAATGAGGCAGCATTTTGGAATGTCATTTTTAAAATATATTATTTTCAAAATTACTCACAATCAAGACTGATCACTTGGTGCTGTCTGCATAAAACATTTCAAAAAAGAAGTAACAGAGTCACGAATTCATTGATATCGCATGGGAAAGCATTTATAAGTAATCGATTTTTAAAAATAAATACATAAATTTACTGACTATATTGGAGTACTGTTAAGTTTCTTACTGAACGGTGACAGGATTGGACAGAGTCCGCATGGATTTAAGAGAGGGGAATCATACTTAGCCAATCTACTGAATGAATCTACAGAGTCAAATATTAAAGTAAGAAATTGCAGGACATTTAAAAAAGCTTATCATTAAACATGGTAGACTGGGTTTTGTCAAAGAGACACGATGACAAATTTGCGACAGTTCATTGAGGAGATAACAAGCAGGGCTAATAAAGGGCAATCCACTGATGTTGTGTATTTTGATTTTAAAAATGCAAACGGTAAAGTGCTACATAAAAGTTAATTGCACAATTTAGAAGCTCATGGTTTCGGGGTAATGTATTTGCATGGATTGAGGATTGATAACCACACTGGCTGTAGCTGAGTCCTCACTTTCAGTGCTGTATACAATGTTAGCTCCCATATTTAATAAAGGAAAAACTAACATCGGAGACCATTCAAAAAAGAATCACTTAGCTGCTTTGAGGACGAAAGGGTTGACCGATCAAGAATAGATAAGCAGGGGTGACCTCATGGAAACAAGATTCTGATGAGCTTGACACGGTAGATGTTGACTAGATCTTCGAGCACTAGTGAAACTTCAAACCAGGGGACATTACAGAAGGGAGCAATCATTTTAGAAAAAGTAAAGAATTTTCTGTCAGTGAATGGCTAGAACTTTCTCGCCCAAACAATTGTGAAATTTAAATGTGGGAGGGTAATAGTTGGGTTACTCTTTGGAGGGTTGTTCTGTCTTGTTGGGCTGAAGGGCCTGTTTCTACACAGTACGGAATCTATGATTCTATCTCAAATTATTTCAAAAGAAGGCAAATATATTTTTCAAATATTGAGCAGTTGAGAGCTATGCTGATCAAGCATAAAAGAGGTGTTGAGGCCTGGGTTGGCCCAGCCATGATCTGATAGAATGTGGAAAGAAGCTGAAAGGGATGAATTGCCTACTCTTGTTTCGATTCCTTGAGGCTCCGGTTCATGTTTTTTTTTTGGATCCAAAGATGAGCGTGATACAATGTGCTGAAGATCTCAGATGTTGTGAAAATGGGGTGTTTATGTACTGATTCAGATGGCATTGATTCATCAATCACAGCTATACAATCATGAGTAGGAAGGCAATTCCCTCCATGAATAAAGGAAATCTACTGCAGAGCTCACACAAAGTGAATTCTTACTCTCAGTAACCTCTCCCATCACATTAACCAACAAATCAACAAAATCAGGACGCACTGCGCATGCTCTAGCCAATAAAGGGACCCCGGGTGATCGATGGCAACACCAGACCAATGAGAGGAGGGTGGGGGGAGCTGGAGGACAGAGGGAGAGGTTTGTCCTCCAACCAATCAAAGCGAATGAAGGGCGAAGCTAAACTAAACCAAGTGATCACCATCGCGCGCGGCACCGAGTCGCTGCAATGAATGCTCCGGAAGTTATGGAGAGAAAGGATACGGTAAGGAAAGAAATAAACAGGGAAACGAGAGAAAAACTGTTGCTAAGAGCGGAGAGGTTTTACAAACAAATTGTGCACGTTGCTAAACACAAACTTGAACGTCCCACTCCCGTGTTTGCAGGAAATGGAGAATGGCCTCAGCGCGGCTGCAGGCCTGAGTGAGTGCCGCCATCATTATTGGGGACAACAATTCACTGGACACTTGCGGAGCCGCCATCTTTGTAGGGGGCAAGGTGCAGCCAGGCTCATGTGCAGCCTTTCTCTAGTCAAGAGTCATTGGGATCATAGCAGCCAATACTGCTCTGATTCACCTCTGGGCTCGCTCATGACCATTTTGTCAATATCTTGCTTCCGCAGTCTCGAACCATGGGTGTATTTTTGGTTTGTAAATGAGTTTTTCACTGTGGCCCAGCCCCTGACCATGTGCTGCTCTATTATCAGATTACGTTTTTCTTGAATATTTTTGACAGTCAAGCATTCTTTTTCCCAATAAGCACGTGTATTTTCCTTCTATTTCTGACTATCAAATTCTGCACCATTTCATTCTCTGTAATCCATTTTTCATTCCCTGAAACATCAACTGTGTTTCTCCTTCCACAGATACCATTGATTAATGCAAAAGCTCTGTTGCCTGGAGAGGGTGATGTTTAACTTTCTTGTACAGCTGCAGTTTGTATGGTGAAGGTGCTCCCACAATGTGGTTGGGTAAAAGACATTACAGATTATTCATTTCAGCAACAGTGATTATTTGAAGATAATGTCCAAATCAAGGAAAGTTTGTAGTTTTATTATCATGCTTATAATTTCACAAAAATACTGTTGAGAATTTTAGATATAAGGCCAGAGATGGAGATAATAGATCAGGTAATCAACAGCTTTGCCAAAAAGCAGGTTTTGAGGGATGTTTTAAAGTTGGAACGCAGACCTGTGAGGTTTTTTCTGCAAATTCCAGACAATGATTCTTTAGCAACTGTAGAATCACCCACACAGTTGAAGTCATAAATTAACAAATTTTTGGGAGTCTCGAAGAAAATGGGTTGCTGAGGTCTCAAAGGATGTGTGGTGCAGGGAGCTAGGGATGATCACAGCCAGGAAGAAAATCAAGAATGAGAATTTTAAGTTGCTGTTGCTTATGAATAGGAACCTTTTGACGGATGAACATGTTTGGCGAGAATTGAGCATGTGGGCCATAGAGCTTTTATTTTTTCTAGAGATTTCAGTTAGGTTGAATTTGGGAGACAGACCATGAGTGTGTTTGGATAATTAAGTCTGGAGATAACACACGATGGATCAGAGTTTCAGTATATGAGCTGAGATGAGGGTGAATCAGCTAGAAATAGTCGTGTTGGAGTGGGACTGGGCTGTCACCCTCACCTCACCTCTGGGATTCAGCTGGTTGTCAGGTTTTGAATCAGGCGATAACACAATCGGGAGCTGAGTGGCCCTGATGGAGCTTAAAATGATTGTCACTCAGCTGGCTGTTGCTGAGCAGCTGCTGCTTGATAGCCCTGTTGATGACTACTTTCATCACTTTACTGCTGATCGAGTGAAGACTGATGGAGGAAGATTGGCTGTGTTGGATTTGCCCTGTGTTTTTGTGTTGAACATCCCTGGGTAATGTCCCGCATTGTCAGTCGATGCCAGTGCTGGAGCGGTACGTGGCTTGGTGGGTGGCAAGTTCTGGAGCACAAGCTATCAGTATTATTGCCAGAATGTTAGCAGGACCGATAGCCTTTGAACTACTTCACTATTTCTGGGTAGTATTCGAACTAAATTGAGCTGGCTTAAAGCTCACATCCCTGACGTTAGGAACCACTGGAGAAGGCTGAGATGGATCATCCCACTTTGCATCTGGCTGAAAATTGATGCAAATGCTGTCATCTTATCTTTTGCATGGATGTGTGAAACGCCTCCATCAGTAAGGGTGTGACTATCTGGTAGTGCTTCCAGCAACGAGTTGTTTAATTGTCCATTACCATTCACAACTGGATGTGGCAGAACTGCAGATCTCTGATCTGATCCATTGATTGTGGGATCACTTAGCTCTGTTGCTTGCTGTTGATGCTGTTTGATATGCAGATAGTCCTGTTTGGTAGCTTCACCAGGTTGGCACTTCATTTTTAGGTCTGCCTGGTGCTGCCCATGGCATGCTGACCTTTCCTGTCCATTGTGATGGATGAGTGCGGGATATACAAAACCACGAGAGTACAGTTCTGTTGTTGTTATCCCACAGTGCCTCAGAGAGATCCAGTTTGAGTTCCTACATCTGTCCCATTTAGCACGGTGATAGTACCATCAGCATAATGAATTTTTTCTCAATTTTAAGGTGGCGTTTTGTCTCCAAAATGACTGTGGGATGGTCGCTCTTAACGGTAGTGTAATGGACAGATGCATTTGCGGCTGGTAGATTCATACTGATAAGATCTAGTATGTTTTTTTTCCCTCTTGCTCCTTCTGTTACCACCTGCTGCAAACACAGTTGAGCAGCTATGTCCTTGAACCGAACACCTCAGTCAGTAATCCTGCTGCTGAGCTATTTTGGTAGACGACATTGCAATCCTGTACCCATAGTACGCTTGTAACCATTTTATTGCCTCAGTGCTTCCCACAAGTGTTATTCAACATGGAGGAGAACTGATTCATCAGCCGTGGGAGCACGGTACGTGATAATTAACAGAAGCCATGGGACTTCCTGGTGTCCAAAGTCAATGCTGAGTACTCCAAGGGCAAATGGTTCCTGTGTGTACATGACTGTGCCATCACCTCTGCCTGGTCTGTCCTGCTGGTGGGACAAGACATATCCAGAGATTTCATGAGAAAGTGAAGACTGCAGATGCTGGAGATCAGACTCGAGAGTGTGGTGCTGGAAAAGCACAGCAGGTTAGGCTGACGAAGGGCTTAGGCTCGAAACGTCGATTCTTCTGGTCCTCGGATGCTGCCTGACTGTTGTGCTTTCCATCACCACACTCTCGATATCTAGGGATGGTGATGGTGGTGTCTGGCCAATATCTGTAAGGGATGACTCCGTGAGTATGACTATGTCAGGCTGTTCCTTAACTAGTCTGTGAGACAGCTCGCCACGTTTTGGCACAAAAAATCCAGATGTCAGTGAGCAGGATGTTGCAGAGTCGAGTGGGCTGATTCTGTGGTTGTATTTCCTCATGCCTTGTTAGATGACAAGTGGTCCATCCAGTTAAATTCCTTTGTTGAGACTTTGCAGTGATTAATACAGTGAATAGCTTGTTGGGCGACTATCAGGTTGGAAGGATTTTTTTCTGCCATTGACAATGGATCCATGGATCTCAGGAGATTCCCTATTCTAGTTATTTTTTCTTGAATTCAGATTCCATCATCTGCCGAGCTGGGATTCGAACAAGGACATAAGTTGTACATTTTAATATTCTGGATAAAAGATAAATGCACTAGGTTTGTTCACTCATTTTAAATATCACTAACCCTGGTTTTGTTTCTTTGTAAAACACTGTCCGTCACCTTGTCTCCTTCATCCTTCCCTCCAACAACAAGAGCAAGGAACACATTGAATTTCTCTGTCATAAAGACTGAGAAAATCCGATCAGCTGCCTCTGCTGCTTCCCTCCCTCCCATTAGCCCACCGAGACAAACTACCTGACATTGTGTTCCTGATTTTTGTCCCAAACTTACATCTTTCTCCAGTCTCTTGTCAAGCCTTATCAGACCTCATCTTGATCTTTCACTCGTCTCGCTAAACTACAGATACTCCAGCTCTGTTTCCTCCTCATCACTTCCCCCTCGCCAATTCACAGGTATTGTTCCTTGTTCTATCTGTCTATCTTTTCTGGTTATGTCCTTCTCATCCATTTTGCAAAAAAACTAACATTTGACCTCACCATCATGTGTAAATTCTGCTCCATCTCCACTCTCCCTTTCCTTTCTGAATTCCTTGTATTTGGTGTCCCTCAAGGATCTATCCTTGCTCTCTCCTGTATCTCACCTACATACTGTCCAAAAGCACCGTGTTAGGATTTACATGTACTCTGTCAATGTCCAGCTCTCCCTCCCCCTCGCTCCTCTCCATTGCTGCACTGTTGCTAAGTTATCAAACTGCTTATCATGCTTCCATTACTCGATCTGCTGCAATTTTCGCCAATGAAACACTGTAATGGGTAAACCCTTCACCTTCAGTTCCTAATGCAAAATACTTTCCCTTACTGCTGAGCCCCTCCCTCTCATTGGGAAATGCCTGAGGTAGAACTACACTCCTTACAATATTGCTCTCATGTCTAACCCGAAGGTGACCTTCTGGCCTGACATCAACAAACACCAGGAATTCCAACCTCTAAAACGTTGCTTGTCTCCACCACACCCCAGCTCCTTTGCTACTGAAACCCCTTACCCGTGTTATGTTGCCTTAAACTTGATGAATCTGAAAGAGAACCTTTGAGTCCATGACTGACCCAGAATGTGCTAGCTTTCTGTGTTTTCTACACAATTACCTCCCGGTCCCGTTATGGTGCAGATTTCTACAGTTTCCACCATTTAAATAGCTCTCTTCTTTTTATTATCCCATCCAAAATGATCAACATCCCATTTTCTCAAATTATACTCCATCTGGCAACTTGTTGCCCCCTTCTCCTGTGCATCGTTCTCCCTCTTGACAATCCTCTTAGAACTTTACAGTTATGCCTTTTCTAGGAGTTTCCTCCACCACCCCTCCATACATTTACTGGGAGCACTGGGCAGTGTGAAGCTTACAGAGTTGCTCTCTTTTTAGAGATACTCGATGGGAGGAGCTTACTGCCCATTGGTCAGAGTGAAGACAACTTCCCCATCGAGCTGCATGAGCCTTTCACCGCCCCCCCTCCCCCCCCCCCCCCCCCCCCACCCATGTCTTATTGATGAGGCAGAGCGGCAGCACGGAAGGAAAAAAAAGAATCAAATCCTACTGTTCACATCTCACTGACTCTTGGAATATTCTGTCTCGTGTGACAAAGATCTGCCCTGTTCAGTCACATGAAGTCCCAAGGTGGAAACTCCTAGAAACCCACATAGATTTGCCTCTGAACTGACTGCTGACCACCACAAGGGGTAATGTGTCCAGTCATCCTGGGCCAGGAGAAGATGGTGCGAGTTTCTAACCTGAACTGACAGTGAAGGATTTTATAAACCTGTATTACAGGATACTACAGGTGGACATTCAGATGGTAATCTCATCCATTGCAACACCAAACTCTGATTGAATTAGTCAATTCATCAGGACCTGGATATTCACATTGTGTGTGAGTATTGTATTCCATCTGAATCCCATTTTCGGCATAATAGTTTTTCTTTGAATCCTCATAAACCTTTACTGTGTGTCCTGTAATCCTTGTGTAATGAGCTAATGAGTGTAAGGTTTATTATTATAACGTGTAACTTTTCTAAACCACTCTGTCATAGCTCGCCTCAATTGCCTTTGCTACAAGGAGAACAACTTCAGTTTCACCAAACCCCTGATTCCCCAATGTCTATTTGCTCTCTATAAGGCACACATGAGGATTGTGTTGGAATATTCTCCACTTGCCTGCATCAGTGCAGAAAACCAACAATATTAAAGAAAGTGAACATCCTCGAGGACAAAGCACTGTGCCTGAGTGGTGTCCCATCAACCACCTTCAGCATTCCCTTTACCACCCCAGAGACAGAGTGGCATCACTGTGTAAAAGATAAAGGCAGCATTGTCCTACCAGACCTTAGGGCTGCGCTCTCATTAGGGAGGAAACTGGAGCACCTGGAAGAAACCCATGCAGACACTGGGAGAATGTGCAAGTCCCACAGAGACAGTTGTCCAAAGCTGGAATCGAACCTGGGGCCCTGGCAGCAGTGCTAATCACTGAGCCACTGTGCCACCCTAAACTTCTAATTTGATTCACAACTACCACTTCCTCTGATAGTTCATTCCACACATAAACCATTATCTGAACAAAAATAAAAGAAAATCCCCAACACATTTTTAAAGCAGTTCTGCTGCCACCTTAAAAGGTATGTTCCCAGTCTTGAATCGCAGCTCTTCTTGGAAAGGACACCTGCTGTTTACATTACTGATATCATCCCTGCATGATTTGAGAAACGTCTAATCAGGTCACTCCTCAGCCTCCGGCGCACCAGTGAAAGAAGTCGCAGCCTATCCAGCCTCTGCTTATAATTCAAACTATCCATTCCCATCAACATCCCGGTGAATCTCTTTTGAATCCGCTCCAACTGAATAGTGTCCTCCTGATATCAGCATGCCCATAACTGGACACAGATTTCCAGAAAAGGCCTCCCCAACATCCAAAATAACGTCCTAACTCTTGAACTCAAAGGTCTGAGAAATGAAGGCAAGTGTGCTAAGCACCTTCTTAACCACCCTGTCTCCATGTGACACAGACTTGAAAGACCCGAAACCTTCGGCCTCTTTGTTCCATTACACTACTCGAGGCCCTGTTTTAATGAGTGTAAGTATACCCTCGTTTGTTTTATCAAGATGTAATACTTTGCATGTATTCGAATCCAAAAATCCAAAGAAAACCCTGAGCATTAAAGACAGTAGGAGTATACTTAAGAGGGAAATCAGGAGGGCAAAAAGGGGACATGTGATAGCTTTGGAAAATAGGGTTATGAATAATCCCAAGGGTGTTTATAAATACATTAAGAACAATAGGGTAACTCGAGAGAGAGTAGGGCTCCTCAAAGATCAGCAATGGAGCCTACGCGTGGAGCCGCAGGAGATGGGAGAGAACTTACTGAATATTTTGCATCAGTGTTTACTGTGGGGAAGGACATGGGCAATATAGAATGTGATGAAATAGATGTCGACATGTTGAATATGTCCATCTTACATAGGAGGTCGTGCTGGGTGTCTTGAAACCCGTAAAGCTTGGTTAATCCCCAGCACCTAATCAGGAGTACCCTAGAACTCTGAGGGAAGCTGGGAATGTGATTGCTGCGCCTCTTGCTGAGATATTTGTATCATCGATTATCACAGGTGAGATGGCGAAAGACTAGAGGTTAGTTAACGTGGTGCCGCTACTTAAGAAAGGTTGTAAGGTTACGCCAGGGAACTATCGACCGGTGAGCCTGACACTGATGCTGGGCAAGTTGTTGGAGGGAATCCTGAGGAACAAGATGAACGGGTATTCTGAAAAGCAAGGACTTATTAGTGATATGACTATGTGCGTGGGAAATCATGTCTCACAAACTTGATTGAGTTATTTGAAGATGTATCAAAGAGGATTGATGAGGGCATAGAGGTGGACATGATCTATGGAATTCAGTAAGGCGCTCGAAAAGCTTCCACCTGGAAGACTGGTTAGCAAGGTAAGATCTCATGGAATACAGGAGAACTAGCTGTTTGGATACAAAACTGGCTCAAATGTAGAAGGCAGTGTGGTGGTGGAGGCTTGTTTTTCAGATTGGAGGCATGTGACCAGTGGAGTAGCGCAAAGATAAGTGTTGGGTCCACTACTTTTCGTCGTTTATATATATGATTTAGATATGAGCATGAAAGGTATAGTTAGTAAGTTTCAAGATGACATCAAAATTGGAGGTATAGTGGACAGCGAAGAGGGTTACCTCAGATTACAACAGGATGTTGTTCAGATGGGTGAGAAGTGGCAGATGGGGTTTAATTCAGATAAATGTGACGTGCTGCATCTTGAAAAAGCAAATCTTAACAGGGCTGATACACTTAGTGGCAAATTCCTAGATATCTTGCAGTGCAGGTTCATATTTCCTTGAATGTAGAATTGCAGGATGTTGAAGAAAGTGTTTGGAATACATTCCTTTACTGATCAGAGCATTGAGTATAGAAGTTGGGAAGTCATGTACAGGACATTGGTTCGGCATGTTTTGGAATATTGTGTGTAATTCTGTTCTCCGTCAATCGGAAGGATGTTGTGAAATTTGAAAGGATTCAAAAACGATTTACAGGGTTATTGCCGGGGTTTGAGCTGCAGGAAAAGAGCAAAAAGGCTGGGGCTTTATTTCCCTGGAGCATTAGAGACTGAGGGGTGACCTCCATAGAGGTTTATAAAATCATTAGTAGCATGGACAGGGTAAACAGACAAGGTCTTTTCCCTGAGTAGGAGAGTCCAGAACTAGAGAGCATAGGTTGACGGTGAAGGGGGAAAGATATAAAAGGGAACTAAGGAGCAACTTTTTCATGCAGAGAGTGGTACATGTATGGAATAAACTGCCAGAAGAAGTGATGGAGGCTGACAATTATAGCATTTGGAAGGCAGTTGGATACTTGACATGAATGGGAAAGATTTAGAGGGATATGGCCCAGGTGCTGGCAAGAGGGATAAGATTAGATTCGGATATCTGGTCGGCATGGGCAAATTTGACCGAACTTTCTTATTTAGTGCTGTTCATCTCTGACTCACAGCTCAGTGGGTTTCGGTCTCCTCAAGGATAAATCTTAGTCTGTTTTATTGTAGTAAAGCTACAACATTCAGTAGGATGGCGGTTTATTTCTTTAAATATACATCATATGATACTTCGATTAAGTTTTTTAATATAAAATATTGGTACTCATTTATTCTAGAGTAGTGTTTTGTAAAGCTGTAAGACTGTGTGCCTTTTTCTGGGTCTGTAGACTGTTAAGGTGCAGAGATGGCCATTAGTAGAGTGATGTGCTCTTCCTGTTGGATGTAGGAGATGAAGGAAATTTTCAATGATATAAATTGGCTGCAGTAAGTGAGGATGCAAATCCTGTAGGATTTCATGGATCAGACGGAGCGTTGGTTAAAGGTAATGAAGAATTTACAGGAGCTGGGGGGTGTGATAGGTGGTAGTTTCAGGAAGGTAGGAAAACTGCAAATTCAGTTAGGTATATGAGTTTCCTATCGAAAAGGGAGGAGTGGAGGGCAAGTAGTGCAGGGTCACCTGTGGTTATTTCCATCTCAAACTGTCTTGGAAAGCGTCAGGGGTCACTCTCTTAGGGGAATATCGCACTGACAGCCAAGTTACTAATGTAATGGATCTAGTGTAATGTGAGGTATATCAGGTTCCATGCGATAGATGGTGATAGGGGGCTCTCTCGTCTGTAGCACAGACTGCAGTTTCTGTAGCTAACAGTGAGACATCAGAATGGATTGGTGCCTCCCTACTATCTGGGTGATGGATGGCTCCGAGGGTGCACAATATTCTGAAAGGGGAGAATGATCAGTGGGAGGTCGCTGTACATTGCTACCAATGACATAAGAGAAAAGGATGAAGTCCTGATGAGAGAATACACCAAATTAGCCTGGAGGATAATAGCAGGTCCTTGTGGGTAGTAATATCTGGATTACTACCAGTGCCACATGCTAGTGAGATTAGGAATAGCAGGTAGAGCAGATGAAGGCGTGGCCAAGGATCTGATACAGGGGAGAAGGATTCTCATTTTTGGATCATTGGAATCTCTGCTGGGGTAGAATTGACGTGCATAATAAGGATGGATTACACCTGAATTTGAAAATGTCTAATATCCAATCAGGGAGATTGCTAGTGTTACTCAGGAGGCATTAAATTCCAGTGAGGGCGTGGGGGTAAACCTAAAGAGATAGCTAGAAAGCAGGTAAGTCTGAGACTGGTACAATTGAATAGTTAGACAGGCAAGGACAAGGCACAGAATGAGGTAGGACTGACAAGGTACAATAGACAATAGGTGCAGGAATAGGCCATTCTGCCCTTTGAGTCAGCAAAACCATTCATTATGATCATGGCTGATCGTCCACAATCAGTATCCTGTTCCTGTCTTATCTCCGTAACACTTGATTCCATTATCTTTAACAGCTCTATCCATCTCTTTCTTGAAAGTACCCTGAGCCTTGGCCACCACTGCCTTCTGGGGCAATGCATTCCATGTGTCCACTATTCTCTGGGTGAAGACGTTTCTGCTCAACTCTGTTATAAATGGCCTTTCCCTTAGTTTTAAACTGTGTCCTCTGGTTCTGGACTCACCCATCCGTGGAAACATGCTTCCTGCCTCCAGAGTGTCCAACCCTTTAATAATCTTGTAGGTCTCAATCAGATTCCCTCTCATTCTTCTAAACTCAAGTGTATACAAGCTCAGTCGCTCCAATCTTTCAACATATGATCATTCCGCCATTCCCGGAATTGTTCTCGTGAAACTACCCTACACTTCCTCAATAGCCACAATGCTCTTCCTCAAACATGGAGACCAAAACTGCACACAATACTCTAGGTGCGGTTTTACCAGGGCCCTGTACAGCTGCAGAAGGACCTCTTTGCTCCTACACTCAATTCCTCTTGCAATGAAGGCCAGCATGCAGTGAGCATTTTTCACTACCTGATGCAACTTGCTTTCATTGACTGATGTACAAGAATACATAGATCTCGTTGTATGTCCCCTTCACCAAACTTGACTCCTTTTAGATAGTAATCTGCCTTCCTGTTCTTGCATCCAAAGTGGATAACCAGACTTTTTCCACATTAAACTGCATCTGCTATGCATCCGTCTACTCACCTAGCCGTCCACGTTAACCTGTATTCTCATAACATCCTCCCCAGATTTCATCCTGCCACCCAGCTTTGTGTCATCAACAAATTTACTAATATTACTTTTAATATGTTCATCTATATTATTAATGTATATTGTAAACAGCTGTGGTCGCAGCACAGAAACTTGTGGTGCTCCACAAATCACTGCCTGCCATTCCGAAAGGAAGCGTCTATCACTACTCTTTGCTTCCTGTCAGCCAGCCTATTTTCAATCCAACTCAGTATATTCCCCTTTGCAAATCCATGCTGGCTCTGACGAATCCTATTACTGCTGTCCAAATGAGCCGTAATTTCATCTTTTATAATTGACTCCAGCATCTTTCTCACCACTGACATCAGGCTAACCAATCTATAATTCCTTGTTTTCTTTCTCCCACCTTTCTTGAAAAGTCGGACAACATTAGCCACCCTCCAATCTGACTTTACATCTCCTGATTCTGTGTCCCCCTTTGCAAGGGGCTGAACGTCATCCCTCACCAACAGGGCCATCCCACCCCCTCTGCCATCAGTCTGTCCTTTTGATAGCACTGCACTGCATTTATTTCAATGCAAGAGGTTTTACAGGGAAAGCAGATGAGCTTAAGTTATTGGTTTTAACATGGGACTGGGACATAGTGGCTTTCACAGAAACGTGGCTTAGGTTGGAAATTAGCTTATTGTTCCAGGGAATAGATGTAAAAGGAAAGATAGAAAGGGGGATAAGAGAGGAGGTGGAATGGTGTTTTTGATAATGTTGTGCTTAGGGAGGATATTCATGGGGGTTCGCCTGTTGAAATTACTTGGGTGGAACTGGGAAATAGGAACAAGATGATCACTTTATTGAGGTTGGCTGTGTGGGTTTCATCCGGGTGCTCTGGTTTCTTCCCACAGTCCAAAGATGTGCAGGTTGGATGGATAATCCAGGCTGAATTGCCCGTATTGTTCAGGGATGTGAAGGTTGGGTGGATTGGCCATTTGAAATTGCCTATAGTGTTCAGAGATGTGCAGGCTAGGTGAATTGGCCATGAGAAATGTAGCGTTACAGGGGTATTATAGGAGGCTCTGAGGGTCAGTGTGGATGTGATTGGGCCGAATGGCCTGCTTCCACACTTGGGATTCTCCGACGATAATTCTACTAGTTTTAAAATAGTTGCAGGAAATAATAGACCACATCTAAAAGTTGGTGTTCAAAATTGGACAAAGGTGATTTTTGACGGTACAAGGCGAGAACTTTCATTTTTCTTTGCAACCCTCAGGTAAAGGGACGGCTGGAAAGTGGGAACATAAGAACAGAAGGAATAGGAGCAGGAGTAGGCCATCTGGTCCCTCAAGCCTGCGCTGCCATTCAATAAGTTCAGGGCTGATCTTTTCCTGGCCTCAGCTTCACTTTCGTGCTCTCTCACCATAACCCGTAATTCCTTTCCTGTTTGCAAATCTACATTTTGTCTTAAAGACATTCAAGTTGATAACGTCAACTGCTACACTCAGCAGGGCATTCCACAGATTCATAACCCTTTAGCTGAAGAAGTTCCTCCTCAACTCTGTCCTAAATCAGATATCCCCTTATTTTGACGCTATGCTCTCTAGGTTGACCCGCCCCCCAATGGAAATAACCTCCCTGCTTCTATCTGATCTATTCTCTTCTTAATTTTATTTTTTCCAATACAACCTCCCATTCTTCTAAATTCCAACAAGCATAGTCCCAGTCTATTCAGTCTCTTCACATACACCAACCTTCTGAACTCCCGACTCAAACTAGTGACCCTCCTCTGCACCCCCTCCAGTGTCAGTACATCCTTGCTGAAGTAAGGAGATCAAACCTGTACACAGTACTCCAGGTTTGGCCTCAAACAGCACCCTGTACAGCTGCAACATAAGCATCCCTCTAGCAAGGAAGGACAATAGACACTTCGCCATCTCTTTTAATCCCCTGGGATGCATTGCGTCATGGCCCGGAGACCCATGTACCTTTGGTCTGTTATCTTTCCCAACACTACCTCTTTACTGAGAATGACTGTTTCCATGTCATCATTTGCCATTGCCTCCATGGGCCGGTGAAAATGAGACAACAAGAGTACAGACATTATGTTACTGTTAAGGCCAAGTCTGTTAGGTGTAGCGAATGCTGTGTATCTAGAGAAATTGAGGAGCCGGTAAAAAGATGAAGGAGGGATATGGCAGGTACAGACAGCTGGGTTGGAGTGAATCCCTCGGTGTATAGGAGCAGTCGGAGTACACTTGAGGGAAAACAGGAGGTCAAAAAGGATACATGAGATAGCTTTTCCGGGGAAAGAGGTTTAAGGACAATCCAAAGAGATTCTACAAAACACTAAGGACAAAAGAGTAACTAGGCAGAGAATAGGGACCCTCCAAGATCAGCGAGGCTGTCTGTGGAACCACAGAAGCAGGGAGAGATACTATCCGAGGATTTCATGTCAGCTTTTACTGAAAGAGGATATGGACTCTAGAGACTTTGGAGAAATAAATAGTGATAACTTGACAACTATCCATATTACAGAGGAGGTTGTACAGGATATCTTATTCATAAAGCTGAGTAAATCTGCGGGACCTGATCAGGTGGACGCCAAAACTTTGTGGGAAATTAGGGAAGTGATTGCTGGGCCCCGCGCTGAGATATTTCTATCACCGATAGCCACAAGTGAGGTCCTGCAAGACAGGCGCCATTATTTGAGAAAGGTGATGAGGAAAGGTCAGGCAACAATACACTGGTGAGCGTGAAGTTAGTGGCAGAAAAGGTGTTGGAAGGAATTCTGAAGGACAGGTTTATATGTAATTGGAAAGGCAAGAAGTGATTCGGGATAGTCAGCATGGCTTTGTACATAAATCACTAACTTGACTTCAGAAAGATATTCAAAAAGTTTCGACATAACAGTTTGGTTAGCAAGTTAGACACCTAGGAATACAGAGAAAACCAGCTATTTGGATACAAATTGGCTGGAATGTTGGAGACGGAGGGTAGTGCATTTCAGACCAGAGGCCTGTGATGAGCAAAATAGTTGAAGGATCGGTGCTGGGTCCACTGCTTTTCATCATTTATATCAATGATTTCTATGTGAATATGAGGTATAGTTAGTAGGTTTACAGTAGACATCAAAATTGGAGGTACACTGGACAGCGAAGAAGGTTACCTCAGAGTACAATGGGACTTCAATCAAATGAGCTGAGGATTGTCAGATCCAGTTTATTTCAGATAAATGTGAGGTGCTGCATTTTGGAAAAACAAATGATGGTAGGAATGATACACTTAATGGGAAGTGCCTGGGGAGTGTTGCTGAACAAAGAGGCCTTGGCGTGCAGGTTCATAGTTCCTTGAAAGTGGAATCATAGGCAGGGAAGTGAAGAAGGTGTTTGGTGTGCTTACCTTTACTGGTCAGTGCATTGAGCAGTGGCGTTGGGATTTCATTTTGAGGCTGCACAGCACATTGATTTAGCCACTTGGAATTCCGCTTTCAATCCTGGTCTCCCTGCTATCGGAATGATATTCTGAATCTTGAAAGGGTTCGGAAAAATCCGCAAAGATGAGGGGTTGAGCTATATAGGTAGAGGCTGAATAGCCTGGGGCTGTTTTCCCTGGAGCATCGGATACAATTGTGAGGGGCATGGATAGGGTGAAATCTCAGGGTCTTATTCACAGGATATGTGAGTCCAAAACTTGGAGGCACAGGCTTCAGGTGTGGGGGAAAATATTTAAAAGGGATCTCAGGGGCAATGTTTCCAGCTGAACAGGGCACGTGTATGGAATGATCTGCCAGAGGAAGTGTGGAGGCTGGGTACAATTACCCAATTATGCCTTTGAGATGTTGTATGTGATTAGCAAATCTTTAGAAGGATATAGGCCAAGAGCTGGCATATGGGATGAGATTAAGTTAGGATATTTGGTCAGCATGGGCAAGTTTCATCGAAGGGTCTGTTTCTCTGCTGTACATCTTTTATGGCACTACTAAAATTAAGATGGGTTTCTCTTTTATGGAGAGTTAGCAGAAGATCAGATAATTCGCCTTGGAGCTGAGAAGGTTAGGCAGTGATTTCGAACAGGAGAAGATTTGTTTCCAGGATATTTAGTTCACAGAGAGACAGAGGGAGAAATTGTTAACGTCACAATTTTTAGTAACTACCTTCAGATAACTGGCAAATAATGCAGGTTAAAAACGTGAAGATTATTTTAATCACTAAGTTCTAAGCATCTGGAACAGTTTGAACGACAGCTGGATGCGGATTCAGTAGTTATTGTCGAAACAAAATATGTAATTTAACGTTTTTAAGAAAGGATTTGGAGGGCTACAGACAAATGGGAGGTGAGTTGGGATAGACTGGCACCATCTCCAGAGGGGGAGAGTACAGCTCCAATGGGCTGAATAGCCCCAAACCCCTGTGCTCTGTGTTACTGCCCCATTCACTGTGAATGATGAAGCTCGTCCCAGGGCAGAGTCATAGAGACATACAGCATCGAATTAGCCCCTTTGTTCGAATTAGTCCACGCTGACCAGTTATCCCAACCTAATCTACTCCCATTTGCCAACACTTGGCACATATCCCTTCCTTTTCACAAGCCCATCCAGATGCCAAATCGTGTAATTGTACCAGCCTCACCACTTCCCCGAACAGAAGACTCCATACACACACCAATCTCAGCGTGAAAAAAATTGCCTCTTGAGTCCCTTTTAACTCTTTCCCCTCTCAACTTAAACCTACACCATTCTAGACTTCCTTCCCCACCCCAGGGAAAAGACCAGGTCTATTTTTCCCACCCATACTCGTCATGATTTTATAAAACTCTATGAGATCACCCCTCAGCATCCGATGCTCTTGGGTGGAACCCACTCAATGTCACAATGGGGCCTGGGCGATTGACAGCAGCTTCAGAACAATAGGAGAATTGGCGTGATCGTCCAGTCAATGGGAGTGAATTGGGGTGGGTACAGCAGGCCAACACATGGCCATGAGCTGTGCAGGCGCAGTGCCACGGTGAGGGGGGACCTAGTGAGTGTGAAGGGAGTGGGAGAGACTGCAAAGTCTGGGGAAGAAATGGAGTTATTGTGGACTGGGAGGGTTTATAACCGCACAGTTTTAGGCTGCTAGACCTGAATTAGAAATTCCTGGTAAATTAGAACCAAAAGAACTGCGGATGCTGTAAATCTGCACAACAACCAAAAGGTACTGGAAAAGTTCAGCAGGTCTGGCAGCATCTGTGAAGAAAAATCAGAGTTACATTTTGGATCTGCTGACCCTTCCTCAGAACTGATGTTACTGAGAAGAATGTCGGTTTATATGGAGAAGGTAGGGGTGAAGGAATAAATGATAGGTGGCGACAGAGTCCAAAGAGATGGGAGCAGTTGGACAAAGGAGTGGATAACGATCTGGCTGGGGGAGGGTGAACAGCTGTTTAAGGGAAATGTTAGTGGCTAACCATAGGTATTGTGTAATGGCAGGCTAGGTAATAACAAGGCCAAGTGAGTGGTTTAAGAGGCTAGAGCACGAGGACATTGGAGAGTTCAGGATCTAAAATTATTGAATTTGATACTGGGGCTAGAGGGGTGCAGGGTCCCTAAGGAGAAAATAAGGTGTTGTTCTTCCAGCTTGTGTTAACGTGTGGCGCTGGAAAAGCACAGCAGATCAGGCAGCATCTCAGGAACAAGGAGTTTCGACGTTTTGGGCATATTCCTTTCATCAGGGATGCTGGGATTGAGTGTGGTGGAGGGGAGTAAGAGGTCTGAGAGATAAATAAGATAGATGTGTGGGGTTGGTGGGGCGCGAGCTCGGAAGGCAATAGGTAGATGTAGGTGCAGGGTAATGGAGAGAGGGTGGAGTGGATAATTGGAAAGGAAGATGGACAGGTGGGACATTTCAAGAGGGTGGTGTCGAGTTGGAGAGTTGGATCTGGGATAAGATAGGGGAGGGGAGATGAGGAAACCTTGATTCTGTGGTTAAAGGGTCCCAATGTGGAAAATGAGGTTTTCGCTCTCCAGGCGTTGGGTGGCTGGGATTTGGTTGTGGAGGCATCCCAGGACATGCATGTCCTTGGCGGAGTGGTGAGGTGGGGGGAGGGGTGGGGGGACGGATGGAGTGGTCGGCCACAAGATGGTGGAGTTGGTTGGTGCATGTGTCCCATAAATCTTCCTTGAAACATTATGCAAATTGGTGTCCTGACTCCCCACTGGAGAGGAGACCACATCAAAAGCAAAGGCCAGAATAGGTGTGGTGTTTGGACGTGCTGGAAAATCTCTGCTGGATGTGGAAGGGTACTTTGCAGATGAGGGAGGAGGTGTAGGCCCAGGTTTTACACCTCTTGCATTGGCAAATGAAGGTGCTGGGAGTGAAGGGTGGGTTGGTCGGGAGCATGGATCTGACTAGGAATTCACAGGGAATGGTCTCTGTCGAATACTGAAAGGAATGGAGAGGGAAATATATCTCTGGTTGGATCTGATTGTAGGTGGTGGAAAATGGCGGAGGATGATGCGCTGTATCTGGGTGGAAGGTGAGGACTGGGGGGGGTTCTATCCTTGCTGCAGTTGGAGAGGTGTGGTTCAATGGCAGAGATGCGGGAACTGGTGGAGATACACTGGAGAGTATTGTTGACCGCATGGGAGGGAAATTGCAGTTCTTGAAATACGGGGCGTTTTGGTATGTTCTCGAGTGTTCTGCCAGCTTGCATCAAGTTTCACTGGAACTGCAGAAAGCATGAGACAGAGATGTTAGCCAGGGAACAGACTCGTGTGTTAAAGTGACAGGCAACTGGAAGGTCAGGGTCTGTTTTGCAGCAGAACGTAGATTATCAGCTGCCATTTTCAGCACCTCCACTGAGATGCTGCCAGACACAGGTTCCTGTGCCCTCCATTAACAGCTATGCATCCTGCCAGCCAGATTGTTATCCACTCCTTTGTCTTTCCAAATGTTCCTGTTTCTTTTGGGCACTGTCCTCACCTATTATCTACTCTGCATACCCCTATTTCCTGCAGTCCAAAGAGATGCAGATTAGGTGAATTGGCCAAGCTAAATTTCCCGTAGTGTTCAGGGATGTATAGGTTAGTTGCATTAGTCAGGAGGAATGTAGAATAATAGGGTCGAGGAATGGGTTTGGTTGAGAAACTCTTCAACGGGTGGGTATGGACCTGTTGGGCCGAATGGCCTGTTTCCACACTGTAGGGATTCCAGTTTTCCCACCTGACGTCTGTTCTAAGGGAGTATCACTGGAATTAGAATGAACCCTGGGTGTGTGCAGGCGGAGGAAATGGGAAAGGCGAGTTGGGTCAGTTTAGACTGGGAGGGTTTAATTACACTCTGTACAGGTAGTTATGCCTGAATTAGAAACTCTTTTTCCCACGTTTACAGCAAATTGGAAAATGGCTGTGGCCCTCAGGCGTGATAGGTCCTGGGTTATGGTCGCCATCTTTATTGGGGGCAAGGTACAGCGAGGCACATGGACATGTCCTCTTTCTGGGTGGGGGGAGTGGGGTGATTTGAAGAGGAGCATTTACAAATCAAACACATACCAAGAGAAATATTTGTCTTTACTGTTCAGCCTGCACTGACTGTGAGTTTTATTTTGTGAATTCATTTTATAGGATATTAATTGAGAATAATTGAGACAGGGATCTCAAAATTAACTTTCTATCGTCAGCAGGGTCATCAGGATCTGAATACCATTGACATTTAACTGTTGAAGGAGAAAGGTGTGTTTGTTCTGTCTGTGGGAAAGTATCTATTATTTTCAAGCAAGAAGCAGAAAGATGTTCAAATTCGTGGTTGGATCAACTTTGGGGTTTCTGCTCAATTCTGGGCCCTGCCGCGGTGGGAGAAGGCTTTGGCCTGAGAGGGAGTACAGATTTATCCAAATTACACCTCATCTCATTATAGGAACTATCAGATTTAGACCCAATCACCCACTTCATGATGTTAACCTGTAAACTCCTCATTTTCAATCCCCAGCAAATTTCTCATTAAAATTCCTTCTGGACTCAAATTCCAGCACCATTTAGGATGGAATGTTCCAGATTCTCCCAACTGTATGTTCATTCAGAAACTGCTGAGGTCCATGTTGATTCTGGGATTGCAATGGGCTGAATTGAAAGATGAGATGCAGTTCCTCAGTTCCCACTGAGATGCATTGGAACAGTAGAGGAGGCTGAGGGCAGTGTAGATGTGAGCAGACAATGAAAACGACAGGGCTGCACCGTGGGTGCTGCTTGGCTCAATGAGAGTGTTTTGGAATTGGGTGTAAACAGAGGGAAGTGAGACAGGGAGAAGGTGAACCTCAGCTTCAATTTTAGTTCAGGCCATTCAGCAATTCACATGGTACCAATGGGAACAGCCAAGTTGTAAGCGATACCTGCTAAGTTTTTTGAACTGTTTTTAATGTATAAAATGTCAGTTTAAGTAAAGATCGGGGCTTTTGATTATAATGGAAATGTTTGAAGAGAAGGAAGGTTGCTACTCATTTAAATTCTCTTAATGAAAGGAACTAGCTGAAACTAGAGAGACGTTGTGACAGTAGACCTCAGACCAGTGGTGTGCTCCTCTTGCACAATATGGGAAATAAGGGACACTTCCAGTGCAGGAAGTGTGTCCATCTGCAGCTACTGGGAAACTGCTTTTCAGACCTGGAGCTGAGAGTGGACTCACTGTGAAACAATACTGAGAATGTTATGAACGGCACGTTTAGTGAGTTAGTCACACTGCAGGCGAGGGTTACACAGGCAGAAAGGGAATGGGTTACCATCAGATCAAATAAAAGGCTCAGGAAGGAAGAGCAGGACTCCCCAGTGAACATTCCGCTTCTCAAACAGATATTGTGCACCGCTTGGGAATCTGTAAGCGGGGGGGGGGGGGGGGGGGGGGGAACAGGTGGAGTGGCCTCTCAGAGGAAATCAGCAATAGCCAGGTTCATGACACCACAGATAGCTCCGCTGCACAGAACGGGAGGAAGGAGAATGACAGAGCTATAGTGACAGGGGATCCAGTAGTCAGGGTCAGAGACAGGCGCGTTTGTGGCCACAGACATGAATCCACGATAGTAGAATAGAACCCAGGTCCATTTATTGATAAGTGCACAGACCAATAAAGGTCAGCATCCCAAATGCAACCTTCAGCACTTGATTACCCTGAGGCTCTTCTTTCCAGGGTCTATGCATTTGTTCTGAGCCCTTCACAGGGATTGAAGGGGATAGGGTGAAAACAGGAACAGGGTTGCGTTGTAGATCTACAAAATAATGGTCACCCTCTCCTCTCGGTCTCCACCTCTGTCTCGCACCCTCCATCGTACCTCCGTCCCACCAAAGGGAAAAGACCTTGTGTATTTACCCGATCCATGCCCCTCCTGATTTGATAAACTTCTATAAGGTCACCCAGCAGCCTCTGACGCTCCAGGGAAAACAGTGTATTCATCCTCCCCCTGTAGCTCAAATTCTCCAACCCTGGCAACATGCTTGTAATACTATTCTGACCACTTTCAACTTTCACAATATTGTTTTGATAGGAAGGGGACAGAATTGCATGCAATATTCCAAGTATGACCTAACCAATGTCCTGAAGAGCTACAATATGTCCTTCCAACTCCTAGACTCAGTACTCTGACCAATAAAGGAAAGCATACTAAAAACCTCTTCACTTTCCTACTTACCTGCGATTCTGCTTTCAAGGAGCTATGAATCTGCACTCCAAGGTCTCTTTGTTCAGCAGCACTCCCGAAGACCTTACCATTAAATGTATGCATCCTGCTAATACTGGCTTTCCCAAAATGTAACACCTCACCTTTATCTAAATTAAACTCTATCAGTCCTCATCACATCAACCATCTGATCAAGATCCCATTGTAATCTGAAGTAATCCTGTTCACTGTCCACTACATCTCCAATTGTGGTGTCATCTTACTAACAACACTTCCTATATTCAAGTCCAAATTATTTATATAAATTATGAAAATTAGTGGCTCCAGTACTGATACATTGTGACACCCCACTGATCACAGGTCTCCAATCTGAAAAGCAACCATCTACCACCACCCTCTGTATTCTACCTTTGAGCCAGTTCTCTTTCCAAATGGCTAGTTCTCTCTGCATTCCATGTGATCTGACCTTGCTAACCAGTCTCCCATGAACGCCTTATTGACGACCATGCAGATCATTTCCACCGCGTTGCCCTCATGAATCCTCTTTGCTGTTACTTCAAACAAATTGACTAAGAATATGAGACGTGATTTCTCATACATAAAGCCGTTATTAATATCCAGGACTTAACTCTATACATTGGGGTCTGCGTCACCCAGTTATGCGTATTAATATTCTGGATAAAGTTCAAGTACATCAGGTTTGTTTTGGTGACTGTGTATTGAGTTTTGTAAATATCATCAACACAGGCAAGTTCCATTTGAAAGGCAGTCCCTATATCCCTAAACCCCTCCCATCTGCTCTGTCTACTCCATCCCCACCATAGACAGTAAGAGGGAAGAGCTCATGGAGTTTCCATGTGAGTGAGATTGAGTAAATCTTCCCTTCTTTCCACTAGCCCACCAAGAAATGGTGGTACAGTCCTTACCTCTGAACCAGGACGATCGGGCTCAGAGTTGAGTAACGGCTGATTGGAAAACATGCCTAAGCCACCAGGCCATGCTGTCTCCCAACTGTCCCTGCCTGAACTCCAAACAGAGCCTTCCTGTAGTTTCTCTCCTGTCACACTCTCCCATTGCTCACTTTGTCCAGGGTCCCGTCCTGCTGCTGCACTGCTCCTGTCCCTCACTGACTTGCCCATCCCCCAGTGTCCTCCACATTCATTCATTGTTTACAATCTCATTGTCCCAGTTCTCCAGCCCCACACCTCCATCCTATTGGGGATCAGCTGCTGCCAATCACCCAGGCTTCTATGTGATCTGGAGTATGTGCTGTAGGAGGGGAGACCAGTGCACGGGCGCAGTGCTGGCCAACTGTTGGTGTATGTGCAGGGCCGTCAGTGCCGGGAGGGAGGCTATGGGTGTGTGGGATTATTCTGTAATTGGCAGCTGCCTCCCTCTGGGAACAGGACCCAGGGAAATGGCCCCTGCTCTGATATCGTGACAAGTGGTCGGCTATCAGTGGGGGGAGCATTTTGCAGAAAGTTGTCAGAACTCAGGTGAAGATTCAGGAATGTTATGGAAAGCAACACAAATGGGCCTACAATTAAAGTTCTAATTTGGTTCATTTTAGTTCAACCAGATATGATTTGGCCAGTGTGGGCAGGATGGTTCTCATCAGATGGTCTGTGTGGGGCAAATAAATAAGATGTTCCAGATTGGGGGGAAAAATCAGTTTGGTTCGGACCAGGAAGGAAACCCTGGGAGGTGGGGGGAGGATTCACCAACACCCAGGAGGCTCTGAGTCAGATTCATTGACTTGATTAGATTAGATTTCTTACAGTGTGGAAACAGACCCTTCGGCCCAATCAGTCTACACTGACCATCGGAGAAGTAACCCACCCAAACCCATTTCCCTCTGACTAATGCACCTGACACTATGGGCAATTTAGCATGGCCAATTCATCTGACCTGCGCATATTTGGACTGTGGGAGGAAACCTTTTTTTTTGGTTATTAGTCTGCAGGCAGGAGCTTGGTAGTTGATTTCAAAGAGAAGAGAGAGTGTGAGAGAACTGGGTGTGGAGGAAAAGGGGTGAGGAGATTGATTTGGATTTCATTTCATAGAAGAGAGCAATTGTGAGACTGAGATTTAAAGCTTTGGGGGAACAAATGAACTACAATTTAATACTATAATTGTCTTATGAATTTCCATCCTTTATTAACATTGGTGACTTGTTTTCTCAGTTGTAGGGTTCTGAAAGTGTGGAACTGTGGATGAGAAATTCAAATTGAACTTCATGTTCCGTTTTGATAGTTACTTGATTCGTGCTGATATGAATATCATTGGCCTTTTCATGTGGAAGGAAAGGTACGTATTCTGTCCGTGGGCAAATATTTCAAATGTCAGTGTGACTGGAAAAATGACTGAGACAGCGAAGTCCATGTTAGCGAGGTGACTGTGGAGAGAGATTTCATTTGTTTTTAAAAGTCTGAAAAAACATGGCACATTTCCCAGGAATGAATAAGCTACAGATTTGTTTTGTATGTAACCAGAAAAGACACAAGGATGCCTGCACCATGGAAAATACTATGAAAACGGGATTATTATTAAGGAGTTAATTATCGATCATGGCTTGTAATCCATTGGCGTTGTCACATCAGTTCCAATGCCGTGGGGAAACACTGGAAATGTGACGGATGCAGTGCAGGTCTCAGTTATTAAACTTGAAAAAGTGCAGAAGAAATTTACAAGAATTTTTGCCAGGGCTCAGGTGTCTGAGTTGGGAGAGGGTGGACAAGCGTGGATTTTTTTTGTTGTTTAGAGCAGAAGAAACAGAGGGGGGATCTTTTCTGGAAGTATCTAAGAGCATGAGAGGCTTGGGTAAGGTGAATTCACTCAGTGTCTTTCCCAGGGAATCAAGGAGAGGAGGGCATCAGTTTATGGTCAGAGGAGAAATTATGAAAGGGAACACGAGAGGCACCTGTTTTACACAGAGGGTGGTATGTATATGGACTGAGCTGCCAGTGGAAGTGGTTGAGTGGGTACATTAACAACATGTAAAAGACATTTGGACAAATACGTGGATTGCAAGGGGTCATAAGCAGATGGGCCAAGTGCATAGAAATGGGGTTCGCGTGGATGGACATTCTGGTCGGCATGGGCCAGTTTGGGCCAAACGGTCTCTCTCTGCTGTAGGACTCTGACTCCAAGTATATTTACTATTTCTTCCGCTATATCTGGTAGCATCCTGGGATGTATTCCATCAGGGCAAAGAGACTTATCTACCTTTAGCTTCATTAGCTTGCCCAGCTCCAACTCTCTCGTGAAAATGATTGTTTCTTGGTCCTCACCTTCCTCAGTCTCGTTATCAATTACTGGCATGTTCTTCGTATTCTCCACTGTGAAGACTGACAGCTGTGTACTCATATTCCTGAACCCTGTTGGATAGGAATAACTGGGCACAGAAATCTGAGAGGTCTTCTTTGAGTCTTTATTGCTGAGACATGGCAGTTACCTGGATAGTGATGCTCCAGGCAGCATCAGGTAACTCCTCGCCTGTCCGATGTATAGCTCCCATTCTTATGCCTTTGTGGTTTGCGTTTTGAATGGATGTTGTCTCTCAATATTATATCCATGGCAATGGCAGTTAAAACGTTTTCAGCTCAGCACTTTGTGGTTAAAATACATACCGCTCCCCCACGCCCCTGTGGCTCAGTCAGGTATCTGACAGCCACTTCAGTTTCAGTGGGGCTGTCTGTCAGGATTCTAATGTGGAAGAACTGTTGTTGGAGCGGGGTTGGCAAAGTTAAAAACTACACATCACCAGGTTATACTCCAACAGGTTTATTGGAAGTACAAGCTTTTGGAGTGTGCAGTGATTTGTAACTTGATCAGGATTATCTCTATGATAACAGTTTAGTGCTTCAACAATTACAGAGGCCATATGTTCTCCACACAATAGGGGAATATATGTGTAAACTGCTATTCTGGCCCTGGGGATAGCTACTCATCACATTTCTCCCCCCAGTCGCATCTAGCTTTCTGTTGATCTTTAAAGTTTTTTTTTTCTAATCTCCTAGTTTATCCTTGCACTTTGCCAATTTGAATGGTTACTATTTCAATTTCATGGACTCCTTTATTTCCTTAGCCACCCATGGCTGATTACTCCTTTTCCTACAGTCCTCCCTTTTCACTGATCTATTCTTTTGCTGAGCAGTTTGAAAAATTCTTTGATATTCCTCCACTGTCTGTCAACTGTCCCATCCTAAAGTCTTTGCTCCCAATCTACATTAGCCAACTCCTGCCTCATCCTATTGTTATCTCCTTTGTTTAAGCACAGGCTCTGGAATGGATTTAATCTTCCCGCTTTCCAACTATATTCTAAATTCAATCATGCTTATCACAAGTCTTTTATGAGATTGCGAGTTGAGACGATGTTTCCTGGGTGTTTTGGTTTTCATTGTCAGCGACCTTGGCTTTGTATTCACAACTGAGTATTCTGGACGGTCTGATTGTACTGCAGAGTCTAAAGCCATAAATCACTGTCTCCCCTCAGTTTAAAATTGCAAAATCATTATCTCCCACATGCTTCCTCACCTTCAAAGTTTGAAATACTAATCCACCTGACTATCCTTCTTTTTCCGAAATTCTCCTTTGGTGAAGGTGGTGATTTTTGGATTCAGTTTTCCAGTTATTAACCTAAGAAGATAAGCACTGGGCAGAGGAGAGGGAATGCAGCCCTTTGAACCAGCTCCACCATTTAATGCTTTGATGATTGAACTCACCTCGGTCTCAGCTGGATTTTCCCACCTGCTCTCTCTCACCCTTCAACTCATTGCAAATTAAAAATCCGTATCTCTTCATTAAATTTGCTCATTGTCCTGGCATCCACCGCAATTTGAATAGGGGATTCCACAGATTCACAACACATTGAGATAGGTACATTCTTCTTCATGCTAATAGAATAGAGTCCCTAAAGTGCAAAGTCCACACCAGCCCTAAGATGGGCATCACATGCAGACCCACCCATTACCTGTAGCCCTGCACTTTCCGTGGCTAATTGCTTATCCAGCACATGCATGGAAACTGGGCAATTTAGCATGGCAATCCACATAATCTGCACATATTTTGATTGTGGGTGGAAACTGGAGCACGGCTGGAAACTCGTGCAGACATGGGAATGTGTAAACTCCATACAGTCGCCTAAGGCTGGAATCAAACCCAGGTCGCTGACGCTGTGAGGCAGCAGTGCTCACAACTCAACTACCTCTGCATAAAATCTGCTCCTCCTTATTAACCTCTCTATCACCCGATTTGCTAAATCTATATTCCTTACGTGAGAAATAAGGTCGTGGAAACGAATGTCTCAGTGAAACCCAATTGCAGCCCATATGTCCTGTGTGTCTGAATGGGGATTTGATAGACAACACTCTTCAGCCCACACTTTTCATTCACTTTCCAGAGACAGGAATCAAGTAGCTTCTTGGGGACTACAACTCCCACAATCCCTGAGGCAGGGACCACACGTGTGTGGGGAAACCCGGCACCGAACATGTACTGAATGTGGGCGGGTTTTGGAGGATTTGCTTTGGGGTAACTAACGGAAAGTACTTCACACTGTGATTGGCTGGAGGAGGGACACATCCGCTTTTAGTATTGATCTGCCGGAGAGTTAAGGTCTCTCCACACCCACGTGGTACCAAGTTCCATACCCAATGCGTCATAATGCTTCGGAATCGACCAATGGGAAACCAAGAAGGATCTAACACATTCTCCTAGCCTGAAGGTTCCACTTCTGTTCATGATCTGCCACCTTCCTTTCTGTTTCCTTTTGTTTCATTCTGCTGTTACAGTATTGACTTGCAGCTACTGAAAGGAAAGGGAGTGAACCCAGAAAGGGTGCACAGTCTTACCAGGACAGGAAGTTGGTGGCATGGATCTGTTGTTAAGCAACTCCATGAGAATGGGGAGGGTGTACATTACGGGTAGCAGAGTCAGAATGGAGGGAGAGAGTAAGTGGGCTGCAGGGTTACAACTTTAGGGAAAAAGATATTCCAGAGGAACTAAAATTTTCTGTTCTGAACTTCTAATCTGTATATATTCCTTTATATAGGGTACTAGATGGTGAAGATTCACAGACTGAAATCTCAAAATCATGTGCAGATCGTGATTAAGTTAACCAGCATTTGACGAACCAAAGACTGAGAATCACTCGGCCAAAATCCTGCAACATTCCCTGACAGCATTGTCGGTCTATCTACACCAAATGAAATGCAAACAGTTCGAGACAACAGCTCACTACCATCTTCTGAAGGGTAATTCGAGATGGGGAATAAATGCTGGTTGAGCCAGTGATGCCCATATCCTGGAAATGTTTTCTATCTCTATTTACTGAAACCCGATTGTTACTGCAGGACGATGAGGGATGCTGAGTGCATCCTCGAGGAGCCGGAACCATCACATTACCCCTGCCTACACCAACACAATAACACAACAACGCCACTGGAACAAAAGACAGTGAAGCCAAAGTAGGACTTAAATATAGTTCTTAGAAGTGAAGGCAGCAAAGGAGATTGGAACACAGCAGGAACAGGAGACTGAGCTGGATGGTCAGCTGTTTCCCATTGAATGGTCGCGCAGGATTGAAAAGCCAAAAGCCCTCCTCCTGCCACTATCTCCCAGGTCTGTGTATAACAATGGAGCCCGGGTAGGAAGAAGTAGGCAGGACAGTGACTCTCCAGGAGATTGCACTTCCACATCAGTTTTCAGTGAAGGATGGTTTGATGGACTTTGTTTAACATTTGTCTTTAATGCAAAGTTTGTAAATTTGGTTTGAAAAAAATGTAAGAGTTTATTCCACGTTAAATAGAACGAAAAGAAAAGAAACAAAACTATTTGACTATAATAGTTTTAAAATTTCAAACGCCGTATAAACAAAATCCCGTCGACTCCCGGACACCATTACTTTCCAGTTACTCAAACTCCAGGGAGATACTTCCTCCCTGTCTGAACCTTTGGTTTGATTTAACTGCTTTCCAGTTCTCGTTCTGTGAGCTGTGGAGTTTTCTTTTCTCCCCATTTCTCCGACCCAGAAGTGTTATCACAGCAACCTTCCCACCATCATCATTACACCATTTATAGCAGCAAACCACCCGAATAACCAATTGAATATTTACAAACAAAGCCCATTACAGGCAAAGAAAACCATTACAAGTGACAAAGTGGGAAAGGACGAAATCAAAGTAGCGTTGGGGATGAGGGGTCAGCGGTGGAGATAAAGGGATGCCCACCTCTATCTAAAGGCATCAAGAGCATTGGTGCACACCACATGCTCCTTCTCCAAGGACAGCCTGCTGTGTAGCCTTTATCCTCAATCATAGAATAGAATCTCGATAGGAAGGAGAGCATTGGCCCATCAAATCCCACTGACCGTGCGAAGAGCATCCCACCCAGAGCAATCTATCCCGGTAACACTGCATTTCCCATGGCTGATCCACTAGTCTACACAGACCTCAACACTGTGGGCAATTTAGCATGATCGATCCACTTAATCTCACATCTTTGGACTGTGGGAGGAAACCAGAGCACCTGGAGGGGACCCATACTGACATGGGGAGAATGTGGAAACTCCACACAGGCCGTTGACCAAGGCTGGACTCAAACCTTGTACTGGTGCTGTGAAGCAGCAGTGCTACAATAACAATTTAAATCAAAATAAACGGCCCCTGCTCACTGTCACATTGCTGTTTGTGGAGACTTGGTGCCCAAAGAGACATCACAAAGTTCAGAAAGTGGCAATATAAATTCAGTCAACTCCAGCCCAGTTAATGTGATTAACAACCACAACATCAATACTCCAACAGTGTCACCATGAACAAGGTCCACTCTTCATTCTGATGTTATTGTTCATGATGAACAGTAACATTGGAATCAGAGTCCTGCACTGATGTGTGAACTCTACCCCACACGGAGCAGGTGGATGGCCACTTCTCTGTGTCCACTCATTTGTCTTTCAGTCGTGTTGAAGACTCAGCAAATCCCTTGTCACGCAGAGAGGAAAACAACTCTTTTCCAGTGTGAACCCGCTGGGGTCTCCGTGGGGCAGGATGAATCACTGAATCCTCTCTCCCACACTGAGCATCTGAATGGCCTCTCCTCTGTGTGGGCTCACTGGGGTCTGAGGGGGGCAGGATGAATCACTGAATCCCCTCTCACACACTGAGTATCTGAATGGCCTCTCCCCCTGTGTGGGCTCACTGGGGTCTGAGGGGGGGGGGGAGTGGCAGGATGATTCACTGAATCCTCTCTAACACCCTGAGTATCCGAATGGCCCGTCCAGTTGTGTGGGCTCACTGGGGTCTCAGGGGGAGGGATGAATCACTGGATCCTCTCTTCCAACACTGAACATCTGAATGTCCTCTTCCCCGTGTGAACTCACTGGGATCTGAGGGGGGCAGGATGAATCACTGAAACCCCTTTCACATACTGAGTATCTGAATGACCTCTCCCCTGCGTGGGCTCTCTGGGGTCTCAGCAGTTTGTGCCTCTTCAATTGATTCTGTCAAGAATGTGAAATGTTTGTCCTGATATACTCTCACTCGATCCCTTTTGGAGATATCTTTGCCCATCATACCCTGGGATAGTGACTACACCTCTCCCGGTCACAGGAGAGCAGTGCAAGACTATTCAGTTGCTCTCATTCTGGGATTGGGTTCAGGACATTATTCAGCCTCACTCTACTCCAGTGAATACACAACAGGGAGAGGCCATTCACCTGCTCTCAGTTGGGAAGAAATTCACTCAGATATCCAGCTTGATGAAACACCGGCGAGTTCACAAGTAACCACAGCGATTGGATTTATTTTGTTTGTTCATGGGATCATGGCATAACTTGCTGGGACAGCATTTGTCATCCATTCTGACTGCCCAGAAGATGGTTCCGAGGCAACCCCATTATTCAGGGTCTGGATTCACATGCCAGCTGGACGAGGTCAGAAGTACCAGTTTCCTAGACCCAATGACATTAAGAGTTGATTTCTGGTCTATTATCCTATTTTGGAAATAATAATGAATAATGATTGCAGTTGCATTAAAAGTGCAAGACCAAAATGGGTTTTAGCGCTGAAAATGTGCTGCTGGAAAAGCGCAGCAGGTCAGACAGCATCCAAGGAGCAGGAGAATCATGCCCGAAATGTATGATGCTTGCCTTGGATGCTGCCTGACATGCTGCGCTTTTCCAGCAACACATTTTCAGCTCTATCTTCAACATCTGCAGTCCTCACTTTTTTTCAAAATGGGTTTTATTCTAATTTAGATTAGATTAGACTTACAGTGTGGAAACAGGCCCTTCGGCCCAACAAGTCCACACCGACCCGCCGAAGCGCAACCCACCCGTACCCCTACATTTACCCCTACCTAACACTACGGGCAATTTAGCATGGCCAATTCGCCTGACCCGCACATCTTTGGACTGTGGGAGGAAACCGGAGCACCCGGAGGAAACCCACGCAGACACGAGGAGAACGTGCAAACTCCACACAGTCAGTCGCCTGAGTCGGGAATTGAACCCGGGTCTCAGGCGCTGTGAGGCAGCAGTGCTAACCACTGTGCCACCGTGCCGCCCAATTGAGCATGCCCTCCTGTTTTCTCAGTTGTTGTTGACAATCTCATCCCCCTTGCACCAGAACCTGTTCCAGTGTTACAGAAACGGCAGAATGGTCAGCTGCAGCTGGTCACCTGACCCCAAAGGTTCACTCTCAGCAGATGCTACCAAATCTGCAGAATGTTTCCAGCAATTTGTGTTTTTGAGTCTGATTTCCCAGCATTTGCAGATGATCAGTTTTTCAAAATTGAACTTGTCTGTTGCAGAGGAGTTTATTGATGAGTTTGTAGAGTTTTGAAATTGCAAGTTAGGCCAGAAATCAGCCATGATCTATTGAATGGTAGTGCAGGGTTGAAGGGTTGAATAGCCCCCTCCTGTTCCAATGAAATTTGCTCATCTGCAGCTTGTGTCAACATTTCCGCTCACTGCTCACTTCACTTAAATGTCTAACACACTTACTAACTGAACAAACCTCCTGTGTTTGAACTAAACCTGCTAATGTTCAGTGGCTCCCTCTCCTGCCACCCGGCTTTAACTCTCATCATGGAATGCTGTCGCGTATTACTGCGGGAATGCCCACAAAGGGCTCAACCTGGAGTCTATATCCCCTTGGTTCTATAAACACTGTTCATTTCCTTCTTCCTCTTTCATTTTGGCTATTGAACTCTCAGTTTAATCCATTCTCCTGTCTTGCTCTTCAACATGCCCATGTGAATGGACTAGAGGCAGCTGGGATTTAATGAAGGGAAGTGGGGATTAGGCGGACGCACTAGGAGAGGCGACAGCAAAGACAGTTCTCATTGTAATGGCAGAGTTTCTCCGTGACCCACTGAGTGCTGAGACACTTGAGATTGTGGGAGAGTCAGATCCAATCAGGGATTTGGGAAAACATTCAGATACTGACCTGTCCATCTGATTATTAACTCAGACAGATAGAAAGATGCACATTTAGGTAGCAACTTTGATGACCTGGGGCAGTGAACCATACTTCAAACCCAATGATTCTACATCAAATCTCTGAACACACAAACACAAAGCTTCCTACTTGTAAAAGGTTGTCTCTCAGCCTCCTCTTTTCTTGAGAAAAGCGTTTCGAGCTGTTCAGCATTTCCTGGTGGTTATAACCTCCATGCTCCTGTAAGTTTTGTGACTGAACTTTTATTTTCCTGTTCCTTGTGAGTGACGGCAGCAGCAGAAACAGGTCCTGACCTGTGAGTAGTTTTGGGTGGAATATTTGTATGTACAAATTCATTCCCAGCCTCACCTACAGTGAGAAATTGATGTAAACAGAAGGAAAGGATTGAGTGAGCAACTACAGAAACACAAAGGCAGCATGTGTACCTGAGCTGAATGAACCGGGCATCAGGAAAATGTGATGACAATCACAACTCGTTCGAATCCCTGAGGTGCAGGAATAGGCTACTCGGCTCATCGAGTCTGCAATGAACTGCTCTCCCACCCTATCCCATAACCCCACATTTACCATGGCTAACCCAACCCACCTAACCTGCACGCTACAGACGATGTTAGCACAGCCATCAGAGCAAACCTGCACATCTGTGGGAGAGTCACAGATTACATCAAAATGCTTGGAATTGTTGAGGAATTCTCACAAATACTTGACACAAATGCTGTGTTTTTGAAAATAAAATCTGGGGGAAACTGCAGCTATAAAGATTTCCGACTATCTCTGGAGGAAGAGAATTCAAAACTCGTGCCATTGTCCCAGGGGCTGCAGTGAAAGTTACAGAGGCCTGGTACCCATCAGAAATGTAACAGGTTGTGAGGAAGGTTGGGGTGAGACAAAGACAAAATGACAGTCTGTCACACGGGGGAAGGCAGGAGAGATTAAACAGCAGAAATGGTAGTCCCTCAGGGCAACATGGAATGGAGTTCGGGCTGGGAATCAAATAAAGAAACAAGGCATGCAACTGTCAATGAAAAAAGAAACAGATTATATCACAAAAGGCCGAATTCAGAGTCTGAAATTATTGCTCTCATTGGTGAGTACAGAATGCTGCAAAGCCTGGGTAATTCTATTACAGCCAACGCTGATTAGGGATAGTCAACATGGCTTTGTGCATGGGAAATCATGTCTCACGAACTTGATTGAGTTTTTTGAAGAAGTAACAAAGAGGATTGATGAGAGCAGAGCAATAGATATGATCTATATGGAAGTCAGTAAGGCATTCGATAAGGTTGCCTGTGGGAGACTAATTAGCAAGGTTAGATCTCCTGGAATACATGGAGAACTAGCCATTTGGAAATAGAACTGGCTCAGAGGTAGAAGACAGAGGGTGGTGGTGGAGGGTTGATTTTCAGACTGGACGCCTCTGACCAGTGGAGTGCCACAAGAATCGGTGCTGAGTCCTCTTTTTTATTGTTTACATAAATGATTTGGCTGCGAGCATAAGTGGTACAATTAGCAAGTTTGCAGATAAGAGCAACATTGGAAGTGTAGCGGAGAGCAAAGTGGGTTACCTCAGATTACAGCAGGATATGGACCAGATGGGCCAATGGGCTAAGAAGTGGTGATGGAGTTTAATTCAGATGAACGTGAGGTGCTGCATTTTGGGAAATCAATTCTGAGCAGGACTTATTCACTTAATGATAAGGTCCTAGGGAGTGTTACTGAACAAAGAGACCTTGGAGTGCAGGTTCATAGCTCCTTGAAAGTGGAGTCGCAGGTAGATAGAATAGTGAAGAAGACTTTTGGTATGCTTTCCTTTCTTGGTCAGAATATTGAGTACAGGAGTTGGGAGGTCATGTTGTGTCTGTACAGGACATTGGTTAGGCCACTGTTGGAATATTGCATGCAATTCCGGTCGCCTTCCTATCGGAAAGATGTTGTGAAACTTGAAGGGGTTCAGAAAAAAATTACAAGGATGTTGACAGGGTTGGAGGGTTTGAGGTATAGGGAGAGGCTGAACAAGCTGGGTCTGTATTCCCTCGAATGTTGGAGGCTGAGTGTTGAACTCATAGAGGTTTACAAAATTATGTGGACCATGGATAGGATAAATAGGCAAAGTCTTTTCCCTGGGGTAGGGGAGTGCAGGACTAGAGGACATTGGTTTAGGGTGAGAGGGGAAAGATATAAAAGAGACCTAAGGGGCAATTTTTTCATGCAGAGGGTGGTATGTGTATGGAATGAGCTGCCAGAGGAAGTGGTGGAGGCTGGTACAATTGCAACATTTAAAATGCATTTGGATGGGTATGTGAATAGGAAAGGTTTGGTGGGACTCGATTGGGTTGGAATATCTGGTCAGCATAGACGAGTTGGACCAAAGGGTCTGTTTCCATGCTGGACATCTCTATGTCTCTACGACTGTATGTATAGAGAGAAGGCCAGCATTGGGTTGGATGACCCACCGCCCTGTAAAGTCCAAAAGGCCGTGTCTATGGCACCGCCTGGCATCAAAACCCCAACTTGGACAGACCGGAGGGTCAACAAAGGGAACTGACATAAACCAAACCTGAACCGTTTACCTGGTTGAATGACAGATGTTGGTGAATGAACACCCAGCCTGATAGAGAAATTGTTATAATGGGTCTTATTGGAAGAATATGGATGAATTAATTGAAGTATGCAATCTCACTGATGAGTATGTCAGGCCAAAACCTTTCAGGCCAAGGTGCCCTGATGTGTACAACAGAACCTGTCCCTGCAATAAGAGGGTGGGGGTGTGAGCCGGATCCCCCCAGTGCACAGCCGATCAGTGCCTCCAGGCATTTACAGGTATTACAGGGACACACTGGGGAGGGGACAGGCTGAATGGGCTAACATAACCTTGGTGACTCAGGAACCCAAGGGTAATATCGAGGATCATACAGAGAGGAAATCTGAGGTGTGTAAGGACCATGGGGGATTACCAAACCCCAACCTGTGATGATCAAATTTGTTTGATATATTTAAAAGATTACATGGGACCCCACGTAACTGTAATTCTAAACATAGGTATAGTTTATACAATGGGAATTGGGTCAGGGGGGATGTATTACCGGAACATATGAAGGAAACGCAACAAAATGCTGGACTTGGCTAGGGGAGACAGAGAGGGAACTCTCCCATCATGCAATAGTAAGGAACTCTGAATAAACGTCGGTCATGCTGCACAGCACAGAACTGAACGCTCCTCTTTAAAATTTCTCCCAGCAACAGTTGTGCTGGGGCCAGTTGCCAGCTGGAGGTCTGTGGCTAGTGCTGTTCCACAAAGGTCAGAATTGGGACATCTGTTGTTTGTAATATATAAATGATTAGTTTGAAAATGTAAACGATTTAATTAGCAAGTTTGTAGATTGTACAAACTCACGAATTTATGAATCATGAACAATGTTGTCAAAGGATACAGCAAGAAAGACGTCAGTTGGAAGGTTATGTGGAGAAATTGCAGATTGATTTTAATTCAGATAAGTGCGAGGTGATACATTTTAGGAGGTATATTGTAAGAGGAATGTATACACTAAACGGAAGGGCCCTGAGCAGCATTGATATATAGAGGGATCTTCAGGTGCAAGTTCACGGCTCCCTGAAAGAGGTGAAGGAGGTGGATGGCAGGCTTGCCTTCTTCTGGATTAGTGGTGCTGGACGAGCAGCATCCGAGGAGCAGTAAAATCGACATTTCGGGCAAAAGCTGTTCATCAGGAATAAAGCTTTCTCTATCAGGGGAGTGAATATAAAACTGTCACTAGGCCACCTTTGGAGTATTTTGTGCTGTTTGGATCACCACATTATAAGGAGGATGTGGAGGCTTTGGAGAGAGTGGAAACAGATTGACCAGGACGTTGCCTGGATTGGGAGAAGTTGGAAAATCTTGAATTACTGTCTTTGGAAAGTCAATGGCTGCGGAATAATCCGAGAGGCACAGACAGAGTGAATAATCTGAATCTATTTCCATGATGGATAGGATAAATTCTAGAGGCCATAGATTTAAGGGGAGAGGGAGAAGTTTAAAGGAAATGAAAACTGAAAGAACTGCAGGATGCTGTAAACCAGAAAGAAAACAGAGGTTTCTGGAAAAAAAAATCAGCAGTTCTATCAGCACCTGTGAAGAGAAATCAGCGTTAACGTTTCTGTTGAAGTGTGACCAGAACTGAAACATTAAGTGAGTTTTCTTCACAGATGCTGCACGACCTGCTGAGCACTTCCAACAACATCTTTGCGAGTTTAAAGGAATCTGTGTCAGACAAGTTTCTTGAGCAGAACGTGGAAAGTGACTAGAATGTACTCTCCTGGGAGTTGGTAAAAACAGAAACAATCACAACGTTCAAGAGGCATTTGGCAGACACATAAGCAGGCATGGGTTGTCAGGGATATGGATCAAATACAGGCAGATGGAATTAGTTTGGAATGGCATCATGATCCACACAGACATGGTGGGCTGATTATTCCTGTGCTGTGCTGTTCTGTTTTCCAGGGGGTAGAATGTGTTGAACGAGAGTTTTTATTTTGAGTGGAATGTGTCTCTTCTTTAGAAAATACAGTAAGTTGATGCAATTTGAGAGAAGCAATGTAGAAAGGGAATAAATAATTTGAATGGCACAGACAAAGAGAGCAGAGCAGCAGGAATGGGGAACAAAATGTACAAATCATTAATGGAGACAGAACTATAAATTGTTTTGAGGAAAACATATGGGATGCTGGGCTTCATTAATAGGGGGAATGATAGCAAACTCACGGTGGGCGGCACGGTGGAACCGTGGTTAACACTGCTGCCTCATAGCGCCAGAGACCCTGGTTCAATTCCTGCCTCAGGCGACTGACTGTGTGGAGTTTGCACGTTCTCCCCGTGTCTGCGTGGGTTCCCTCCAGTTGCTCTGGTTTCTTCCTACAGTCCAAAGATGTGCGGGTCAGTTGAATTGGCTATGCTAAATTGCCCATAGTGTTAGGTAAGGGGAAAATGTATGGGCGGGTTAGTGTGGACTTGTTGGGCCTGTTCCCACACTGTAAGCAATTTAGTCTAAAAAAGTTGTGATTTGGAGATGACTGGGGTGTGTGATTTTTAACTTTGTACACGGAAAAGATGCTAACCATTGACAAAGCTCTAGTTAGGTCACAGTCAATCATTGCATCCAATTCTGGTCAACAGATTCCTGATCAGAATGAGGAAGTTAAAATACCACAGAGGGTTACATAGTTACATACATTCTCTTTCAGGGCATGTGGATTCCACCATAACCCCAGACAGACGAATTTGCACTTGCCAGACAAGACTTAGAGCCCTGGGCACAACCCTGTTAAACTGCCTCCTGCTCCCATTGTCTTAGTTTCCCTCCATAATAACATAGGTAAGTGAATCCCCCATTTACTGGTGGAAGGACCCTTCTGCCTTAATCTCTTCCCATCAATACGTAATCATGAACAATACTATAATCAGTTTATGTAATCCATTCAAACATTTTCACAGAACATCGCCATTCGTCAAGCTTTGTAAGGTCATAATTGTCTAAACTATGTAATGACAATCGCTCATGTGACTGACATTCCTTTGCCTAATTCCTCCTCAATATACTGTCTCTGTGGGTAAGGTAGAGATTCATGAAAAACAGTCTCTGCAAGTAGATAATCAGCTACTTTAGAGACACTTTGAAACTCTCGCCGGCTGCCCAATAACAAAGCTACTGCTGTTGTGCAGAAAACTTGTGTTATCTAGATTTGTGGAACAAAACAGACATCAACAATAAAGGATATGAATGATCTTCCGGGTGTGGAGTACAGACTTACTGGAGTGGTTCACTGATGAAGAAAATGCTGTCACTGGATTGATTTGAAGAAATTTCTATTTTCTTTGAAGTAAAGAAGTTGAATATATTTTTGAAAGAGCTGTGTAAGATTACAACAGACCTAAATATGGCAGACAAAAATATCTGTATTCGATAGGTGATGGCATAAGAAGTAAGATCAGATGTAAGGTTTTGAGACAGCGGGAGTTGAAAAATGTGGTGCTGGGAAATCATACCAGGTCAGGCAACATCAGAGGAGCAGGAGAATCGATATTTTGGGTATAAGCCCTTCTGCAGGAATGATACTAGTGTGCCAAGCGGGCTGAGATAAAAGGTAGGGGGAGGGAATTTGGGGCAGGGGCGCTGGGAATATGATAGGTGGAAGGAGGTTAAGGTGAGGGTGATAGGCCGGAGAGGGGTTGGGGGCAGAGAGGTCGGGAAGAAGACTGCAGGTCAAGAAGGTGGTGCTGAATCCGAGGATTGGGACTGAGATAAGGTGGGGGGAGGGGAAATGAGGAAGATGGAGAAATCTACAATCATCCCTCGTGGTTGGACGATGCCTCGGTGGAAGATGTGGTGCTCTGCGTCTAGGTGTCGTGTGACCAGGGTGTGCTGGTGGAGGATCCAAGGACCTGCATGTCATTGGCAGAGTGGAAGGGGGATTTAAAGTGTTCTGCCACGGGGCACTTGGGTTGGTTGGTGAAGGGTGTCCCAGAGTTGTTCCCTGAAACGTTCCGCAAGTAGGCGGCCTGTCTCCCCAATGTAGAGCAGACCACATCGGGTGCAGCAGATACAGTAAATGATGTGTGCGGAGGTGCAGGTGAGTTTTGCACTTCTTATGGTTGCAGGGGAAGGTGCCGGGTGGGAGGTTGGGTTGCTGGGGGGTGTGGATCTGACGAGGGAGTCATGGAGAGTGTGGTCTCTCCTGAATGCTGATAGTGGAGGGGGCAAAATATATCCCTGGTGGTGGGGTCTGTCTGGAGTTGGCAGAAATGACGAAGGATGATATGATGTATGCGGAAGTTGGTGGAGTGGAAGGTGAGGATCAGTGGGCTTCTGTGCTGGTGATGATTGGAGGAGCTGGGTTGAAGGGCGGAGGTGCGGGAAGTGGAGGAGATGCTGTGTAGAGCATCGTCGACCACGTCGGAGGGGAAATTGCGGTCTTTGGAGAATGAGGCTATTTGGACGTCCTCCTGGGAGCAGATGCGGTGGAGGTGGAGGAATTGGGAATATGGGATGACGTTTTTACAGGGGCAGGATGGGAGGAGTTGTAATCTAGGTAGCTGTGGGAGTCTGTCGGTTTGTAGCAAATATCTGTGTTGAATCGGTCATCCAAGATAGAAATGGAGAGGTCTAGGAAGGGGAGGGAGGAGTCTGAGACGGTCCAGGTAAATTTGAGATCGGGGTGGAAGGTGTCAGTAAAGTGGATGAACCGTTCAACCTCCTCGTGGGGGCACGAGATACCGCTAATACAATCATTGATGTAGCTGAGGAAAAGGTGGGGGGCAGGGTGCCAGTATAGCTGCGGAAGATGGACTGTTCCACATATCTGATGAAGTGGCAGGCATAGCTGGGACCATGCGGGTGCCCATGGTTTGGATGAAGTGGGAGGACTGGAAGGAGAAATTGTTCAGAGTGAGGACCAGTTCAGCCAGTCGAAGGAGGGTGTCACTGGAAAGGTACTGGCTCGGTCGGCGGAAAAGGAAGAAGTGGAGGGCATGAAGGCCTTCGTGATGGAGGTTGAAGGTGTATAGCAACTGGATGTCCATGGTGAAGCTAAGGCGTTGGGGGGCGGGGAAGTGAAAATCGTGGAGGAGGTGGAGGGCGTGGGTGGTGTCCCAAATGTAGGTGGGGAGTTCTTGGACTGAGGGGGACAAGACCATGTCGAGATATGCAGACATGAGTTCGGTGGGACAGGAGCAGGCTGAGACACTGGGTCGGCCAGGGCTGTCACGTTTGTGAATTTTGGGCAGGAAGTAGAAACGGGCAGTGCGGGGTTATGGGACGATAAGTTTGGAGGCGGTGGATGGGAGATCTCCTGAGGTGATGAGGTTTTGGATAGTCTGGGAGATGATGGCTTGGTGGTGGGAGGTGGGATCATGGTCAAGGGGCAGTAGGAGGAGGTGTACACGAGTTGGCGTCTAGCTTCAGTGGTGTAAAGATCGGTGCACCAAACTACCACTGCTCCTCCCCAACCTTACCATCAAACCAACAAAAACCTCCACCAACATCCGCTACAACACCAAACTCACCAGCAAACCGGCCAAAAACGCCACCCCCACTTTGAGACAGTGGGAGGTGAGCAAGCGTTTCTGCTGTCTGTATTGGATGGAAAAATGCAGAACATTTTGCCTATTATGGTGTTGCAGACAGAGGAGAAGATGAATGATTGATTAAAAAAAAATTATATCATATCTGAGGGAAGTAAACTTGCAAAGTTTGGGGGGCGTATAGGGAGTGAGAATGTGGGATTCTGCTGCAGCGTGCCAGCTTGGATTTGATGGGCTCCTTTCTGTGCTATAATGCATTTTATTTGGACTTGCTTAACTTGCTCTTGTCATCGATTAAATTGTCATTTAGGTAAATCTGCTCAGTGTTTCTACACAGACCAATACAGGCTGTCCTTCCACAGCAGGAGATAATGTTTACTGTTTTATACTGGGTACTGTGGTGTGTGTGTGTGTATGGGGTGGGGGGGGGAGGGGGTGGGGGTAACGGTGTGTATAACAGTCTGCCAGCATTTATCTGAAATGGCAAAACACCAGTGCAGCCACACTGGGGACCGACTCCAGAAATGTGGGGAATGCCAGAAGGGAATTCTTCACCCATTCCACCTGGAAATTGGTCAAACCAATCAGACTGGGGAGAAGCTGTCCACCTGCTCTGTGTGTGTGTGGGGGGGTGTGGTGGGGGGGGAGGGGTGTTGGGGGAAGGAATTCACTCAGGCATCCATCCTGCTGAGACAACAGTCAATTTACTCATAACCACAAATTGAAGGGTTTTTTTCTCTTGTTCACATCAAGTAATGAACAATGGTTTTGGCAGTTCATAAAGTTTTGCACATAGAGAACTTAGTTTTGGAAATGTTCACAACATCATTGAACATGTACAGATTCACACTGGGTAGAGACTTGTATTTTTCTTTATTCATTGCAAGAGTTGGATGTTGATAGGCTATTGACATTCATCTCTGAACCATGTATTCTGTGGTTTGTTTCTGATGCCTTGTTATCTTTTGGGAATAAAAACAGTTTCAATTAGCTTTCTGTTAAATGCATGGAAATCAAGTCAATCCCATAACTCTCAGGGAGATTAGTTTCTTTTGAAGGGCTCTCCATCTCCACAACCTCCTCCATCCTCACCTCCAACAGTACAATCTCACAGAGTCTCTTTGTGACTATGAATGAGGCAAGCTGATCAGCTGCTTCTTTCCCTACTCATATGTCGGGTTGAATCTTAAACTCCCCTCGCTGCAGTTGTGATCTTGCATCATTGTACAGAGTTGCTCGTATTTCATGTCTTGGCCTATCAGTGTTCATGATACTGCGTGTAGCTTCTTGCATATGGGGCCGACAGTGTGAGAGTTTAGCTCTTCCCTTCCACCAACAGCAGTAAAATGTACTCCAACAAAACTTACAGAATCACGGCCTAGCAAATTCCCCAATTTACCTCTTACCATCAAACCAGAGTATCAATCCTCATGCAACTGAGAGAATTCAGGAGGGCATGTCAGTAACAGCAGCATGAATCCATAAAAATGAGTTGTTAACCTGGTGAAGTTACCGAAGAAGACTGCTTGTGTTCCAAACAGCATAAGCAGCAAGTGATAGACAGGCGAAGCAATCCGGGAAACAATAGAACAGATCTAAGATCTGCAGTACAGCCACATCCAGTTGCGAATGAAGTCAGAGCACAGCTGGAGTTCTGAGGACAGGTCTCTTCAAGATATTAACCAACAAGAATGTCAGATTGGATTAATTATCATAAAACTCAAGTCCGTTTGATATTCATATATTTACAATCTGTGTTCAATTCACCAAATGTAGCTGATAGTAAAGATAATCTTCAAGTGATTTAAACAGTGGAGACATCTGAATACTTGTTCAGCAAATTAAAGCCTGTTGTGTTTAAATTGTAATACATTTAAATAGGTTTTAAAAAGTAAGTTGACTTGGGTATATTGGAAGAAGTTAATTGGTAGCTGATAATCCTGTTTTAATCTGAAGTTAATTTAGGATTAGTTAACAAATAAACACATGGTATGGAATCCCAGCCCAATGGAGTGCACATCCAGTTCCATGTGGGAAAACCAGGACACTCCTTGTGTGAGCGACAACCACAAGAACACGGAGGTGTCACGGGAAATGTCAGGGACACTCGTTTGACCGCAGTTAAAGTACTGAACACACTTCTGATCCCCACATTCCAGGGTTGATGTGATCACCCCAAAGAGGGTACAGAGGAGATTGATCAGAATGTTTCTACAATTGGAGAATTTCTGCTCTGAGGAAAGGTTGAATAATCTGGGGATGATTTCCGAGGAGGATGAGCTGAGATTTAATTGAAGTGATAAAATGCTAAAGGATCCAGATCGAGTAGATAGGAAGGAGCTATTCATTAACAGAGAGGTCACTAACTGGAGGTTTTAGATTGAAACTAATCCTCAGAAAGAATGTGAGGGGAGAATTCATTTCACTCGGAGATGGTGGGGAGCATGAATTCACTGATGGGATGGAAGAGGCAGTAACCATTAGAATAAAAGGACACAGATGTAACTGAAATGCTGGAACACGCAGGGCTATGGACTAAAGTCTGCAGAATGGTATCATTGCGATTGATTTGACATTTCCCCAGAATATTAAACTCAAGTCCAATTTGAGAATTTATGAGCATCATCAGACTTGGATCGGAAAAGTCGGAATAAATTTATCAGAAATTTGCAGCACAGATACAGGCCACTTGTATGAGTTGGCTGTAATAGAACTATCCAGGCTTTACAGCATTCTGTACTCACCAATGACAGCAAAAATTTCAGACTCTGAACTCAGCCCTATGTGTTATAATCTGTGTTTTCATTAACAGCTGCACTCCTTGTTTCCTTGTTCCTTTCCCAGCCCTAACTCCATTCCCCGTGGCCTTGAGGGACTACCATTTCTGCTGTTTAATCTCTCTTGCCTTCCACCGTGTGACAGACTGTTTTTTTGTCCTTGTCTCACCCCCACCTTACTCACAACCTGTTATATTTCTGATGGGTCCCCAGCCTCTGTGACTTTTCTGCACCCCCGGGTCAGTGGCACGGGTTTTGAATTCTCTTCCTCCAGAGATAATTGGAAATCTTTCTGGTTGCAGTTTCCCCAGATTTTATTTTTAAAAACAGAGCGTTTATGTCAGAGTCAAATATTCGTGAATCTTCATCCACAATTTCGAGCATTTTGATGTAATCTGTGACCCTCCCACAAATGTACAGGTTTGCTCTGTTGACCATGTTAAAATGGCCTGTAGTGTGCATGTTAGGAAGGTTGGGTTTGTTATGGTTAATGTGGGGTTATGGGGGTGAAGGGTGGGAAAGCAGGTCATTGCAGACTTGATGGGCTAAATAGACTCTTTCTGCACCCACGGGATTCTGTGATTCTAACTAGTTGTGGATGTCATCACGTTTACCTCATGCCAGGTTCATTCAGCTCAGGTACACACGCTGCCTTTGTGTTTCGGTTGGTTCGAGCTCAATCCTTTCCTTCTGTTTTACAGCAATTTCACACGGTACACGAGGGTGAAAATAATTTTGTAAATACAAATACTCCAACCGAAACCCGCACAGGTCAGGAACGATTTCTATATCTCGTATCACTCACAAGGAACAGAAAAATAATAAAGTTTTTGTCACAAATCTTACAGGAACATGGAGGTTATAATGACCAGGAAAGGCTGAACAATTCAAATGGCTTTTCTCAAGAAAAGAGGAGGCTGAGAGACAATCTGGCATAAGTATGAACCTTTATTTTTGTGGGTGCAGCGATTTGAGGTTGGAATCATTGGGTCTGAAGCATGTTTCATTGCCCCAATCAAAGTTGCGATCTAAATGTGCATCTTTCGTTCTGTCTATCTGTCTGAGTTAACAATCAGATGGACAGGTCAGTGTCTGAGTGTTTTCCCAAATCCCTGACTGAATCGGCCTTCCCGATAATCTCAATAGTCTCAGCACGCACTGGGTCATGGAGAAACTTTGCCATTACAATGAGAACTCTCTTTGCTGTCATCTCTCCTCGTGCTTCCGCCTAATTTCCACTTCCTTTCATTAAATCCCAGCTGCCTCTAGTCCACCCACATGGGTATGTTGAAGAGCATGACAGGAGAATGGATCGAAATCGAGAGTTCTATCGCCAGAATGAAAGAAGAAGAAGGAAATAAACCAGGTTTGTGGATCCCAGGGGATGCAGTTTCCAGGCTGAATCCTTTGTGGGCATTCCTGCAGTAAAACAAGACAGCATTCCGTGATGAGAGTTAAACCCGGGTGGCAGGAGAGGGAGCCACTGAACATTAGCAGGTTTAGCTCAAACACAGGAGGTTTGTTCAGTCAGTAACAGTGTGTTAGACATGGATGTGAAGTGAACAGTGAGGAGGAATGTTACCACAAGATGCAGATGGACAACTTTCATTGGAACAGGAGGAGGCCATTCAGCCCCTCAACCCTGCTCTGCCATTCAGGATGATCATGGCTGATTTGTGGCTTAACTTGCAATTTTCAAAACCCTCCAAACTCATCAATAAACTCCTCTGCAACTGACAAGATCAATATTGAAAAACTAACGATCTGCAAATGCTGTGAAATCAGAAACAAAAACAAACACTGTTGGATAAAGTCAGCAGATCTGGCAGCATCTGTGGAGAGTGAACCGTTTGGTCCAGTGATCAGTCAGGTGACCAGCTGCAGCTGACCATTCTGCTCTTTCTGTAAGACTGGAACAGGTTCTGGTGCGAAGGGAATGAGATTGTCAATAACAACTGATAAAACAGGAGGATGTACTCAATCAGACTAAAACCTATTTTGGTCTTTCACTTTTAATTCAACTGCAAAAATTTATCATAATTATTTCCGAAATAGGATAATAGACCAGAAAACAACTCTTCATGTCATTGGATCTGGGAAACTGTGTTTATTCTGACGTGGTCCAACCGACATGTGAATCCAGACCCCGAATAATGTGGTTGACTCTGAACCATCTCCTGGGCAGTCAGAATGGATGACAAATGCTGCCCCAGCAAGTGATGCCATGATCCCATGAACAAACAAAACAAATCCAATCACTGTGGTAGCTTGTGAGCTCGCCGGTATTTCATCAAGCTGGATATCTGAGTGAACTGCTTTCCACACTCACATCAGGTGAATGGCCTCTCCCCAGTGTGTATTCACTGGAGTATAGTGAGGCTGGATGGTGTACTGAATCCAGTCTCACAATGAGAGCACCTGAATGATCTAGCGCTGGTCTCCTGAGACCGGCAGAGATATTCACCATCCCAGGGGATACTGGGTAAAGGTACCTGCAAGATAGGTCTAGTGAGAGTAGATCAGGACAAAATGTTCACATTCAAGAAAGAAACAATAATGAGGAGGCACCGATGTCAAGGGATTGACAAAAGAAGTACATGTGACATGAGACAAAAAGTATTCATGCAGAGAAAGTTTATGGGAAGGAATGCACTGCCAAACAGTGTGGTGGAGCCAGGTACAATGAAGAAGGTGGAATTGAACAGTCATTGGAAGAGGATGAATGGGGAGGTTTATGGGATAAAGGTAAAGAATGGCATTTGGTGAGGTGATCCTTTGGAGAGCTCATGAGCCAATCACCCTCATTTTGTCCTTCTGTGAACATTTCATTCTTAGCCCTCTAAGGAAATATCAGAGCAGGGATTGTGAAGAGGTCAGATTGAATGAGAGTATCAGTGAACAAAAGAGAGACACCTATACAGAAAGACTTTGGGGTGGATTGAATCAAATGTTATAAATTTGCATGGCCCCCAACAGTGCAGCCATTACAAATGGAAGAGATCAAGACAGTGGAATTACAGCAGCAAATACATCTTAAACATTGATGCAGCTAAAGGGGATGCTGGAAAAGATACCACAGTTGTTGGGGCTGATTTCATTACAGACACACCAGCCAGGGAGCACATCCTTGCTATATCTGTCCTATCGAGCTCTTGAAGAATTTTGTTTATTTCAAGTGTTTCATTTTAGATACTTCAGAAAAGACAGTTTCATGCTCTTCAATCTCTCCAGCCAGGACAATGCTGTCGTTAGAATTCAAGTCACTGGTGCGTGTAACTGGCTGCTTCATGGACAGGAAATGGCAATTGAGACTGTAAGGTTACTGTATAAAATATCTTCAATTGTATTGCCAGATTGCCAGAAGCATGAGGGGCTTTAAGGAAAAAAAAACACAACTTACGGGCATTGAGTGTCAGAGTAATTCCTGTTGTGGGGGCATCCTGTTTCGATACAAGCTATTGATAATCGCTAGAATTGACTTGCATTGGCTCTGTAGAAGTGGTCAGAGCATTATAACGGTCATTGGAGCAGCTAACAAATTTCCCATGGGTTAAAACTTGTAAATAATTGAATAGGTGTGGGTTCTTCTGGTAAATTTCGCAAAGTTATTCAAAATGTTCCTAATTTACTTTCAGAAACAAGTGAGAGAAAGGCACATCACTGAGGTCATTGCATTAGTCCCAATTTAGAAGTTCAGGAGAACTGAAGGGAGAGCTGGTGTTGGGAGTTGTAATAATGATAGGAAAAACCTTGTTTTACAGAGAGAGTGAGACAGGTCCTAGATGGGAAACTCAGCTTTAACATCAAATCAACTGCAGAGTCGTCCAATTGCACAGGTTCTGATCCTTATCGGTATATGGAAGGGGAAAGCAGCATTCCCAGCCCAGACAAATCATTCCCATGTTATGCATGTGGCCGAATATTTAACCAGTCATGTGATCTGGGAAGACACCATTATAACGGAACCAGGGCGAGGGTATGCAAACATGGGGACTGTGGGAAGGAATTTACCTACCCCTCCCAGTGGGACACTCACCGACACAGTCACACTGTGGAGAGGCTGCTCATCCGCCCCATGTATGGAAAGGGGTTTACTCTATCTTACAACCTGCTGAGGCACCAGAGATGGTACAGCGGATTTAGACCCTTCACCCGCTCCATGTGTGAGAAAGGATTCATTCAAATCTCTCACCTGCGGAGACATCAGTGCATTCCCACAGGGGAGAGGTCATTCACCTGCTCAGTGTGTGGGAAAGGATTCACTCAGTAACCTGCTGCAACACCAACGAGCTCACTCTGGGGAAAGACCATTCACTTGTTCCCAGTGTGGGGAGAGATTCACTCAAATGCACCACTGCTGAGACCCAAGTGAGGTCACACAGGGGTAGAGATCATTCAGATGGTCAGTGTGTGAGAATGGATTCAGTGATTCATCCCGTCTGTTGAGACCTCAGCGGGTTCACACTGGGTAAGAGATGCTTACCTCGCTCTGTGGCAAGGGATTTGGTGAGTCGTCAAAACGACTGAGAGCCCAGTAAGTGTACACAGGGAAGAAGTCACCCCCCCCCCACCCCCCGCTCTGTGTGGGGTAGAGTTTACCCATCACTGCAGGACTCTGATTCTGCAGTTACTGCTCATCAGAGTCAGGACGGGACCTTGTACATGATGACAATTTTGGAATATTGATGTTGTTGTTAACCACATTAACTGGGCTGAAGTTGACTGAATTTTTATTGCCACTTTCTGAACCTCAGGATGTCTCTCTGGGCAGTAAGGCTCCACAAACAGCAATGCGACAATATAGAGGATCATCTGTTTTGATTTAAATTGTGATTGTAGCATGGCTGCTTCATAGCATCAGGTTCAAGTTGGAGTCCATCCTTGGTCAACAGCCTGTGTGGAGTTCTCATATTCTCCTCATGATAGTGTGGGTCCCCTCCACGTGCTCTTTTTCCTCCCACAGTCCAAAGTTGTGCAGGTCAGGTGGATCAGTCGTGCTAAATCGTACACAGTATCCAGAAATGTGCAGACAAGGTGGATCAGCCTTGGGAAATGCAGTATTACAGGGGTGGAGTGCAGTGGGTGGGATATTCTTCAGATGGTCGGTGGGATTTGATGGGCCAATGGTCTTCTTACACACTGTCAGGATTCTATTCTATGATTGAGGATAAAGGCTACACAGCAGGGTGTCCTTGCAGAAGGAGCATGTGGTGTGCATTACTGCTCTCGATGCCTTCAGGTACCGGTGGGCACCTCCAGGTATACAGTGCTTTATCTCCACCGCTGCCCTCTCCCCCTAAGTCTACTTTGATTTAGTCCCTTCTCACTCTGTCATTTGTAATGGTTTGCTTTGCTGTAATCGGCTTTATTTGGAAATATTTAATTGGTTACACGAATAGTTTACTGCCGGCGATTATACGTTAACAAAAAAACAAAATGGTGTAATGATGACGTTGATGGTGGGAAGTTTGCTCAGCTGTGTCTGATAACATTTCTGCGTCGGAGAAATGGGTGGGGAAGAATGCTTCATAGCTCACAGAAGGAGAACTGAAAAGCAGTTAAATCAAACCAAATGTTCAGACAGGGAAGGAAAATTTCCCTGGAGTTTGAATAACTGGAAAGTGATGGTGTCCAGGAATAGATTTTGTTCTAAAGGGCATTTGAATTTTTTTAGAAACTGTTATATTCAGATAGTTTCATTTTTTTCTTTTAGTTTTATTTATTGTGGAATAAACAGCCACAATATTTTAAAACCAAAATCACAAACCTTGTGTTAAAGATACATGTTAAATAACATCCATCAAACCATCCCTCCTTGAAAACTGTTGTGGAAGTGCAATTTCCTGGAGAATCCCTGCGCATTCCTTTCTACCCGGGCTCCATGATTATATACATACCTGGGAGATAGCAGCAGGAGGAGACCATTCAGCCTTCCAATCCTGCTCCACCATTCAATGGGAAACAGCTGACCATCCAGCTCAGTATCTTGTTCCTGCTGTGTTCCAATCCCCTTTCATGACTTTACCTCGAATAAGTATATCTAAGTCATCCTTTGACTTCTCTGCCTTTTGGTCCAGTGAAGTTGCGGTATTATTGTGTGCGTGTAGGCAGGGGTAATGTGATGGTGCTGCCTCCTGGAGGATGCACTCAGCGTCCCTCATCATCTTGCAGTAACATCAACTGGGTTTCAGCAACTAGATATAGAAACCATTTCCAGGATATCGGTGTCACTGGCTCAGCCAGCATTTATTCCCCATCTCTGGTTAACCTTGAGAAGATTGTAGTGAGCTGCTGTCTAGTACCATTCACAGCCCATTCACAGCTTTGAGGGAGAGTGTGCAGGATTTTGGCTGAGTTAATCTCCATCTTTGGTTCTTCAAATGCTGGTTAACTTAATCACAATCTGCACATGATTTTGAGATTTCAATCTGCCAATAATCACTACATAGCACCCTGTATAAAGGAATATGTACAGATTAGAAATTTAGAACAGACAATTCTATATTCTCTGTAATATCTTTTTCCCCTTAGTTCCCCAAAGCTGTAATCCTCCAGCCCACATTCTCTCTCACCGTTCTGACTCTTCTACCCCTCGTGTACAATCTCCCCATTCTCGTGGTATAGTTGATAAACAGATCCATGCCACCACTTCCCATCCTGGTTAGACTCTGCAGCCTTTTTGGGTTCACTTCTTTTCCTTTCAGTTGCTGCAAATCAATAATGTAACAGCAGAACGAAACAAAAGGAAATAGAAAGGGAGGTGGCAGATCCTGGACAGAAGAGGAACCTTCAGTCTGGGAGAATGGGTCAGATCCTTCTTTGTTTCCCATTGGTCGAATCCCAGCTTTACAACGAGCTGGGGATGGAACTTGATCCCATGTGGGTGTGGTGACACTTTGACCCTCCAACAGATCAATACTACAAGCAAATACATTCCTCTTCCAGACAATCACAGTGTGAAATATTTTCCACTAGATACCCCTAAGCACATGCTCCAAAACCCACCCACATTCTGCGCGTGAGCAGTGCACGGTTTCCCCACAGACATGCGGTCCCTTCCTTGGAATTTCGATGTTGCAGTCTCCATGCAGCCACTGGAGCCCGATCTCTGAAAAATGAATGAAAAGTCTGGGGTGGAGGATGTTGTATATTGGATCTCCATTCAGACACACCGGACACGTGGGCTGTCACTGGGATTTACTGAGACATCCGCTTAGATGACTCTATTTCCGACGTAAGTAACATAGATTCAGCCCACTGGGGGATAGGGAGGTTTATAAGGGGCAGCATATTTTAAGCAGAGGCGGCTCAGTGGCTCGCACTGCTGTCTCACAGCATCAGGAACCTTAGGCGACTGTGTGGAGTTTACACATTCTCCCCATGTTTCCATGGTTTCGTGCAGTTCTCCAGTTTCCTCACACAGTCCAAAGATGTGCAGGTTAGGTGGATTGCCTATGCTGAATTGCTGACAGTGTCCATGCACTTGCTGGTTAGACAATTAGCCATGGGAAATGCAATGTTACAGGGAACGAATGGGTCTGAATGGGTTTGCTCATCATAGGTTTGGTTTGGACTCAACAGATGAATACCCTGTTTCTGCACTATAGGGCCTCTATTCTATTCTCATAAAGAAGAACCTATAAATCTCAATGTGTTGTGAATCTGTGGAATTCCTTATTCAGAACACGGTGGATGCCAGAACAATGAGCAAATTTAATGAAGAGATGCAGATGCTGAATTTGCAATGAGTTGAAGGGTGAGAGAGCAGACGGTAAATTCCAGCAGAGACCGAGGTGAGCTCAATCATCATGGTATTAAATGGTGGAGCTGGTTCAAAGGGCTACATTGCCTCTCCTGTGCCCAATGCTTATCTTATTACAGTAATAACTGGAAAGCTGAATCCAAAAATCAGCACCTTCGCCAAAGGAGATTTTCGGAAAAAGCAGGAAAGTCAGGTGGATTAGCTTTCCAAACGTAGATAGTGAGGGAGCATGTGGGAGATAATGATTTTTCAATTTTAAACTGAGGGGAGACAGTGATTTATGGTTTTATACTGTCGTACATTCACAGCGTCCAGATAGTATGTTGTGAATATCTATCAGATACTTTATTACAAAGCCAAGGTGGAAGTGAGGACTGCAGATGCTGGAGATCAGAACTGAAAGTGTGTTGCTGGAAAAGCGCAGCAGGTCAGGAAGCATCCAAGGAGCAGGAGGATCGGCGTTTCGGGCATGAGCCCTTCTTCAGGAATGAGGAAAGTGTGCCAAGCAGGCTTAGATAAAAGGTAGGGAGGAGGGACTTGGGGGAGGGTGTTGGAAATGTGATAGGTGGAAGGAGGTTAAGGTGAGAGTGATAAGGTCAGGGTGATAGGCCAGAGAGGTCAGGAAAAGATTGCAGGTTACGAAGGTGGTACTGAGTTCGAGAGTTGGGACTGAGTCAAGGTGGGGGGAGGGGAAATGATGAACTCAGATTTTTCCAGCTTTCTCCTTTGTGGTCGGAGGGTTCCTAGATGGAAGACGAGGCGCTTTTCCTCCAGCCGTTGTGTTGCTTTGGTCTGAAGATGGAGGAGTCCAAGGACCTGTATGTCCTTGGTGGAGTGGGAGGGGGAGTTGAAGTGCTGAGCCACGTGGTGGTTGTGTTGTTTGGTCCAGGTGTCCCAGAGGTGTTCTCTGAAACGTTCCACAAGGAGGCGGCCTGTCTACCCAATATTAGAGGAGGCCACATCGGGTGCAGCGGAAGCAGTAAACAGTGTGTGTGGAGGTGCAGGTGAATTTGTAGTGGATATAGAACGATCCCTTGGGGCCTTGGAGGGAAGTAAGGGGGGTGGTGTGGGAGCTTCCTCATTTCTCCTCCCCAACCCTCGAACTCAGCACCACCTTCCTAACCTGCAATCTTCTTCCTGACCTCTCCGACCCCACCCCCACCTATCACCCTCACCTTATCACCCTCACCTTAACCTCCTTGCACCTAATGCATTTCCAACACCCCTCCCCCAAGTCTCTCCTCCCTATCTTTTATCAGAGCTTGCTTGGCACACTTTCCTCATTCCTGAAGGTCTCATGCCTGAAATGTCGATTCTCCTGCACCTTGGATGCTGCCTGACATGCTGCGCTTTTCCAGCAACACATTTTCAACTACAAAGCCAAGGTCTCTGATAAGGAAAACCAAAACACCATGAAACATCACCTCACAACCTAATCCTGTAAAAGACTGGTGATAAATCTGGTTGAACTTAGAATACAGATGGAAAGTGGAAAGATGAAATCCAATCCCAAAATCCTGTGCTTCAACAAAGGAGACTACAACAGGATTATGCAGGAGTTGGCTAATGTAGACTGGAAGCAAAGAATTCATGGTGGGAGAGTTGACGGACAGTGGAGGAATATCAAAACAATTTTTCAAACTGCTCAGCATAAGTATATATCAGTGAAAAGGAAGGGCTGTAGGAAAAGGAGTAATCTGCTATGGGTGGTTCAGGAAATAAGGGAGTCTATCAAACTGAATAAGAACGCATTCAAATTGGCAAAAACCTAGGAGAAACTAGATTAGAAAACTTTAAAGATCAACAGAAAGCTAGATGGGATTGGGGGAGAAACGTGATGAGTAGCTATCCCCAGGGCCAGAATAGCAGTTTACACTGCTAGAGGGGAAACTATTGTGTGGAGAACATATGGCCTCTGTAATTGTTGAAGCACTAAACTGTTACCATAGAGATAATCCTGATCAAGTTAAAAATCACAGCACACTCCAAAAGCTTGTACTTCCAAATAAACCTGTTGGACTATAACCTGTTGTGTGATTTTTAACTTTGTCCAGTCCACCCCAACACCGGCTAATCCATATCAGAATCCTGACAGACAACCCCACTGAAACTGAAGGGCCTGTCAGGTACTTGAGGGAGCCACAGGGGCATGGCGGGGGAGTCAATAAAGACTCAAAGAAGACCCGTCAGAGTTCTGCGCCCAGTTATTCCTATCCAGCAGGGTTCAGGAATATGAGAACACAGCAGTCAGTCTTCATAGTGGAGGATACGAAGAACATGCCAGTAATTGATAAGGAAACTGAGGAAGGTGAGGACCAAGAAACAATTATCAAGAAAGCGTTAGAGCTCGGCAGCTAATGGAGCTAAACGTACACAGGTCTCCTTGCCCTGACGAAATACATTCCAGGATCCAACAGAGTTAGTGGGAGAAATAGCAAATGCACTTAGAGTCATAGCATCCTACAGCAGAGACAGGCCCTGCTGGCCAAAATGTCCATCACCCTAACTCAATTTCCCTACACTTGGCCCATGTGCTTCTGACCCTTTGCTATCCATGTATTTGTTCATATACATTTTACATGTTGTTAATGTACCTGCCTCAACCACTTCCACTGGCACCTCATTCCATACGTGTAGCACCATCTAAAAAAAAGTTGCCCCTCAGGTTCCCTTTCATTCCTTCTCCTCAAACATTGACCTGATGCCCTCCACACCTGGATTCCTTGGGAAAAAGACTGAGTGCCTTCATCTTACCCATGCCTCTTATGGTCTTATACACTTCTATAAAAGATTCCCCCCCAGTCTGCCCTGATCTAAATAAAAATGTCCTCCCTTGTCCATCCTGTCCCTTTAAACCAGACTCTTGAGCCCTGGCAACATCCTTTTCTATTTCTTCTGCACTTTTTACAGAGTTTGATAACGGAGCTCTACACCGCATTCATCACATTTTCAGTGTTTCCCCATGGCATTGGGACAGACGTGACAATGCCAATGGATTGCAATCCATAATCAATGATTCACTCCTTTACAACATTCCCATTTTCACGGTTTTTCCATGAAGCAGGTATCGTTGTGTCTTTCTGGTTGCATATTTAATTAAAAATTTGTCCTCATAAAAAATAAATATGTGGCTTAACTATTCCTGGGAAATTTGCCATGTTTTTCAGACTTTTAAAAACAAATGAACTCTCTTTCTCCACACTCACCACAATAACATATACTTGGCTGTGTCTCAGTACTTTTCCAGTCACACTGATATCTGAAACATTCGCTCATGGACAGAATGCACACCTTTCCTTCCACATGAAACGGCTAATGATATTTACTTGATCCGTGCCGATCTGAATATCAGATCTGAACATGAAGTTCAATTTGAATTTCTCAACCGCAAATTCACCCTTTCAGTACCCTACAGAGAAAACAAGATTCGTAAGATTATTGCAATATTAAATTGTAGTTTCTTGTTTCCCCATAGCTTAAAAATGTCAGTCTCAACTTCTTTCTTCTGTGAACTGAAATCCAAACCAATCTCCTCACTCCTTTCCTCCACACCCAGTTTTCACACTCTCTCTCCTCTATTTAAATTCAATTTCCTAGCTCCTGCCTACAGGCTAAGAAACAAATCAATGATTCTGACTCGGAGCCTCCTGGGTGTTGGTGAATCCTCCCCTCACCTTCCAGGGTTTCTTTCCTGATCAGAACTACATTGGGGAAAAAAAAACAAATCAATCTGGAATCTCTTACATACTTTCTCTTGTCCCACCCTCTGATGAGAACCATCCTACACACACTGGCCCAAATCATATCTGGTTGAACTAAAATGAACCAAGTTAGAACTCTAATTTCAGGTCCACCTCTGTCCCTTTCCATAAATTTCCTGAATCTTCGCACGAGTTCTGATAACTTTCTGCAAAATGTTCCCCCACTGATACTTTGACCATTCGTCGGGATACCAGGAGAGGGGCTGTTCCCCTGAGTTGTGTTCTCAGCGGGAGCTGCCAATGACAGATTAATCCCACACACCCACTGCGTCTCTCCCTGGCACTGACCCATACTGCACATATACAAACAATTGCCCAGCACTGCACACATGCACTGGTATCCCCTCCTACAGAGCTTGCTCCAGATCACACAGGGGCCTGGGTGATTGACAGCAGCTGCAGCCCAATAGGGTGGAGGGGCGGGGCTAGAGGCCTGGGACAATGCAATTGTAAACAATGAATGAATGAGGAGGGACACGGGGGATGGACAGGTCAGTGAGGGACAGGATCAGTGCAGCAGCAGGAGGGGATCCTGGACTAACCGAGCAATGGGAGAGTCTGACAGGAGAAAACTACAGGAAGGTTCTGTTTGGTGGCTCAGGCAGGGACAGCTGGGAGACAGTATGGGCTGGTGGCTTGGTCAGGTTTTCGAAACAGCCTCTTCAAAGATGCTGTTACTCAACTATGAACCCAATCCTCCTGGTCCAGAGGTAAGGACACTACCACTATTTCCTGGTGGGCTAGTGGAATGAAGGAAACTCCATGAGCTCCTCCCACTTACTGTCTACAGTGCGGATGGAGGAGACAAAGCAGATGGGAGGGAGGTTAGCAATATAGGGACTGCATTTTCAAAGGAACTCACCTGTGTTGGTGATATTAACAAGACTCAATACACAGTCACAAATACAAAGCTGGTGGACGTGAACTTTATACAGAATATTAGCAGCTATACAGACCCTTATGTACAGAGTTGCGTCCTGGATATTCATAACAGCTTTGTGCGTGGGAAATCATGTCTCATTAACTGGACTGAGTTTACTGAAGAAGTAACAAAGAGGATTAATGAGGGCTGAGCGGCGGACATGATCTACATGGACTTCAGTAAGACGATCGGCAAGGTTCCTCATGGGAGACTGTTTAGCAAAGTTAGAACTCATGGGATACAGAGAGCACTAACCATTTAAATACAGAACTGGCTCAAAGGTAGAAGACAGAGGGTGGTGCCAGATGGATGCTTTTCAGGCTGGAGACCTGTGACCAGTGGAGTGTCACAAGGATCAGTGCTGGATCCTCTACTTTTTGTCACTTATATACGTCATTTGGATGTGAACATAAGACGTATTGTTAGTAAGTGTGCAGGTGACACCAAAATTGGAGTTGTGATGGACAGTGAAAAAGACTTCCTCAAAGTGAAAGGGAATCTGGATCAGATGGGTGAATGGGCTGAGGAGTTCAGTTTAGGAAAATGTTAGGGTGTTCCATTTTGGAAAAGCAAACCTTAGCAGGACTTATACGGTTAATAGTAAGTTCCTGGGAGTGTTGCAAAATAAAGAGACCTTGCAGTGCAGATTCATAGTTCCTTGAAGAAGGCAGTTCGTCTGCTTTCCTTTATTGGTCAGAGCGTTGAGTTTAGGGGTTGGGATGTCATATTGTGGCTGTACAGGACATTGATTAGGCAACTTTTGGAATATTGCATGCAATTCTGGTCTCCTTCCTACCTCAAACTTAAAAGGGGTCAGAAAAGAATTACAAGGATGTTGCCAGGGTTGGATAGGCTGTTTTCCCTGGAGTGTGAGAGGCTGAGGGGTTACCTTATAGCGATTTATAAACTCAGGCAGGACATGGGTAGTGTAAATAGACAAAGGATTTTCTCTGTGGTTGGGGAGTACAGAACTAAGAGACACGGAGGGGAGGGTAGGCAGAGAGAGAGGTAGGCAGAGGGTGTATGTGAAGAGAGGGTTATGGGGATTGAGAAGGGAGGCACAGAAACGGGTGAGGGAACAAAGGAGGGGAACGGGAACCAGGAGACAGGCAGAAGAGCTTGGGGGGCAGAACACAGGGGGAACAGAGCCGGGGAGGGGACAGAGTTATTTTATAGATCTACAACTCACTCCTGTTTCTGTTTCCTCCTCTTAACCTTCAATCCCTTTGAATGGCTCAGAACAACTGTACAGTTCCTGGAAAGTAGAGTTCCAGGGAGATCAGGAGTTAAAAGTGGCATTTGGGATGCTGACCTTTATTGGTCTGTGCACTGATAAATAAAGGAACCTGGGTTCAATTCCACTCTGTGTGGTGTTTGCATATTATTCCTCTATGTCTCCGTGGGCTTCTTCTGGATGCTCTCATTTCCTCAAACAATCAGAAGTCTTGCAGGTTAGGTGGACTAGCTGTGGGAAATGCTTGGTTACATTGTTCAGGTGGGATGTTGTTCCAATGGTTTGGTATGGTCTCATGGGCTGAATACCCTGCTTCCACATTGTAGGGATTCTGTCACTGAGAATAGGGGGTAGGAGGTCATGTTGTGGCTGTATAGGGATCGGTGAGGCCTGTTTTAGAATACTCCATTCAATTTTAGTCTCCCGACTTCAGAAATATGTTACTAGAATAGGACTCAACCGCATAATGACAAGTTCCTGGGAAGTTTTGACGAACAAATAGACCTTGCAGTGTGAGTTGAAATTTCCTTGAAAATGGGGTTGGAAGTAGACAGGTCAGTGAAGGTGCTGTTTGTTATGCTAACTGTTATTGAGCAGTACATTGAGAATAGGAGTTGCGAGATCATGTTTCGGTTGTGTAGTTTATTGGCTCAGCCACTTTTGGAATGCCCATACTGCTTCCAATTCCAGTCGGAATATATTCGGAAACTTGAATGAGTTCAGAAAAGATTTACAAGACTGTTGCCAGTGTTGAAATATGTGAACCATAGATTAGATTAGATTACTTACAGCGTGGAAACAGGCCCTTTGGCCCAACAAGTCCACACCGACCTGCCGAAGCGCAACCCACCCATACATTTACCCCTTACCTAACACTACGGGCAATTTAGCATGGCCAATTTACCTGACCCGTATATCTTTGGACTGTGGGAGGAAACCGGAGCACACCCACGCAGACACGGGGAGAACATGCAAACTCCATACAGTCAGTCGCCTGAGTCGGGAATTGAACCCGGGTCTCTGGCGCTGTGAGGCAGCAGTGCTAACCACTGTGCCACCATGCCGCCACAAAGTGGGAGCTCAGGATATTTTCCCTGGGGCAGTAGATGCTGTGGGATGGCATTATACAACTTCTTCAAGGCTGCAATGTTTCCTGCATCTGTCACCATTTGAGATGCTGCCAGACCTGCTGAGAGTCTCTAGCACTTTTTGGTTTTATTGCAGATTCCCAACATTTTGCAGAAGTATTTAGCATCAGAGAGCTGTACAGCTCCACATTTTGTTGACTCTGATTCCTGTGATGGCAGGACTGATGGATGAAAAGGGACCCAATCCTCATTTAATCCTCCTTTCTTTTGGCTTTCTGAGCCGCTGACTACATCACTAATATTCTACCTCCCATTCCCGGACCTAAATCTGACCCATGTAAGCCGACAGTTTAGCTCCCATACCCCTGCCAGACCTCACCAATGGAACTGGCAATAGCCCCCACCACGAGATTTCTCCCAGCTCTGCCCAAGGGTAACTGGTCAGGCTGGTACAGGTCCCACCTAACCCAGAAACTGTCTTAATGCCTGAAGAATCTAAGCACTTCTCTGGGACATCATTTCTCCAGTCACACATCCAGCTGATCCACCCTCTTATTTCTGCTCTCACTAACACATGGCACTGGGTGCAAGTCTGATAGTATTTTATTTCAGGAGCTACATTTTACTGTATCCCTGATCTCCCTGCATAGCTTTCAGGCCCTCATCTCTTTGTTTCACGATGTCGTTGGTATCTGTGTGTTCCACCATCACGGGCTGTCTATCCTCCAGCTCCCGAATGTGCTGCAGCCGCCCAATGATATGGTGGATCCTGGTACCAGGGATGCAACATATCATCCTGGATTAATGGTTGTGGCCACAGAAGTGCCTGCCCTAGCCCTGACTATTGTATTCCGTCACTATAGCCCTGCCACTGTCTTTCCTCCCGTTCTGTGCAGCAGAGGTATCTGGTGCCATAAACTTGACTTTTGCCGATTTCCCGAGAAGCCACCCCACGCATTCACCCCCAAAAGAATCCCAAGCGGTGCATCTCTCCCTGTTTGAGAATGTGATGATCACTGGGAACTCCTGCACTCTCTTCCTGAGCGTTTTACTTGATCTGATGATCACTCATTCCCTTTCTGCCTGTGTAATCCTCACCTGCAGTGTGACTAACTCACTAAACATACCGTCCATAACATTCTCAGTATTGCTCCACAGTGAGTCCACTCTCAGCTCCAGGTCTGAAAAGCAGTTTCCCAGTAGTTGCAGTTGGACACACTTCCTGCACACATAGCCGTCGCGGATACTGGAAGCGTCCCTTATTTCCCGCGTTGTACAAGAGGAGCACACCACGGGTCTGAGGGCTCCTGTCACACCGTCTCTCTCGTTTCAGCTAATTACTCTCATTAAGAGAATTTAAAAGAGCTATCAACCTTCCTTCACTTCAAACATTCCCATTAAAATCAAAAGCCCCGATGTTTACTTAAGTGATACCTTAAAAAAACTTAAATACTCCGCAGGTATCGCTTACAACTTGGCTGTTCCCATTGGGACCATGTGAATTGCTGAATGGTCTGAACTAAAATTGAAGTTGTGGTTCACCTTCTCCCTGTCTCCCCTCGCTCTGTTTACACCCAACTCCAAAACACACTCATTGAGCCAAGCAGCACCCACAATGCAACCCTTTCATTTTCATTGTCTGCTCACACCTACACTGCCCTCAGCCTCCTGTACTGTCCCAATGCATCTCAATGGGAGCTCAGGACCAGCATTGCATCTTTCAGTTCAGTCCTTTGTAACCCCAGAGTCAACATGGACCTCAGCAGTTTCTGAATGAGCAGACAGTTGTCACAACTTGAACATTCCACCTGAAATGGTGCTGGAATTTGAGTCCATAAGGAATTTTAATGAGAATTTTGCAGGGAGTTGAAAATGAGGAGTTTACAAGTTAACATCATGAAGTGGGTGACTGGGTCTAAATCTGACAATTCCTATAAAGGGACGATATCATTTGGATAAATCTGTGCTCCCTCTCAGGCCAAATCTCCCAAGGGTGAGTCAACCACTAATTTGAACATCTTTCTGCATTTTGCTTAGGTAGTGTTAGGTGGGGGGTAAATGTGGGGGTATGGGTGGGTTGCGCTTCGGCGGGTCGGTGTGGACTTGTTGGGCCGAAGGGCCTGTTTCCACACTGTAAGTCTAATCTAAGTCTAATCTAATCTAATCAAAAGTATTGGAGATATTTTCTCAGAGACAGAACAGACAAACCTTTCTCCTTCCACAGTTAAATACCAATAGTATTCCAATCCTGATGACCCCGCTGACTCCAGATACCGGCTTTTGAGATCCTGGCCTTAATTATTCACAATTAATATCCCATAAAAATAATTCACAAAATAAAACTTAATCAGTGCACGATAAATTAGAAAGACAAATATTTCTCTTGGAATGTGTCTGATATGTAAATGCTCCTCTTCAAATCACCCTTCCTCCACCCAGGAAGAGGACATGTCCATGCGCCTCGCTGTACCTTGCCCCAAATAACGATGGCGGCCATAACCCACGACCTATCACTGCCTGAGGGCCACAGCCATTTTCCTATTTGCTGCAAAACGTGGGACCAAGAGTTTGTAATTCAAGACTAACTACCTGTACAGAGTGTAATTAAACCCTCAGAGTCTAAACTGAATCATTTTCTCCGGTTTCCGCTGCCACTCCCCCTTCCCAGTTTCCAGCTCCTGCACACACCAAGGGCCATTCCGGGTCCAGTGACCCTTCCTCGGAACCGCTGATAGCAGGGAAAATTCGAATTCCTACAGTGTGGAAACAGGTCATTTGGCCCAACAAATCCACACCGACCCTCCGAAGAGTATCCCAACCAGACCCATTCTCCTATTATTCTACATTTCTCCTGACTAATGCACCTAACTTACACATCCCTGAACATGACGGGAAATTTAGCTTGGCCAATTCACCTACCTGACACATCTTTGGACTGCAGGAGATAGGGGTAAAAGACTAAATAATAGATGGGGATAGTGCGACCCTTCAATAATATGGCATCAACATTTCCTCATCTACTCTCCCCGACCTTTTCCCAGATCCAATCCTCCAACTCAGTACACCCTCAAACTCTCCCACTTGCCCATCTTCGTTCTCAATTATCCACTCCACTCTCTCACCATTACCCCCCACCTGCATTTTCCTATCGCCTTCCCAACTACCTTCCCACCCAGCCCCAGACAACCATCCTATTATCTGTCAGCCCTCTTCCCCACCCTCACGTTCCTGATGAACTGGTTTGGCCCAATATGTCAATTCTCCTGCTCCTTGGATATTGCTTGGCTTGCTGTGCATCTCCAGCGCCACACCTTAACACAAGCTGGAAGAACATCACCTCATCTTGTACCTGGGGACCTTCAGCCCTCTGACGTCAATTTTGGATTCCATAATTTTAGGTCCCAAGTCTCCCACGTCCTAGTGTCCTAGCCCCCCACCCCATAGACCAACCTTGTTATTACATAACCTGCCATTACATGTTACCATAGTTAGCCGCTAAAAGTCTTCATAAATAGCTATCACCCTCCCCTAGCCAGATCGTTATCCATTCCTTTGTCCAACAGCTCCCATCTCTTTCTTTGGAATCTATCACCACCTATCATTTACTCCTTAAACCTTACCTTCTGCATATAAACCGACATTTTTTTCTCAGTAACATCAGTTCTGACGAAGGGTCATTGTATCAGAAATGTTAACTCTGATTTCTCTTCACAGATGCTGCCAGACCTGCTGAGGTTTTCAGTATCTTTTGGTTGTTGTTTCTGATTTACAGCATCCGCAATTCTTATGGTTTTTATTTATTGGGAGCTTGTAATTCAGGTCTAGCAGCCTACTTTGAGTGTTTATAAACCTTCCCAGTACACAAACTCAATTTCTCTCCCAGTCTCTGCTGGCTCTCCCACTCCCATCACACTCACTGACATTGCACCTGCACAGCTCATGGTCATGTGTTGGCCTGCTGGACCCACCCCTCATTCACTCCCATTGGTTGGAGGATCACACCAACTTCCCTATTTGTCTGAAGCTGACGTCAGTCAGCCAGGCCCCATTGTGACTTGAGTGGTGGGAGGCTGATCGGTGAACTCAGAGGTTTATAAAATCATGAGGGGCATGGGATACAGAGTCAAGGTCTTTTCCCTGGGGTTTGCAAGTGCAGAACGAGAGGGCATAGGTTTAAGTTGAGAGGAGAAAGATATAAAAGGGACCCCAAGGGCAACCTTTTTCTTGCAGAGGGTGGCGCATGTATGGAATCTACTGTAATGGGAAGTGGTGACAGCTCGTATAGTTACACCATTTGAAAGGCATCTGGATGGGTATATGAAAAGGAAGGGTACAGAAGGATATGGGCCAACTGCTACCATATAGAACTATATTAGTTTGGAATATCTGGTCGGTGTGGACGAGTTTGACCAAAGGGTCTGTTTCAGTGCTGTGCATGACTATGGCTCTGCCCTGGGATGAACTTCATTATTCACAGTGAATGGGGCACTATCACAGAATACAGGGGCTGGGGGCTATTCAGCCCAATGGGTCTGTACTTTCTCCCTCTGGAGATGCTGCCAATCTGCTCTTACTCCCCTCCCATTTACCAGTAGTCCTCCACATTTATCCTCAAATAATTAAATTCCAAATCTGTTTTGACAATAACTGCTGAAGCTGCATCCAGCTGTGGTTCAAACTGTTCCAGATGCTCAGAACTTACTGAGTAAAATTACCTTCACATTTTTCCCCTGCATTATTTGCCACTTACCTGAAAGTAGTTACTAAAAATTGTGACAATAATTTCTCTCTGTCTCTCTGTAAATTAAATATTCTGGAAACAAATCTGCTCCTGGTTGAAATCACTGCTTAAATGTCTCAGCTCCAAGGAGAATGGTCTGAGCTTCTGATAACTCGCCATAAAAAGAGAAACCTACCTTAATTTTAAATTATTCCTGTCATAAAGATGCACAGCACAGAAACAGACCATTCGGTCCAACTCGTCCATGCTGCCCAGATATCCTAAATTAATCTCGTCCCATTTACCAGCACTTGGCCCATAACCTTCTAAACCTTTCCTAATCACGTACCCAATCAGATGCCTTTTAAATGCTGTAATTGCATCAGCTTCCACACTTTCTCTGGCAGCTCATTCCATACACGTACCACATTCAGCTTGAAAACATTGCCCTTTAGATCTCTTTTAAATCTTTTCCCTCACATATTAAGCCTGTGCCCTTTAGTACTGGACTCACTTAAACTGGGATAAGACTCTGGCTGTTCATCCTATCCATGTCCTTCAAAATTTTATCAATCTCAATGGTCACCTCTCAGCATCCAATGCTCCAGGGAAAACAGCCCCAGCCTATTCAGCCTCCCCGACTAGGTCAAACCCTCAATACTGGCAACATCTTTGCACATCTTTTCGGAATCCTTTCAAGCTTTGTACTATCCCTCCTACAGCGGCGAGACCAGGATTGAAAGCAGAATTCCAGAAGTGGCTGAATCAGTGTCCTGTATAGTTGCAAAATAATGTTGCAACACCTATACTAAAAGCACTGACCAATAAAGACAAGTGCACCAAATACCTCCTTCACTACCCTGCCTATCTATAATTTAATAGACAATAGGTTAGGTGTAGGAGTAGGCCATTCTGCCCTTCAAGCCTGCAGCACCATTCAATATGATCATGGCTGATCATCCTCAATCAGTTTATTGTTCCTACCTTATCTCCATAACCCTTGATTCCACTATCCTTGAGAGCTCTATCCAAGACTTTCTTAAACGAATCCAGAGACTGGGCCTCCACTGCCCTCTGGGGCAGAGCATTTCATACACCCACCACTCTCTGTGTGAAGAAATTTCTCCTCATCTCTATCCTAAATGGCCTACCCCTTATTTTTAAGCCGTGTGCTCTGATTCGGGACTCACCCATCAGCGGAAACATGTTTCCTGCCTCCAGAGTGTCCAATCCTTTAATAACCTTATATGTCTCAATCAGATCCCTTCTCAGTGTTCTAAACTCAAGGGTATACAAGCCCCGTCGCTCCAATCTTTCAACATAAGATAATCCCGCCATTCCAGGAATTGACCTCATGAACCTATGCTGCACTCCCTCAATAGCCAAAATGACTTTCCTCAAATTTGGAGACCAGAACTGCACACAATATTTCAGTTGTAGTCTCACAAGGGCCCTGTACAGCTGCAGAAGAATCTATTTGCTTCTATACTCAATCCCTCTTGTTATGAAGGCCAGCATGCTATTACCTTTCTTCACTACCTGCTACACCTGCATGCTTGCCTTCATTGACTGGTGTACAATAACACCCAGATCTCTTTGTACTGCCCCTTTACCTAACTTGACTCCATTTAGGTAGTAATCCATTTTCCTGTACTTGTCAGCAAAGTGGATAATCATACATTTATCCACATCAAACTGCATCTGCCATGCATGTGACCACTCACCTAACCTGTCCAGGTCACCCTGTAATCTCCTAACATCCTCCTCATATTTAACACTGTCACACAGCTTTGTATCATCAGCAAATTTGCTAATGTTACTATTAATACCATCTTCTATATCATTAGCATATATTTTAAAAAGCTGTGGTCCCAGCACTGATCCCTGTGGTACCCCACTGGTCACTGCCTGCCATTCCGATAGGGAGCAGTTTATCACTACTCTGTTTCCCGTCAGCACTTTCAAAGAACTATGAACCTGCACCTCTTTGTTCTGTAACACTCTCCAGGACCTTCCCATGAAGTGTAAAAGTACTGCCCTGATTTACTTTTCCAAAATACAGCACCTCACATTTATCTGAATTACACTCCATCTGCCACTCCTCTGCCCATTTGATTGAAGTCACATTGTACTCTGATGTAACTTTCTTCCCTGTCCACTGCACCTCCAATCTTGGTGTCTTAGTAAATTCACTATACCTATCTCCTATTTTCACATAGAAAGCATTTATATAAATTATGAAAAACAGTGGACCCAGCACCAATCCTTACACCATATTGCTCATCACAGGCTTCCAGTCCGAAAAGCAACCTTCCACCACTATCCTCTGCCTCCAATCTTCCAGCCAATCTGTATCTAATTTGCTGACCAGTCTGTTATTTGGAACCTTGATGAAGGTCTTTCTGAAGTCCAAGTTATTGATTTCCATTCACTATCCCTAATCATTTCTTGCCTTTCCAATTACATCCAAATCCTGTCCCTGAGAAGCCCTTCCAACAACTTGCCTGACTTCAGGCTCACTGGTGTATTGTTCCCTGGCCTTTCCTCATCACCTTTCTCAAATAATGGCACCTGTCTTGCAGCACCTCACCTGTGGCTATCGGTGATGCATGTATCTAAGCGAGGGGCCCGGCAATCACTTCCCTAACGTCCCACAACGTTCTGGGACACACCTGATCAGATCCCAGGGATTTGTTCAGCATTCTGTATTCTAAGATTCCCAGTACCATCTCCTCTGAAATATGGACACTTGTCAAGATATCACTATTTATTTATCGAAACTCTCTCGCTTCCACATCCTCTTTCATGAAAAGCTGACATGAAATACGCAGATCGGGTCTCTCTCAGAGATAGACTTGTTGATCTTTGAGGGTCCCTATTCTCTGCCTGACTATTCTTTTGTCCTTAGTGTATTTCTAGAATCGCTTTGGATTTTCTCTAATCCTATTTCCCAAAGCTCTCTCATGTTCCCTTTTTGCCCTCCTGGTGTCACTCGAGTATACTTCAACTGCTCTTATACTCCTCGTGGGATTCATACAAACACAGAAGTCAGTCCCTGCCATATCCCTCCTTTATTTTCTTGACCAGAGTGTCAATTTCTCTTGACAGGCAGCATCCCCTACACCTACCAGTCTCGGCCTTAATAGGAACATGCTGTCTATGCACTCTCGGTGTTTCATTGTCGCAGGCCGATGGAGGCAATAGCAGATGTGGACAGAGAAACAATTATCATAAGTAAAGAGGTTATGCTGGGAAAGATAACAGCCTAAAAGTAGATGGGTTTCCTGGCCCTGATGGAATGCACCCTAGGGGACTATAACAGATGGCAGAGGGTAAATAGCAAATGCACTCGTGATAATTCACTAAAATCTGCTGAACTCTGGGAAGGTTCTGACATATTAGAAAGCTGCAAAAGTGATGCTAATATTTTTAAATCAACCTGTTAGCTTAACTTCTGTAGTGGGGGAAATGCCCGGTCTCTCAAGGAAGAAATAATGAGGTATCCTGGTCGAAATGTTCTCATAAAGCAGACAACATCGATTCATGAAAGGTAGACGACACTAAGATGAGTGGTAGAGCAGAGACCACTGTAAGTCTGCAGAGGGATCCAGATAGGTTAAGTGATTGGGCAACAGTCTGGCAGATGGAGTAAAATGTTGAGAAATGAGAGATCATCCATTTTGGTGAGACTAACAGCAAACTGATGATGAAATGGTGAAAACTTGCAGCACGCTGCTGTGCAGAGTGTGCCCTTGTGCATGAATCACAGGAAGTTGGTTTGCAGGTGCAGCAGGTAATTAAGGCAGTGAAGGGAATATTGCACTTCATTGCGAGAGTGATGGTTATGCTGAAGCTGTACAGGGTGCTGGTGAGGCCATACCTGGAGTACTGTGTATAAGTTGGGTCTCCTTACTTCAGGAAGGATGTACTGGCACTGGAGGGCGTACAGAGGAAGGTCACTAGTTGGAGTCAGGAGTTGTGAGGTTGGCGTATGCGGAGTGATTGAGGAAACTAGTACTGTACTCATTGGAATTTCGAAGTATGGAAGGTTGGATAGGAAAAACAAATAAAATTATGAAGGGAGTAGATAAGTTAGAAGCTGGGAGGCGATTTCTACTGGGGACGGGGCAAATTAGGGAACAGAGTGTCAAAATAAGGGGGCATCAGATTTAGGACTGAGTTCAGGATGGACTTCTTCAGCTAAAGGGTTGTAACCTGTGGAATTCCCTGCTAAGTGCAGCAGTTGAGGCTTTCATCTTGACTACCTTTAGGTCAAAATGTAGATTTTTGAACAGGAAAGAAATTAAGGGTCATGGTGAGGGAGCAGGAATGTGGAGCTGAGGCCATGAAAAGATCAGCCCTGATCTTATTGAATGGCAGAGCAGGCTTGAGACGCCAGATGGCCTACTCCTGCTCCTCTTCCTTATGTTATGTTCCCATTTACAGCCGTTCCTTTCCCTGGGAATAGCAAAGGAATATTGAAAGTTCTCACCTTGTACCGTCAAAATTCGCCTTTGTCTAATTTAGAACACTAGCTTTTAGATCTGATCCACTATTTTCAAACTAGTAGAATTACAAGAGATCCCAACAGTGTGGAAGCAGGCCATTCAGCAGATCACATCCACAATGATGCTCAAACTCCCTCCCTACCCATGTAATGCTGCATTTCCCATGGTTAATCGACCGAGCCTGCACTTCGCTGAACACTATGGGCAATTTGCACTTCCCTGAACATTATGGGCAATTTAGCCTGGATAATCCACCCAAACTGCATATCTTGGCTTGGAAATGGTTGACGCTAGGAAACTGTTTCCGTTAGGCGAGGAGATCTAGGACCCATGGACACAGTCTTAGAATTAGAGGGAGTAAATTCAGAACAGAACTGTGGAGACATTTCTTCAGCCATAGAGTGGTGGGTCTATGGGATTCATTACCGCAAAGTGCAGTGGAGGCCGGGACGCTAAATGTCTTCAAGGCAGAGATTGATAAATTCTTGATGTCACAAAGAATTAAGGACTACGGGGAGAATGCGGGTAAGTGGAGTTGAAATGCCCATCAGCCATGATTGAATGACGGAGTGCACTCGATGGGCCGAATGGCCATTCTCCACTCCTATGTCTTATGGTCTTATATCTTTAAACAGTGGGTGGAAACCACAGCACCCGGAAGAAACCCACGCAAATAACAGCACCAAGGTGATAATCCCTTTCTTATTTCCCAGTACTACCCAAATAACTTCACTGGACGCACTCCCAGAAATATCCTCCCTAAGCACAACCATAATGTTATACCTAGTCGAAAATGTCATTCCCCCTCCTCTCATGTCCCTTTTTCTATCCTTCGTCTTGCATCGATACTCTAGAACATTAAGATGCCAGTCCTATCCATCCCGAGTCTCGTTTACATAATACCCATGGTATCCCAGTGCCACACTCAAAACCATACCCTGAGCCAATCTGCCTTCCCTGTCAGGCCTCTTGCATTGAAGTAAATGCAGTGTAACTTGTCAGTTCTACCTGGTTCTGTGCCTTGCCTGCCTTAACTGTTGACTTCTGAACTGTATCAGCCTCAGACAATCCTCTTTTCTCACTATCTCTTTGGATTTACTCGCACACCCACACTGTTTTAATGCCTCCTGAGTAGCACTAACAAATCTCCCAGCCCGGATATTAGACACCTTCCAATTTCAAGTACAATTCATCCTCTTATGCACATCAACTCTACTCCAGAGTTGAATACAATGATCAACAGATGTGAATCCTTCTGCCTTACACCAGCTCCTTAGCCACTCATTCATCTGCTCCAGACTGCTATTCCTACACACACAAGCATGTAGTACCGGGAGTAATCAAGATATTACGACCAAGGACCTACTTTTTATATTCCAGTCTAATTTGCTATATTCTCTCATCAGGACTTCATCCTTTCCCATTCCTATGTCATTGGTACCAATGTACAACGACCCCTATTGATGACCATCGTGATTTTAAACACCTTTATCAGGTAACTCCTCAGCCTCCCATGTTCAAGTGAAAACAGCCCCAGCTTATTCAGGCTTTTCCCAGAAGTGCAAACCCTCCAACCCTGGCAGCATCCTTGTTCATTTCTTCTGAACCTTTCAAGTTCCACAACATCCTTCCGATAGCGTTGAGATCAGAATTGCACACAGTATTTCAATAATAGTCAGGCCAAACACTTTTTAGTTCCCTGACCGCCCCAGTCTTTATCCACAGTAAGTTCCAAAGTGAAATATTTTTTTTTTGGATCTAGAGTTTCACACTTCGTTGGCTTCATTGATCACTGAGAATACTGGTTTTGTCCCTAGCACGTCTTTTGCTCTTAATACACTTGTAGAATCTCTTTGGATTCTCCTTAACTTTCTCTGCCAGAGCTATCTCATGTCGCCTTTTTACGTTCCTGATTTCAATCCAAAGTGTATTTCTACAGCCCCGATGCTCCTGAAGGGATTCACTTGAGTCAGCCAATTTTCTCTGACATGTGCCCACTTATTTCTTGACCAGAGCCTTGAAACTCAGCCAGTGTTTCCTAATTCTGTCAGCATTGAGCTGCACACTAACAGGAACATGCTGGCGCTGAACGCTCCTTTTATCTCGGTTTTAAAATATTCCTACCAACCAGACTTCCCTTTCCCTGAAAATAGCCTCCCCATATCTACTTTTAAAATACCTGTCTAATACTATCTTGCTTCATTGTATAACTTGAACTTGTGGACCAGGCATGTCCTTTTCCATTGCTCTTTTCAGACTAATACAATTGTGGTGACTTTCCAAATTGCTCCCCTACGAACACCTCAGTCCTGTTTCCTACCTTGTTTCCCAAGGGGAGATCAGGTTTAGCCCCATTCTCTAGTTGGGCCATTGAAATAATGACTGGGAGTTTCAGGAACACACTTAACAAATTTCTTCCATCCAAAGCTGAGCACAGTAACAAGCCCAGTCCAGGTTTGAAAAGGTTAAAATCCCCTCCCGTTCCAAGCGTACTATTCTAACAGATATCTGAGATCTCCTGACATATTTGCTCCTTCATCTCCCATTGCCTATCGCTGTAGTACAATCGTAGCAAACTGATGACCAATTTTTATCTCTCAATTCCAGCAATATCGTTTTACTGGGCGATCCTGCATGAATATTCCCTCTAGGTACTGCTGTGATGTTTCCCCCAATCAAAACCACCAGCTCTCCTCCTGTTTTGTCTCTTGTTCTATCCTTCCTGTAACATCTGTCCCCTGGCACATTGAACTGCCAGTCCTGTCCCTCCCTCAGCTGTGTTTCTATCATACCTATGGTATCCCAGTCCCATGTTCCCTTCCATGCTCTGGGTTCATCTGTCTTATCTGCCAGGCCCTTTGCATTGAAACAAATGCAGTTTAATTCATCAATTTTCCCTCATTGTCTGTTATGTTCTTGCCTGCCTTGTCTATTTATATTGCTCCCTTGAACATCTGTAACGGCCTCAAATTTCTTTCTGGCCTTACGACTGTTTGGGTTCCCACCACCCCTGCTATATGATTTGAAATCCTTTCGAGCAGCTACAGCAGCTCTCCCCATTAGGACATGGGTCCCCCTCCTGCTCCCAGTTCTGGTGTCTTCCCCACACTGTCTACCTGTGCTGTCACTTCAGACATCCAGGGACTTGTCTACCAAGGTCCCTGTGTTCCTCAGTATTCCAGGTGGACCTACCATTCTTGGTGGATATCGTTCTCTTATTATACTCCACACACAACTGGTTGATCCTGACATCTTCCTGCAGTCTGGTGATATCACTTGGTATCTCTCCATGTAGTATCCCTCACTGTGTGGGTCTAATTGCTGCCTCTGTCAGCACCTCTCCCTCTTGCAGCTACTCCAGATCCTGAAACAACAGAATTCTTTACTCCAGAGAGACGCAACAGCACAGGCCAGGGATGGAAACTGGAATTTTCCAGATCTATGTGGGACTCAGTGTCATTCTCCATGTGTAACCCTCACTGCATCGGTCTAATTTCACATTCTGTCTGTTTCTCTGCCTCCTGAAGATAATCAGGAAGGTCCTGACTCAATAGACTTCCCAACTGCTGGGTGTCTCATCCATGAACTCATCGAATGCAGTTGGTCAGCCAGAGGGCAGGGAGATTTGGAGCCTTTAATAAATCATGCAGCCAAGTAAGATCACTCACAGTGACCACAGCAGAGGACATTTCAAGGGCGAGAATCGTCAGCTCACAGGACATGTCATAGATACAGTGTTGAAGGGTAAACACAAATCATAACGCTCCCAGGCTCAATCTCCACCCTCTTGTAAAAGGATTATTTTCCAGATCTGCTGTCCTGAGGCTTCTTGAGACAGTGTAGAGTTCACAGTTATCAATCCAGGCCTGTGCTGTCTCAGTGAGGATCAGTAAAACAGAGGGGAAAACAGGCCTTTCTTATGAAAGTGGTATTGAAGCCTGAGATCTTTCTGTTCCCTGTTCGCTCTCCTAAATTCTCTGTTGTCCCACTATAGAGTCATCCAGCACGGAAACTTACCTTTCAGTCCACCTAATCTGAGCCAGTGCCTTGAATGATTCTAACTCTGAGAACAGTTCATATCGCTGTAACCTCCTCCCTTGTCGCGAATCCCAGCAATCTTCTCCTTCAGTCATTACAATAATCCCTAATACTGTCATCTTACACAATACCTACATCCCACCCTATCACTGTGACATCCTCCAGCCTTTATCAACCACCCCCATCTGTGTACATTCCACCAGCCCCTACAGCACATGATAACATTGTCACCTTCAATCCCTATAACATTCCTGCCTCCTATCCTACATCACCACATGGCCTCTGAAAATATACTGTCCGAACAGACCTCCCTATCTGTGTAAACTCCTCTAGTCCCTTCAGCCTTTCCTGCCAGTGTAACCTGGTCCAATTCCTGCAACCCTCCCTGTATATAGTGTTCTGAAGCCACGTTCACCTTCCCCATGTCTGCAACCGCATCCATTCTCTTGTGATCTCCTCTGTTGCTATGACGTTCTGCTATCACGACAATGCTTAGTTACTCTACCTCCTGTCATCACTACTAGCCTTTCTGACTCTGTAACCTCCTGAAGCCACTAAAACCATCCATGTACCTGAAACGTCATCTTTGTGGCTGTATCCAAATCCACTCGATACAGCTCCGTCTTTCTCTAACCTCCTTCTGTCTGAACAACCATCCAGTGTCTACACCCCTCTGTATTACTTATTTCATCCATTCACAAAAGCCATCACTCCAAACCTCACTATCGCAGTAAACTCTTCCAGCTCATCGCTATCACAGTATGACATCATATCCCTACTACCCTTCCTATCACATAATTTCATCTCTGCAACACTCATAATCGTAACAAATCTCTTCTATCTCTACAAATAATCCAAATCTCAGTGCACTCTTCTCTTCCTACTCCCCTCCATGTGCATGTAATCTCACTGAGTCTTTAAAAACATTTGCCGATTACCACTTATGGAAAAGACGACAATATGTGTTTCGCCAATGAACACCATCTCCGATAAAACTCACTGTCACAGTAACCTTCTCCAACCCCTTCACACATCCCTTTACAGTCACATCTTCCAGCCTCCACAGGATGAATGATCGTCCCTACCTCAATAAATCTCGATCAGACTCCATTACCCTCCCTATCTCTGTAACCTCCCATAGTCAATCCATGCCTTCCTATCTCTGTCATCTCCTCCATTCACTCCCTGCCTCCCTATCTCTGTCACCTCCTCCAGTCATTCCTTCTGTCCCTATCTCTGACACCTCCCCGAGTGACTCCTTCCCTGCCATCTCTGTAAGCTCACCAAATCACTCCATCCACAAAACTGCACAAATGGCGGGCCGAAGGACCTATTGATGTGCTGTACCCTTTGATTTTTTAATTTCCTGGCATCTACCATGGCAGAGCCTCTCAGAATCCTAGATGTTCTGTTCAATTTCTATGCGATTTTTTGAAATGTTAATGGTTCAAACTCAATCTACTCCACCTCTTTCCATTAGAAAATCCCACCATCTCCAGGATCAGCAGAGTGTCCCTTCTCTGACTGCTTCCAATACAAGATAATCTTTCCTTCGGGATCTCATACTGTTCATAGTATTCTAGGTATGGTCTGTATAGTTGTATAGTTTCGCAAGAAATCTATATATTTTGACTCCATTCCATTTGTGATAAATGACAGCATTTGATTTACCTTCTCTATTACCTGCTGACCCTGTAAGCTACCTTTTTCAGATTGACACACAAGGATTCCCAAAATCCTTTGTGTAGTCAGTCTGAAACCAAACAGGTTAGCCTGACAGTCAGTCAGAAACGTGCTGGAGTATATTATAAAGGATATGGCAATAAATGATAACTGGACACGTAGAAACAATTGGGGATGCATGATATTTTAAAAGTAGAATACATTTAAATCTGTTGGATACTATATTTTGGTGTGACCATAAATGAAAGAATAGGTAAGGGTGGGGGAGGCTAGAGGTAGTAGAGGGATATTTGAAACTTCAGAGGCATTTTGACAAGTTCCAACCAGGGCCAAAGAGTAATGAGAAAGAGAATAGGGCCCCTGAAAGGTCAATGAGGATTTACTTTCGAGAAAGACACGGAAGCTCAGAATCTTGGGACTATACACAGTGATGTCTTGAACAGACTTTACATTTGCGAACAGGAGGTGCTGGATGTCTCAAAATGCAAAAACGTTCATAAAACTTTGGGACATATTCAGATGTATCCTGGCGCCTTGTGAGAGGCTAATGATGAAAATGCAGGGCCCCTCGCAGAGGTATTAGTGTCATTGACAGCCTCTCCAGGCCTGTGAGACCAATGGGTGGGTAATTTATTGGACTAGATTCTGAGAGAAAGGATCATCATGCATTTGGAAAGGCAAGAACTCATTAGCGAAATTCAGCATAGAATTTATCTGTGGAAAATGATGACTGAGTATGGAGGTAGACCAATAATAGATCAAGGGAGAGCAGTAAATGATGTCTCCTTGGACTTTAGCAAGGCCTTTGCCATGGGTTTGCATGGTAGACTGGTTAGTAAGTTTAGATTACACATAACCAGGAAGCACTCATCAACTGGATACAAAACAGGATTGGCGGAAGGAGACAGAGCATGTTCAGAGAGTGTAACTGCTCAAAGTGCAGGCATGTGACCAACGGTGTGCCATGGGGTTCGGTGCTGGGTCACTGTTGTGCAATACTTATATAAACGGTTTGGATGATAACACAGGAATCATGGTTAGCAAGTTTGTGAGTGACACTAAATTGGTGGGAAAGTGGACAGCAAAGAGGGTTATCTGAGAGTACAATGGACTCAACAGTACTGCTGGGACAGTGAGTTTAGGAATAACATGTGGATAAATGCAAGATGTCGCATTTTGCTAAGGCAAACCATGCTGGAATTGTGCAGTTAATGTTCAGGCCCTGGGTAGTGTTGTCAATCAGAGACCCAGGGATACAAGTACACAGATCTTTGAAAGTGGTGTCGCAGGTAGATAAGCTGATGAAGCAGGTGTTTGGGATGGTTACCTTCACTGAACAGAGCATTGAGAGTAGTAGTTGGGATGTAATGTTGCGTCTGTACAAGACATTGGTGGGGATTGTGTGGAAAAAAAAATCAACTGGTTCACATATGTCCTTGAGGGAAGGATAGCTGACATTCTAACCAGGTCTGGCTCACATATGACACCCTACCCACAGCAATATTCCTAACTGTGCTGTCCTCTGGGCAATTAGTAGTGGGCGATGTACGCTGGTCCAAGTGGTGACATCCTCAGCCCATGAATGAATAAATAAAAAATAGATATTTCCATCGATATCGGTGCAAACACTTCCAGCTGCAGCAATTCGTACTGGCTTTGTAATATTGTCCCTCTCTGTAACACTCTCAACATCTCCATCACCTTCACCTCTTCCTGATCCTATCATCTCATTAAATCCTGACAATGTTTCCTTTTCCTGTTGCACTCCTCCTGCTACTAGACCCCGAGTACTTCCATGCTTCTTCAGAATTGTTTGGTCTTTTTTTTTGTCTACTAAGCATCTCTTAATCAAATCTGGTAAATCCTGTGAATTACTGAGCCAAGTCCATCCAAAGTGGAGGAGAAGCATTGAGAAGGGGTCGAGCACCTCGAGACTTGCTATGGGGAGAACGGGAAATCCAAGAGAAAACAGCACAAGGAGCTCGCAGCCACCCCAACGCCCCACCCACGTCCTTCCCATAGTCACCTTCTGCCTCAAGTGTAACAGAGTCTGTGGAAGGCCGCATCGGTCTGTACAGCCACCTACAGAGTTCCCCTGAGAGTGGGAGAGAGTTAGCCTCGTCTGTGACCCACCGCCAATGAGATGATGAGAAAGGGAATTTGAATCCCCTTTCAATTGTCCGACTGTCTTTGTTCCAAATTCCATAAATCCCTGTCCAATGCCATGTCTCACAATGTAATGCTGTAAAGGGGCCTTAATACTGCCCTTCCCTTTCTGTGTTCTGACTGTTATTACCTAGAATTTGGTTTCCTTATGATTGATAATCTGAGGCCACATATAATCCTGTTGTAATCCCGAACGATGAGAGTTACCCATTCTCCTTCCCATTCTGCCTGACATTCCACAATGTTGTGTAGACATGAATATTAATGCCCCACCTTTTGTTCACCCTGTGACCACGTTTCCATGATGGTGATTAGATAGAAATCAGTCACACAAGCATATCCGTTACTACAAATGCTTCATGCATGCAAAGTTAGCAACAGTAATTAACTTTTAAAATCACAATTTCCTGTCACAAACCTATCTGCTGATGTACAGTTTTAGTTAAACTCAGTCTCTTCCTGTTTCTTTCTGTTTTTCCTCAGCCACAACCTCATGTTTCAATATTTCTCTACGGAATTGGGAATTTCCATTCAGCTGAGACCTGTCCCTCCTCGTCCGTGTCAGTTTCAAGCACTCGACATAATCTTGGTCACATGATTGACCAGGACACTGGTCCCAGCACTGTACCATCTCAATAAAATAGCTGACTCCTCCCTGAGTACTGGTAGCAGTGCCCGCTGCATCAGCATCACTTCTTCTGACACCATGGTTTGATCCTGAAATCTTCCAGCATGCTGGTGATATGACTCAGTCTCTCTCCATTTGGTATCCCTCACTGTGTGAATCTAATTGCTGCCTCTGTCAGCGTCTCTCACTCTTACAACTACTCCAGATCCAGAGCCAAAAGAATCCTCCGATCCGCAAAAGCACAGACCACGGAAGGAGACTGGAATTTTCGTGATCTCTGCTGGACTCAGTGCTACTCTACATGAGTTATCCTCACTACATCAGTCTAATTTCCCATTCTGTCTATTTCTGTCTCATGCAGGTAATCAGAATGTTTCTAACTCCTGTCTGATTCATCACCTCACTGAAGACGCTTGGCCAGCCAGAGAGAGATGGAGAGGGAGATCTGTAGCCTTCAGTAAATCCTGCAGCCGGTAACATAAATCACAGTAAACAGCACAGGGTGGAGTTAATAGCCTTATTTATTCAGACCGGGAATACAGGACATAGATACAGATCTGGGCAAGGAGCAGCAACATTATAGGCTTCGTTCCCACCATCTTGTGAGGGTCCTGCTCTCACCCCGGCTGTTGTAGTCCTCTCTGAGACTGCACAGGTGGTCCCAGGAATCAGTCTTGGTCCATACTGTTTCAGTGATCTCTGTAATATCCTTCACTCCTGATAATCCTTCCTCTGTTTGGAATCTCCTCTAGTTCGCACAATGCAGTCTGTCTCTGTCAGGTTCTCCAATCCCTGACATCCGAATCCCTAAACTTCTCCGGTAGATACTAACTTCCTTCATCCCTGTAAATGGCAAGCCCTGTCTATTCCTGTAAGCTCCTCCTACCAATATTACCCTCCATGTCAATGTGTTTTGTATCTAACCTGTCCATCCTTCCCTATCTGGGTATACTTCTCCAGCCCCTACAACCCTTCCTTACCTGTGAAAAAATCGTAACCTCCTGATCGTTTTCCAAATCTTCGATCTTAATCTATTTTAAACTTCACCCTGTCCCCACTAACCCGCCTGAAAACAGGAACCTCTTTCAGTTTGAGCAACCCTCCCCATCTATGTAACTGTCTCCAAACCACTAAACCTGGCATTCTCCACTGCCTTCCGATCTATGTAGCCTAGAAGCCTCTGTAAACATCTTCAGTCACTACAACTTTCCATATCTCTGTCAGAAGAGATTATACACAATAATCTCTTACTGAAACACTCCCTGTCTGTGCCTCTCAGTCTGCCTGCCTCTCTCTATGTCCATCCCTATCCTTATCTACAGAGTGTAATTCAGCTCCGTCTATCTTTATAAATTCCTCCAATCCACAAACCCGTTTGTCTCATGAACATTCTTGCCCAGATGTAACTCTGTTTAACTCTAACATCTTCGAGCCCCTGTAAGCCTCCGTATCTCTGTAACCTTTACCCATCCGTTCAACCCGCCACTACTGACGAATGACGCCCTGCATTCCCCATAAGGCAGATGGAATGACAGTGAATAGATATGATGCAACTGTCATTCCGGAGATGGATCTGCAGAATGGCCATCGCTGGGAAGGGAATATTGAATGGTTGTACGGATCTAGGCAAATTAGGCAAAACGCCAAAAAGTTGTGGAGATAGGATAAGGTTAATGCATTAATGAGATAGCCACGTGGAACTGAAGATCAAAATTTGGAGTCGATGGGGTGGATCTGGGAATGAACAAGCAGCAGCTATGTCCGTGGTGCAACTGGACACCATGTGCGGCTGTTAACTGCAAGGTTGGTGGTTTGAGACTATACAGGGGAGGAGTGTTTGCTGTTTTCGCTCCTAACGCTTTCTTTAGATGACCACAATTCGGTGACTTTTAATCTAGTGATGGAGAGGGGTAAGTGTGCACTGCAGGGCAAGAGTTATAGCTGGGGGCAGGGAAATTATGATGCAGCGAGGCAGGACTTAGGATGCGTGGCTTGGAAAAGTAGGCGTCAAGGGAAGGGTACAATCGATATGTGGAGCTTGGTTGAAAAGTCCTTGGTTGGTAGGATTAGGGAAACCCAAAGTCTTTCTATAGGTATGTCAGCAATTAAAGAATGACCAGGGTAGGAATAGGTCCAGTCAAGGATAGTAGTGGGAAGTTGCGTGTGGAGGCTGAAGAAATTGGGGAGACAGATATTACGAGGGAGCAATGCACCAAGATCTTTCTGTAAAAGGCATCTGAATGGGTATACGAACAGGAAGGGTTGAAAGGGATTTAGGCCAAGTGCTGGCAAATGAGACTAAATTATGTTAGCGTATGTGGGTGGCGTGAACGAGTTGGACTGAAGGATTTGTTTCTATGCTGTACATCTCTATGACTTAATGTTTTGCACTGTCCATTTCCAGCCATACACTTCACTGTTTCCCCTGTTTACCTTCGTCAGTTCTCCTCTCAAACACATGTAAATGGTTTTGGTTGTGATTGTAGCGTGTGCTTTATGGTCACTTTAATAATCCATCATCTCACAGAATTCCACTGCACTACAATTTCCCAGAGGATATCTCAGTGTGACATTACTCCTTCACTCTGCTTCTTCACCCAATGGTTGATCTGAGACAGTCACGTCCCTGGCCATTTGCACAATGTTTTATTCAAAGAAACACTGACAAAAACATTTGAAGAGGAGTTCAGAGAATATCATTTTTGACAAAGATTGAAGTCTCCCAAAATGCTCACAGTGCCTTTGCATTACACAGGAATTCATTGGAATGTGTAGCAGTGTTGAGCAATGAAATGCTGTTAGGCATCCTAAAAACTGTGCTTCTGCTTATGTTTTTGACATGTATTACTCATAATCTGCATTCAGGATGATTCAGCTGCATCTTTTGAGGCCAAATGCTTTCTCTGTGATGCCTTTGTTCCCCATTACTGTCAAGGTTACCCATCCTGCACACCCTGAGACCCCTCAAGGTTGGGTAAAATATAATATTTATGGTCCTTCTTTTGTTTCTCCTGTAAACACATCTTTCTGGTGACCAACTCTTATTTATCTCTGCGTCACAAGTCTATTACCTTATTGCAGACACTTTGTCCATTCCAAAAGACAAGAACATTGTAACTGACTTTTTTTTCCAGAATCTCCTGTCACAACCTAATTCACTGATGTACAGTTTTAGTTAAACTCTGTCCCTTCCTGTTTCGTCCTGTTTGTCTCCAGCCATATTCCCATGCTGTTCCAATGCATCACCTTTTCTCTTTGAATTTGGAAAGCTCCTTTCATCTGAACCCTGTCCCTGCATTCTCTCTGTCAGCCTTAAATCCCTGTCCATAAACATACCGATAATATTTGCCAGGACACTTGTCCCAGCAATGTTGCTTTTAATACACCCATGAGATATTGCTGTTTCTGGCTGTCCAGAATTTCATGCCCACTCCGGACCTGCCCTTGAGCTGAGTGCCTTGCGAGACTATTAGAGAAGGCAGTTTAGAGTCAACACCATTGCTCTGGGTCTGGATTCATATGTAGGTCAAATTAGCTGCCTCTCGCAGATTTCCTTACTGAAAGGATATTGAGCTTTCAGATGGTATCCCTGCCAACAGCATTAAATTCTGAATGAACAGTCTAGTTAGAGTAACACTTGGCCATTGCCTGTCCCACTGATAGCACCCTCATCCCTGCGTACTGATCCCAGTGAATCAAATAACGTTCTTCTTGATCGTAGTTTGATCCTGTTATCTTTCTGCACTCTGGTGATATCATACAGTATCTGTCACTGTGAGGGTCTAATTGTTTCCGGTGACTACATCTTTTGCAGTTACTCCAGATCCTGAGCCAACAGAATTCTCCACTCCAGGGGGACGGGCAGCACAGACCAGGGATGGAGACTGGGATTTTCCAGATTTCTGTGGGACTTAGTTCCATTCTCCATGTATAACCTTCACTGCATCACTCTAATGTCCCATTCTATCTATTTGTTTACCTCAGGACATTCCAGACTCAATAAACTTCCCAACTGCCGGTGTTTCATCCATCATCTCATTGAACTCAATTGGTCAGCCAGAGGGCAGGGAGATCTGGAGTCTTCAATAAACCCTGCAGCGAGGTAAGATCACTCACAGTGAACAGAGCAGAGCGAATTTAAGGGATCGCAGTTTGATCCGGAAGACATGACAAAAATACAGTGAAGTGTGAACACAGAGTATGATGGGCCCAGACTCAATCCACACTCTCTTGTTTACTTTCATCTCTGCTGTACTGAGCCTTCCTTTGTGGGCGGCACGGTGGCACAATGGTTAGCACTGCTGCCTCACAGCGCCTGAGACCCGGGTTCAATTCCCGACTCAGGCGACTGACTGTGTGGAGCTTGCACGTTCTCCCTGTGTCTGCGTGGGTTTCCTCCGGGTGCTCCGGTTTCCTCCCACAGTCCAAAGATGTGCGGGTCAGGTGAATTGGCCATGATAAATTGCCTGTAGTGTTAGGTAAGGGGTAAATGTAGGGGTATGGGTGGGTTGCGCTTCGGCGGGTCGGTGTGGACATGTTGGGCCGAAGGGCCTGTTTCCACACTGTAAGTCTAATCTAATATAGGAAATTCACAGTTATCAATCCAGGCCTGTGCTGTCTTCGTGAGCATCAGGACAACAGAGGGGAAAGCAGGCCTCCCTTATGAAGGTGGTATTGAAACCTGGGACCTTTCTGTTCTATATTCCCCCCTTACACCGTCTCTTGTCGTGTGATAAAGTCATACAACAAGGAGACATGCCTTTCGGTCCAACTCATTTGCGCCAGTGTGTTGAATGCTTGCAATTCCCAGAAAAAGTTCCCATTTCTGTAGCCTCCACCCCTCCCATAATCCTGCTGTATATTTGAAACCTACTCCAATGCTGACGACTCTCCCTATGTTTAAATTGCTCCAGTGTCGATAACATGCCCAATCTCAATTATCTCAACATGCACTCAGTACAAGAATCTCTATTTCTGCAGTCTTGTACAATACTTACAATGCCTCCATCTCTGTAAAATCCTCCAGCCTGGACCAAAATACCTACCTGTGTACTTTCCCCAAGACCCAAGAGAACATGATATCACTGTAACCTTCTGCAGACCAGATCACATTCATGCCTCCTGGCCTAGAGCACCGCATGACCTCTGTAACCATCTCCCATCCCGACCGAACTACTTATCTGTGTAAACACCTCCAGACCCTTTCCAACTGCAACAACACTTTCCATCTCTGTGTGCTCCTCCCTGCACCTCAAACACCCTCTCTTTGTGTAGCTGTATAGTTTAGTGTTGTTCACTGGTGAGCACTGCTGCCTCACAGCGCCAGAAACACAGGTTCAATTCTAGCCTTGCGTGACTGTCTGTATGGAGTTAGCACATTCTGTCCGTGTCTGCATGGGTTTCCTCCCACAGTCCAAATGTGTGCAGGTCAGGTGAATTGGCCATTCTAAACTGGTCAGAGCGTTAGGTACATCATTTATGGGAAATGGGTCTGGGTGGATAACTCGTTGGAGAGTTGGTTTGGACGTGTTGGACCGAGGTACCGTTTCCATACTGGAGGGAATCTAATAATATCTAAACTCTCCCTCTGCGTTCCATATTACTGACCCAAAAAAAAAAACCCTCTGACAAGTAAACAACTCCAAACCTCCAAGTCTCTGTAAACTCCGATAGTTCCAACATCCCTCTCAAAATGTGGAAATCCCACAATCTTCCCCATCTGTGTAATCTCTCAGGTCCCTGCATTACTCTCAATCTGTAGAAACCTGTCCATTGCCTGTGACTCTCCCGATCCTGTTCCTGCAAGACTCACTATTTATGTTACAGTCTCCAATCGCTATCACCCACCTTGTCAATGCAAGCTCCTCTAGTATCTCCATCCATCTAATCATCTCGAAAACCTTCTCCAGCTCTTGTAGCTCTATCTCAGTAAATGTCACCCTCATCAATAACCCTCCTACGGTAGGAACCGTTCCACAGATTCATCACCCTCTGGCTGAATAAATTTCTCCAGGTCTCCCTTCTAAAGGTTTATTCCTTCAATCTGAAGCTGTGCCCTTGGCCCCTAGTCTCTCTGCCTGGTGAAAACATCTCCCCCACTCACCCCGCCCATCCACTCCATCCAGGACCCTCAGTATTCTGTAAGTTGGAATGAGACCCTGCCTCTGAAATTTCATCAAGTACAGACCCAGATACGTCACCTGCTCCTCATATGGCAAGCATTTCATCCTGGGCTCATTCTTGTAAAACTAGTTCTTGTACCCCTAACCTCCTTTGTCCAGACTGTTAATGTATAACATGTACAGCGTGACCCCAACACTGCCCCCTGCTGTGTTCCCCTCGTCACCAGTTTCCATCGTGAAAACCCTTCATACCTACTCTGTCTTCTGCTAATCAGCAAATCTTCTATCCACACCAAGCATGCTGTTCTGAAACTGAAATTTCATTTCACAAACCCTGCTGGATTTGTTTTCCTATCTGATGTAAACTAGCAGAGTAAATAAAAGGGAGGAATGGTATGCCGGGAGTTTCAGGAACCTTTCAAAAAGGTCCCACTGAAGAGATGGAGAAGCAAAATTGGTAAATGAGGGATTGGAGGGAATGTACTGGGATGGATTGGGAATTCTTTAACAGAAAACTAAGTGGGAATAAATTGATTAGTGCTTGACCCCTAACTTTTCACAAAGGGATTCGATGAATTTGATGTATGGACAAAATCTACTGCTTTCATGTTTGTTGCTGACACAGAACGAGATGGAAATGTGGGTTGTGGGGAGGAAGCAAAGGGGACATGAACAGTCCATGAGTTTCCCTTGTACAAATTAATTGATGGGATGTGGCCATCACTGGCTTGGCCATCATTACCTTCCCATCTGTAATTCCCTGGAGAAGTTGTTGGTGAGCGGCCTTCCTCACGCAATGTAATCCTTTGGGTGTAGGGACAGTCACAGTGCTGGGAGGGCGGAGCGTGGCTTGGAGGGCACCTTGAGAATGCTGGTGTTTCCGTGCAGCTGGAGCTCCTGTCCTTCCAGGGTGTACTGTTTCCGGTTTGCGAAGTGCTGCTGAAAAGGCCTTTCTGAGTGACCTCAGTGCTGCTTGTAGATATTTTATGAATGTATTCAGTAGCGGTCATGAGCATTGATAGATGTTTTGTTGATTTGTTTCGTTGTTCCTGAGAAGGTGGTGGTGAGCTGCCTTCCTGAGGCACTGCACCAGCTGTTGCAACTGTTGTTGTCTGCGTACCCTCCAGCAGGCGCTACAACACTCATCACGTCTATAAATGCATACAGACAATGCAGGTCCTCCTTTATATATGCGACATCCTTCTCGGCTGACAACTCTTATTGTTCATCAGAATGTCTCAGCACCTACATTCTCATCTGTGCTAGTGATCTCTCAAATTTCTTTATTCTTGTTTACACTTCTGATCACGTATGACCTCTTCCTTTCTAAATGTGTAACCCCTCAGTATCTGTGTCTCTCCATATAACTGTATTCAATGACAGCACGGGTTCCCTTCCTTATATCACTGTGAATTACAGCGGCTGGTTGTGCTAAATTGGTACTTTTCATCCTCCTTATCCATCTTAGCTCTTCCAGCCCCTACAATCGCAATAATTTGCAATGCTCCCATTCTCTGTACCTCTTTATGCCCTGAGGATCGTTTTTATTTTATTAGATTACTTACAGTGTGGAAATAGGCCCAACAAGTCCATGCCGACCCTCTAAAGAGCAACCCAGCCAGACCCATTCCCCTACATTTAACCCTTCACCTAACACTACGGGTAATTTAACATAGCCAATTCACCAAACCTGCACATCTTTTGACTGTGAGAGAAAACCTACGCAGACACGGGGAGAACGTGCAAACTCCATACAGAGAGTTGCCCGAGGCTGGAATTGAACCATCGTCTCTGGCGCTGTGAGGCAGCACTGCTAACCACTGCGCCACTTCGAAACAGTCAGGGAATGAAATAATACCTTGGTGTCTCCCTCCGAATTCAGTTTCCCGGTGTGGAAGCTGCTGAAGGTGCTGGCTTCTCAGGGGATTGCAGTCGAAGCCATGTCTGTGGTGCCACATGCACACTGTACAGGAGGGGAGGGAGAAGGAAGGAGGAGCAATATTCACAGTGAAGGCAGGAAATTGAAGAAAATGTCAACGTGTCTGTAATTCAAGGATAGTGGGGTTAAGAATGTAACCGTGTTTGCAGGACATTCGTCTTTGGGTCAGTGAGTAGTCAAAGGTCATGTCCACGTTGGTAGGGATGACAGGGGTAGGAAAGGTGAAGTGGTCTGGGAGTCAGCATTTAGGGAGCTAGGTGGATGGTTAGCAAGCAGGACCTCAAATGTAGCAATCCCTGGGATGCTCCCAGCGCAGTGTACAAGTGAGAACAGAACTCGGAGTTTTAGGTAGATGAGTGTGTGACTGGAACGATGGTGCAGCAGGAAGGACTTCAGATTCCTGGGACATTGGGACTGGTTCTGGGGAAGGCAGCAACTGTAAAAGCTGGAAGGGCTAATGTGACATAGCTGGGACAGAATTTCTTACGGGATGTTTTGGAGGGATTGAAAATAACTTGGCCTGTGCAAAAAGGAATGTTAGAGGAGACTACCAGAATTCTCAAAATAGGGGAGATGCAGTTGGTACTAATTTACAACAAGTTTATCAGTGGAAGATGGAATAACAAAGAAAGCCTTAATCTGAGATACTCTGCATGGGCGTAAATTACCCGGAGTTTGGGGAGTTCCAGGTGCAGATTGATATGCAGAAATACTGATACCCGAGAGCTGGCTTAAAGAATGGCAGTCCTTGGTGTTAAATATTGCTAGGTATAAATGATTGCAAAATAATAGAAGGGAAGGGGAAGGATGACTGTAGAAGTATTGGTTTCGATTAGCATTAGTTAAGGAGTCCAACAGAAAGGGCATCCATCCAAGGACAGAATGAATTTGGCTGGAGCTACAGAACAAAGAGTATACAACTAAACTGAGATACAGTCTGTCAGCCAGCAAACAAAGAAATGATGCAAAGAATAAAAAGGCAGGGTCATTTCAGAAAGATGACAACACTACAGATTAGTTATACTGAGAAACTTAATTTTTCCAGAAATAGACGGGGTTACTGGTGGGGCAGGGTCATGAGGGGCAAGTATTCAAGGGAGCATGTACTGTTAGATTGGACTCATATTCCTGCAATAAGTTCTCCTCCATGTAATCCAGGAACACTTGGTCCTTGGGAAAGAGGTGGGGCAAGTGGATCCAGTGTCAGTAAGGGAATGTTTTGGGGCGCAGCGATCATTGTATTGTAAAGTTCAGGATGATGGTAGAGAATGATATGCAATAATTGAGATTGAGAGCAGCCTTCAATGGAGCAAGAATGAAGCTGGGGACCTTTTAACGAGGCCAGTGAAATGGTCGCTTTAAATAGTGTGAACCAGGTCAGATGGAGTTGGGATTATGGAGATGGGGCTGCAGTGTGACCACGACAGACAGGGATAATCACAGGTTTTCCCCATTTCTAAAGGAAGGATAAGTAGGACAACACAGTGAAGTTGCATTGTTTATAAAGGATGGGATCAGTATTATTGTGATGCTGGTCAGTTTACATACTTGTCTTCCCTGTCCTCACCCCTCATCCCAACGTATTGATCCGATCAGATGTTGGAAACCTTTGAAAACTTCAGAAAATAGCACAGTATAGAGGAGATCACTCTGTCCACTTTCTGCATTGGACAAGATGCAACGTTGTTGTTTGAAACCCTAGTTCTGTCTCCCCGGAGAGTATAGGACTTCAGGTGCAGAATCCGGCAGCTTTTTAAAATGGTTTGAGAGTTTCTGCATCTACTCCGCTTCCATGTGTGACTCCCAGATCCCGACCATACTGTGAGTGAAATAACAACTTTCATCACCACTTCTCTCATCTTCCAACCAATTACATGAAATATTCGCCAGTGGTAACTGAGCTCTCCAACGGGTACAAGGTGTTCTCTCCCTTTCTACCCAGCCCCTTGACAATACGTGCACACCAATATGTGCCTTTCAGCATCCTCCATTCCTACGTTTCCTCATAACTGCACTTCCAATGTCACAGGGTGAAGAATCTCCTCTGTACCCTCTCCTGTCTCATTCCATCCTTCCATGTGATGAGTTGACTGGAACTGTAGACAGTCCCCAAGCTGTGACTGAGCTCATTATTTATACAGTTCCAGCATAAGATTCCTGCTCTGAAATTTTGCACTTTGGCTGAGAGAAGAAATTGTACCATTTGCTCCATTAACGAGATTATTAGTGTTTCCAGCTACCTTCACTTATCTGCCCACACTGACCATATTCTCATTTATTGTTCATGTCTCTCTGTTGTTGATGTCCCCACATGCCTTGCCTTGCACTTCTCTGGGTTGTTTGCTCCATTCACCTGGATCCTATAGTTTGTTTTTAAACTGTCTGCCATAGGATCTTTCGTTAAATCCAAGTAAGTCACATGCAGTTACAGGTTAGTGCCTCAAACCAACACAGTCAGTTTAATTACACGCGATCTTCATTGAACAAATTCAGGCCGACTGTTCAGAAAGGATTGGATAATGTGGGTAACTGTAAGGCAGGGATTTTTCCTCGGCTCCGTTTAACAGTCTGGAACATTGTGTTACCACTTTTTAAGGAATTGTATCTCTTGTATAATTCACCACTCCACGTTTTTTGCTTCCAATATTTCACACTGCATTCCTACTTTGATTCAGACAGGCAGAGGCCGAAACAATCTTATGATTTGGTGAAGTCTCCTTCTAGTCGAGTTTCATGGAGGGTTTCTCTCCACAAGGTTAAGTGTATTTTCTCATGATACCATCCCCAATCTGCCTCGTAAACTACTACCCTCCCTGCCCACGGGGTCTTCCTCTCATCTGATACTAACACGATGATTTGTCTCTTCATCATAACAACTACCCACTGCCTGGATATCCCAGAATTCAGCAGCCTCCCTGTTCCAGGAGCCATCTTTAAAAAGTCATTACACTTTTGGATTGTCACTACGAAACTGCCCTGGACATGGCAGAGGGGGTAAAACTGGGGCTTCACTTTGAAACCAAGCCCCTGAGGTTCTGATTGATGATATGGTACACCAACGGGACATTATCGTCCTCCAGGACTGGCAGTGGAGGCCATGAAACCAGCCCCTGCCAGCTTGGTCCGAGGCTGACCACTGGGTCAGTGAGGTGGCAGCCTTCTGGGTGAATGCCTAGTGGTGTTGGAAGGAGGTCAGTGACCTTCTCTACTCCACCAGGGTAAGTGCCATCATCTGCACTTCGTGACCTCTCCCTCACTCTCTCCTTGTTACTGCACCGACTTCCTACCAAGGCTCATGTTCTTCCACCCTCACACCTGTAACTGCATGTGACTTACCCACCCTCTCAGTCTCTGCAACCTCATCTCTGCCCCTCTAGCAAACTCTGCGTTGATGTCCGTGCTGCCTACTAACTCAGGACACCTCGCCACCTTTCTCTCAGCTGTTCCAGCACTAACAGCTATACCAACCACCACTTCCATCTCCCTTAATCCCAGAAGGAACCATCCCACAATAGGAGACAAAGAGCCAACAGGAATAGGGGTTTCCCCAACATTCAGCTCCTCACCCCATCACAGGGGAAGAATCCTGACCCTAACAACCACGACAGGCTGACTGACCGTGGCCAAGCTCCTGGACTGGGATCTGAGACTCCCCCTGACTCACTGATGGGCACCGTGACTTAACATGGACAATGATATCAAGCTTCCTGGGTTTGTGTCTGTGCAAAACACCAAGACAATACAGTAGGTGGATGAGCCTGGTAACTCTGGCTGAGGGGTAACACTGCTAAAGGCAGGGTGAGGCAAGGCAATAATTCTGAGAGAATTCAAGTAGTTCAAAGTGAGTGTGTACAAACACCGAGTGAGCAGCCCAGAGGGATAGCCCGTGAGCTTGGTGTGTGTCCCTGAGCACAGTGTCCTTTCAGCAGCATTGAGTGTGTACAAACACGGAGTGAGCAGCCCAGAGGGACAGTCCATGAGCTGGTTGTTTGTCCCTGAGCACAGTGTCCTTGCAGCAGTATTGCAGTGAGGGTTGTCAGTGCACCTTGAACTGCAGCATTGAAGTACAGACGCGTACTGTCAGTAGGTCGGGGATGTGCTGGGATGACATGGTGAGCCTGGCATATGACAGATGCCATTATTGGAGGATGTGGAGTGCATGCAGCATGTGTCTGTGCAGTGTCCCCGGAGACGTTGGTGTCCAAGATAGAAGGCTACAGGAGGGAGGGGAGAGATGGAGTCACCAGCTACCAGTTCGGACTTTCATGTCTAATTCTCCATATTGAGTTTCCCTACTGTGAGCGGAAGGGTATGAAACTGTATGTTGTTGAGGAGAGATCCACTGAATGTGGCTGTTGATCATCAATAATCATTCAGTCAACATCTTGTCATTCCCGTGCTCAAATCCTGTTTAAAAGAACAGTCCAGCACAAGAACAGGCCCTTCAGCCCAGCAAGCCCGGACTGACACATGATGCCGTTCTAAAGTTAATAAAGTTTTTGCTCCGACACTCTCTACATCATTCTGCTCCCTACTTACTTATATTTGTGCCAAGATCCCTCTTAAACCTTGCTATGTTAGCTTCTTCCCCTCTGTCAGTCCATTCCAGGCACTTTCACATTCTGTCTGGAAAAGCAAAAAAAATCTTACCGATCATATCACCTAAATTTTCTCCCTTTTACCTAAAACCTACGGTCCTGAGTAATTGATATTTCTACTCTGGGAAAAAGCCTCCAACTGTGATTCTATCTATACCTCTGATAATATTGTATATATCTATCAGATAGCCCTATAGCTAATGATGCCCAGGTGCACACAAACCATTTTTGTTCAATTTCTCCTTCTGCCTAATACCCTCCAAACCACACAACATGCTGGTAAAACTTTTTCATACCCTCTTCAACTCTTCCACATCGTGTGGCAAACAGTACTATACACAATATTCTAAATATACCTCGAACTAACTTTCTCCACAGCTGCAATATGACCTGCTAGTTTTCATACTGCATTCTCCGATGCATGTCTGTAAGTTTGCCATCAGTCTTCTTGATCACCCTATCCATCCGTGTAATCATTTTCAGGGAACTGTGGAAGTGTACACCAAAATCCCTTCGGATGTTGATGCAATCAATAGTTTTCCCATTCACTTTATACATCTCTCATTAATTAGACCTTCTAAAACGCATCACGTTGCAACTGTCCAGATAAAGTTACATCTGTGTTTTCTCTGTCCAAGTCTGAAACTGACCTGTATCATATAGATTAGATTAGACTTACAGTGTGGAAACAGGCCCTTCGGCCCAACAAGTCCACACCGACCCGCTGAAGCGCAACCCACCCATACCCCTACATTTACCCCTTACCTAACACTACGGGCAATTTAGCTTGGCCAATTCACCTGACCCGCACATCTTTGTGACTGTGGGAGGAAACCGGAGCACCCGGAGGAAACCCACGCAGACATGGGGAGAACGTGCAAACTCCACACAGTCAGTCGCCTGAGTCGGGAATTGAACCCGGGTCTACAGGCGCTGTGAGGCAGCAGTGCTAACCACTGTGCCACCGTGCCACCCTAAATCCTGTTGTATTCTCTGGCAATCATCCTCACAATCTGCAACTCCGCCAATCTATTTACAGATCTCCAGTCACAAATACACTGTTCCACCACTACTCTGTCTTCTATGACAAAGCAGTTCTCTATCCATCTTACTAACTGACCCCTATCCCCTTTCACTTCAATTTCTGTATGAGCTTGCCATAACAAACCATATCAAAGGCCTTGCTAAGCCCCATGCCCTCATCAATCAATTTTGTCACTTCCTCAACATAATCAATCAACTTTGTGAGACCCGATCTTCCCCACACAACTGTGTTGCCTGTTGCTCGTAAGTCAATATTAGAGTACTGTTGGAGCTGCACTCATTCAGACAAATGATTATTCCATCATATCCCTGACTTGAACTTAGGAGGTTAGATGAGATTCTCTACAGTTTAGAAACAGGCCCTTCAGCCCAACCAGTCCACACCAATCCTCAGAACAGTAAGCCACCCAGACCCATTCCCCTGCCCTGTATTTAACCCTGACTAATGCATCTAACACTATGGGCAATTTAGTATCGCCAGTTCACCTGACCTGCACATCTTTGGACTTTGAGAGGAAACCGGAGCATCAGGAGGAAACACACACACAGGAATGGGGGGAATGTGCAAACAGTCACCCAAGGCAGGAATTGAACCTCGAACTTTGGTGCTGTGAGGCAGCTGTGCTAAGCACTGAGCTCTTGTTGGTTACTCTACAGTGGGAGATATGTCAGGCCATGTCGGTTACTGTACAATCGGATAATGTCGGGCCTTGATAGTTACTGTACAGTGGGAGGTATGTCGGGCCGTGATGGTTCCTGTACAATAGGAAGTATATCTGGCCGTCATGGTAACAGTATAGTGGGAGGTATGTCGGGTAGTTATGGTTACTGTACAGTGGGAAGTATATCTGGCCGTGATGGTTACAGTATAGTGGGAGGTGTGTCGGGCCATGACGATAACTGCATAAGGGAGGTATGTCGGGGCTTGATGGTTACTGTACAGTGGAAGGTATGTCGAGCTGTGAGGTTGCAGATTGAGTTGTACAGAGTATGATTCGACTGCTGCTGATGGCCCATTGCACCTCATAGATGCATCATCATTTGTTACTCAACCTGTTTAACGTCTGTCCCATTAGGAGTCCTTATCATGGTGAGGAGGATCTGCAAAATAGGAAGATAGTCCTAGCTCCCCATAAGGACTGTCCAGTGACTATTCTTACTGGAATATGAAATGGAAAGGTGTATCTGCAGCAGGCAGATTGGTGACGATGTGGTCATTTCCATGTTTCCCTTTTACCAATTCCCTCATAACCTGCCACAGAGCAGTCTAGCAGCCACAGGATCCAGCATTCATGCTGAGAACTGTACTGACTATATACCAAGGAGCTGTCCACTTCTGCCTGGCTATGTCCTGTCAGTGGGACAGACCCTACCAGAGAGGGTGCTGAAGTTGTCAGAGACAAAGTCCTGTTCACAGAATCCTGCTTTACAGGCAATATCTGACTGTTCTTTGATTCGTCCGTGGGAAATATACAACACGTCACATTTACATTTTATATAATGAAGTGTTAGTATCATTTTGTTTCTTACATATTTTAAAATAAATCAAACATCAATATTTTTCAGTTGAAAACAATTGAAGTGAACAATAATTCAAATACCAGAGCGCACACCTAACTATTACACAATTCAGAGATTGTAGTAAAGAGCCGATTCATGTTCAGATCAGTGAACACACCATCTTGCAGGCAGAAAAGCTGTTAGAAATGATTTTGAGGAAAAGCCTGAATTCAGACTCAGTGTTACTGCCCCTCACCATGACCTCCAAAACTCCGGCCATCTCCAAAATCTGTCTGGAGAGCTTTCAAACTGGAGCTGGGAAGTTACTCTCTCAATCCCTCACAATAGACTGGTTAGAGACTTACCTGAACAACAGGGAGATGGATGTGGGGCAGACTGGTCAATGGACTAGCACATGGCTCTGGTCCAGACGCAGTTCAACATTTCTAACCATGACCTGTAAACAGGCATGTCTTGCAAGTATATCTCTTCTTGTTTGCCACCTAAACTCTGTAATTCTGCACCTTGGACCTGATCTTGAATGAACGTGTTATAACGGCGATTGAGTCCTGCAGCACATGGCATCTTACATAGAATCTCTCATAAACCATATCCAGTGTATGTTAGCCCCACAATGTCAGTATCTAAATAGAATTGTGTAGCTCCATTGATGGCCAGCGTGATCCCAGCCCAACGTCCTTGTGTGTGACTTGAGCTGGAAATCTCTGTGTAAATGTTTGCAGCATTGTTCAAACCATGAACAGCAAAGTCTCTTTACTGATCGTCTGACATCCTTTCATAATACCAACTTTTAAATTGTCCAATAAGCACAAAATCCACCCACTTACCCCGTTCACTTTTATAACAACAATATAATGAAAACAGTGCACAACTTACAGTAAGGAACATTGAAATGACGAGCCTCATTCCCAACCCCAAGACCACATTATTATTAAATGCAAGGGCTTTGAAAATATATAATTATTTTCACTTATATTAATATTGTGAACTAATAATCGACTCCACTGTCCCTCAGATGCTGCCTGAACGGCTGTGCTTTTCCCGAACCACCTTTTTTGACTTTGATCTCCAGCATCTACAGTCCTCACTTTCTCGCTGCTAATACTCACTCATAATCATTTTTGTGGTAACAATATCACTGTGTGTTTAAACATGTTAGTCAGATATGAGTACATTTTGAATTGCTTATGTCTGTCTCAGAGCTCAGTAATGTTGGGTGTGAATGTCAATGTCTATGTGATGCTCGATATGTAGGCCATGCCTCTGAGAGAATGACAGATTATCCCTTCAGCTGTTCACAACATGCAAGTTACGGTCTGAAGTCAACCAGCCTGAACTCATAAAACCCAAAGTACAGCGTCCAGCATTGGGCTGGTCTGGACAGGATTTTCATGTTAATTTGTGATTTGGACTGTATTTATTGCCCGTTCCTTGTTGCCCTTGAGAAGGTGAGGGTGAGCTGTCGCATTGACCCGCTGCAGTCCACGTGCTGTAGGTAGGCTTACAAGACCACGAGGGAGGAATTTGAAACAGTGACACTGAAGGAACAACAATATGTTTCCCAATCAGGATGGTAGATGGCTTGGAACAGAACGCGAAAACGGTGGGGGTCCCATGTATCTGCTTCTCTTGTCCTTCTTAATAGTCGGGGGTTCAGAAGTACCTTGTAAGGAGCCTTGGTAAATTTCTGTAGATACCATGTAGATGGCAGGCATTACTGCTACTGAGTGTCAGTGGGTGACGGGTGAAGCTGCATTCACAGCCAAGTGGGGGTACATAATAACACACTCATTCAACATATGTTTTATAGGTGGGGGACAGTCTATCGGAAATTTTGAGTTAAGTTATTCCAGCAGGATTTCTAGCCCCTGACATATTATTGTAGCCAATGAATTTATATGTGTCAAAATTTGGCGCTGGAAAAACACAACAGGCCAGGCAGCATCTGAGGTACAATAGAGTCAACGTTTTAGCATAAGCCCTTCACAGGAATGGGTAATGAAACTATATGGTTAACGGTAATCCCATGGATATTGCTAGGTGGGTGTTCAGTGATGGTGGTGGCATTGACCGTTTAAGGACATGGTTCAGTTCTGTATTTTTAGCGGTAATTATTGTCTGGCACGTGTGTAAAGGAAATGGTACTTGTCACTGTTAAGCACACGCCTGCATATTTCCAGGTCTTTGTTGCATTTGGATAAGGACTGCTTCAGCATCTGAGTAAGTCATAAATGATGATGAACATTGTCCAATCATTGGCAAACATTCCCAGTTGTGATTTTATGGTCATTTATGAAGTAAATAAAAATCATTGTGCTGAAGCAGAGAGCACTCTTACAGCTCACTGATGCTACCCCTCTCTCTGAGTTATGAATCTTGCTTCTAGTTCCAACTGCTCCAGAGGTGTCTAACAACATATCTGAATGAAGACATATTACAATATCTACCCCAAGGAGCTGAGTGAGGACTTGGTTAGCTCAATTAGTTGGATGGCTACTTTGTAATGCAGATTAATGCCAACAGTGTGGGTTCAATTCTGCACTGACTGAGGTGACTGTAAAGGACTGTCCTATCCACCTCTCCTTTGCTTGAGTCACGATGGCTATCCAGTTAAACTACTGCCAGTCACCTCTGTCTACCAAGAGAGCAGCCCTATCATCCTGTTGGGATATGGTGCCCTACCTTTCCATTTCTGATCTACAGGTTAACTCAGGAACACCTCCCCTGGGGAACTGCTGCAGTGCTGTCCTGGAGCTGAGATGACTGCTCCACACCAACCCCAGCCAGCTTCCTTTGTACCAGGTATAACTTCAGCCAGTGCAGATGATTCCTATTTGCTCCAGTTTTGCCGTTAATCCTGGATAGGACACTTGGTCAAATACAGTTATGATGATGTTAAGTGCAGCCACTGTAGCCTCATGTCTACATTTCAGCTGTGTGTTTGCTTGTTGTACATCGTTAAACCAGGCTTCAATGAGCCCAAGAGATATGTGGCCCTGGCAGAGCCCAAACTGGATTTCTGTGAGCAGATTGGTGCTGATGAAGTGCTACTTGATCCCACTGTAGATGACATCACTTTATTAATGATAGGGATTAGAGCAATGGGGCAGCCATTGATTGTCTGATGTTTTGACTGTGTGTACAGGGGACACTCAGATAGTTTCCCACGATGTCAGGCAGGTGTCAGTGTTGTATCCCTGCAGAAACAGCTTGAATGCAATGTTATCATGGCCACAGCCTTTGCATTATCCAATCCCTTCGGCCGTTTGTAGATACCACACATTGTGAATCGATTTCGCTGAAGATTCCTATTTGGAGGAAACTAAAATAGGTCATTCCATCGACACTTCTGTCTGAACAGTGTTATAAATGTTTCAGCCTTATCTTTTCTAATATTGTGCTGGGCTCTTCCATCACGGAGGAAGGTGATATTTGTGGATCCTCCTCCTTCAGTGAAATGTTTGATTGACCACACAATTCACCCTGATTGCATGTGACAGGATTGCAGAGATTAGGTCTAATTTGTTGGTGCTGCTCTTGGCAGTCCCTCCTGTATTCTCCATTGAACAAGGGTTTATCCCCTGGCCTGATGGTCATGGTAAAGTGGAGCATGGTTCATGCAGTGACAGTGAAAATTCTGCTGCTTTTTGTAATGACCTGAACCACCTCACACAGGTCAGTGCTAAGTTCAAGATCTTTTCGAAACCTGTCCCAACATACACACGCATTCATAAACGTGGGATATGTCTCCAGGAATACTGTGTGCGGTAGTCACCGTTCCTAATATTGTCATCGATCAATGTGTCTGCAGCCAGTAGGTTGGTGAAGATGAGATCAAGTATGTTTCTCCCTCTGTCGTTCCCCCCGACCCGGTGTAGACGCAGTGAAGCAGTTATGTCCTTTTGGACCGACCATCTCGACCTGCAATGCTGCTGCTTAGCCCGAATTGATGGTGCGTTTGAAATGGCCCACCCAGTATACATTCTCCAGCTCTGTCACTCTCTCAGTGCACCCTCCAAATGTTGTTCAATGTGGAGGGACGCATCTGAGGGAGGGAGTCAGCAGTAGGTTTCCGTGGCAGTATTTGATCTGACTGCGTGAGGTTTTGTTATGTCACATTGTTGCTTGAGCAGTCTGGAGGACATCTCTCTCAATTCTGGCATAAGCTCCAATACCTGAGAAAAGAGGAGTTTGCAGAGTCTACAGGGCCTTTTATTTTTATTACAGTCAGCAGAAGGGCTTCTCCTGTGTATATGACACTGACTCTTTGGCACTCATGACTGGACACTCCAAGGTCTCACTCCTTCAATTACTCTGTCCCTTGTCGTCCATTCATCAACCAACCTATCGCTGTAAATATCTGCAGAATCGTCCTCCTTCCTATCTCTTTAAACTCCTCCAACTCTTTACATCTCTCTATATATGTAACGTCTTCCAAAACCTACACCCCTCACCATCTCACTAAACACCTACAAACCTTACACCTCTCCAAGACTATCTAGCCTATTCAGCCCAATACCCCTCCTATCTGAGTAACCTCCTCCAAACCCTACCCTATCCCCATCTCTAAACTCCTCCAAATGCTACACCTCCCTCCTTCTGTAGCTTCCTACAAACCCTACACCCCTCCCTATCTCTCTGACCTACTCCATCCCACATAACACTCTCTATCTCAGCAAACCCCTCCAAACCTAGATCCTTCTTTATCTCTCTAAACTCGTCCAAATCCTATTCCACTCCCTGGCTCTCTTAGCTCCTCACAACAGAGATTCTTCCCAACTGACTAACCTCCTCCAAACCCTGCACCCCTCCTTATCTCTCTGACATCCTCCAAACACCTACACTCATCCCAGTCTCTCTAACCTTCTTCAAATCTGACATCCCTCCTCACCTCTATAAACTAGTCCAAATCCTACACCCTCCCTATCTCTCTGACCTACTCCAAACACCGTACACCTCCCTATCTCTCCAATTCTATTCACTTCCTCCCTATTGCTGCAACCGACTCTAAACCCAAATCCCTCCCTATCTCTGTAATCACCTCCAAAAAAATACATCACTCCCTCCCTCTCTAACCTCCTTCAAATCCACCACCACACTCCATCTCTCTAATAATTTCCAACTCCTTCACTTCTCCCTAACTCTGCAACCTCCTCCAAACTCAGATCCCTCTTTATCTCTCGAAACACCTCCAAAATTTGCACCCCTAGTTATCTCTCTCACCACCTCCAAACCCTACATCCCTCCCTATCTCTCTCACCTCCTCCACCATCTATCTATCTCCCTTTATCTGTGACTTACTTCATCCCGTAAACCTACATATCTCTCTCAACTGCTCTCAAATATATCCTGTCGCTGTAACCTTGTCCAGCCACGCCCGGCTCCCGGCCTTTGTAAACCTCATCCAACCACTAGGCTCTCATGATCTCTCCAGCATTTCCATACCGCCCCATAAGTCTGGCATTCTCTCGTACCTCTACCTTCAATTTTATATATATATATATATATATATATATATATATATATATATATCCTCCATGAACACGTTTATTGTTGTGATGGAAATTGATAGGTACATGCCACAGGCCAAGAGTTATCAATGGGGGAAGAGCAATTGTAACATGAATAGGCATGACTTATGATGCAAAGAATGGGGTAGCAAAATGTTGGGGATGAGGGTAATTGAAATGTGAAGCTGGTTTAAAGCACAGACATCGCGGGTCCTATCAGGCACGGATGAAGTGATAATGTAAGAGAACCGTGGTTAACGACAGAAATTACATTGTTAAGAAGAAGAAGGAGGCTTATGTGATGATGAGACGATGAAGAGTTACAGATTAGCTCAACGATTTAAAGAGATTTAAGAAGAGCAAAGAGAGGACATGAGTAGTCTTTAGCAGGTCGAATAAAGAAGAATCCGAAAGCTTTGTATAGGTACGTTAGGAAGAAAATAATGACTAGGGTAGGAATAGACCCAGTCAAAGACAGAAGTGGGAAGTTGAGTGTGGATTCTGTGAAAATCGGAGAGGTGTTAAACGAACTTTTCTCATTGGTTTTCGCTCAGGGATAGGAGAATATTATAGAGAAGATGAGATGCGAGATACTTGACGAGAAAGTATCGAGGTTGGTAAGGAAGAGGTGTTAGCAAATCGAGAAGGAGGGAAAATGAAAATGTCCCCTGAACCAGGTGATATTTATTCGAGCATTGTCTGGGGCACTAGGGAGGAGTTGTTGGAGCATTTGGCTTTGATATTTGAGTCTTCATTGTCTACAGGTTTCGTATCAGACGACTAGAGGATTGCAAATGTTTGCGCTTGTTCAAGAAGGGCAGTACAGATGACCGAGGCAATTACAGACCTGTTGGCCTTATGTGTGCGTAGGAAATATTTTAGGTAGGATTATAAGAGATAGGATTTATATTCATAGAGCAAGCAACAATTTGATTGCAAATAGTCAACATGGTCATGTCTCACAAACCTCATTGAGGTTTTTGAGAATTTGACCAAGCATGTGTAAGAGGGTAAGGCAGTACATGGACTTCAGTAAAGCCTTTGATAAGCTTCCACATTGTTGGCTGTTGTAGAAAATACAGAGGCATGGGATTGACGGTGATTTAGCAGTTTGGATTAGAAACTGGCTTTCTGTAAAAGGCAGCGACCGGTGGTTGATGGAAAATATTCAGCAAGGAGTCCGGTTACTATGGTGCACCACAAAGATCTGTTTTGGGACCACGACTGTTTGTGATTTTTATAAATGACTTAGATGCAGGCATAGGTGGATGGGTTAGTAAGTCTACAGATGACACTAACGTTGGAGGAGTAGTGAACAGTGTGGAAATATTTTGCGGGTTGAAAGGACACTTGCACAAACTGCAGAATTAGGCTGACAGGTGGCAAATGGAGTTTCAATGCAGCTAAATATGAGGTGATTCCTTTTGGGAAGAATACCAGGAAGGCCGAATACTTGGTCAATGGAAAGATTCTTGGTAATGTGGATGTGCAGATGGATCTCGGTTTACATGTACATAGATCCCTGAAAGTTGCTACCCAGGTTGATAGTGCTGTTAGGAAGTCATACAGTGTGTTAGGTTTGATTGGTAGAGGTATTGACTTAATGACGTAATGTCAGGCTGCAACTGTGCAAAATGCTAGTGTGGCCACACTTGGAATATTGTGTGCACTTCTGGTCGCCCCTTACAGGAAGGGTGTGGCAGCATTAGAAAAGGTGCAGTGGAGATTTACCAGGATGTTGCATGGTCTGGAGGGAAGGTCTTATGAGGAAAGACTGAGAAACTTGGGTCTGTTGCCATTGGAGAGAAGAAGGCTAAGAGGGGATTTGATAGAGACATACAGGACATACAAAGTTTTTGCTCCGATACCTTCTATTTCATTCTATTCCCTACTTACTTATATTTGTGCCAAGATCCCTCTTAAACCTTGCTATATTGCCTTCTTCCCCTCTATCAGTACATTCCAGGCACGTTCACATTCTGTCTGGAACAGCAAAAAGTAAATTACCTATCACATCTCCTGAACTTCCTCCCTTTTATATAAAACCTGAGTAATTGACATTTCTATTCTGGGGGAAAAAGCCTCTAAATGTCCTTCTATCTATGCCTCTGACAATTTTGTAAATATCTATCAGGTAAACCCATAGCCAATGATGCCCAGGTGCACACAAACCATGTGTTTTCAATTTCTCCTACTATCTAATACCCTCCAAACCAGACAACATGCTGATAAAACTTTTCCATACCCTCTCCAACATTTCTACATCGTTCTGCTGGTGTGGCAACCAGTACTGTACACAATATTCTAAATGTGCCCAAACTAAGTTTCTCTACAGCTGCAATATGACTTGCAAATTTTCATACTGCATGTTCCGATGTATGTCTGCAAGTTTTCTGTCAGTCTTCTTGATCACCCTATCCACCTGTGTTGCCACTTTCACGAACTGTGGAGCTGTACACCGATATCCCTTCGGATGTTGATGCAATCAGTAGTTTTCCCATTCATTTTTTAGACTTCTGTCCTAAATGAGACCTTCTAAAACACATCACGTCACAACTGTCCAGATAAAGTTACATCTGTGTTTTCACTATTCAAGTCTGCAGCTGTCTTATATACTGCCGTATTCTCTGGCAATCGTCCTCACAATTTGCAACTCCGCCAATATATGTACAGATCTCCAGTCACAAAAACATTGTTCCACCACTACTCTGTCTTCTACGAACAAGCAGTTCTCTATCCATCTTGCTAACTGACCGCTGATCCCATTTCACTTCACCTTCTGTATGAGCCTGCCATAAGGAACCATATCAAAGGCCTCGCTAAGGTCCAAATGGCCAACATCCAGCCTCATGCCCTCATCAATCAATTTTTTGACTTCCTCAAAATAATCAATCAAGTTTGTGAGACATGATCGTCTCCACGCAACTGTGTTGCCTGTTGCTAGTACGTCCATATTAGAGTACTGTTGGAGTTGCACTCATTTAGACAAGTGATTATTACTGTACAGTGGGAGGTATGTCTGACCGTGATGGTTAAATTACTGTGTGAATTATGTCGGGCCGTGATGGTGTCTCTACAGTGGGACGTATGTCGGCCCGTGATGGTTGCTGTACAGTGGGCGGTATGTCGGGCCGTGACGGTTACTGTAGAGTGGGAGGTATGTCGGGCCGTGATTGTTGCTGTACAGTGTGAGGTATGTCAGGCCGTGATGGTTACTGTACAGTGGGAGATGTCAGGCCGTGACGGTTTCTGTACAGTGTGAGGTATGTCGGGCCGTGACGGTTACTGGACAGTGGGAGGTATGTCGGGCTGTGACGTTACAGACTGTATGAGCTGTACAGAGTATGATTCTGCTGCTTCCGATGGCCCACCGCACCTCATGGCTGCATCATCATTAGTTATTCAATCTGTGCAAAGTATGTCCCATTCAGTACTCAAGGGGCTACACATCATGGTAAGGAGGGTCTGCAAAATATGAAGATAACCATTGCTCTCCATTGTGCAGTGACCATTCTTCCTGATATTTGAAATGGCGAGGTGTATCTGCAGCAGGCAGATCGGTGATGATGTGGTCAATTATATCTTTCCCTTTTATTGGTTCCACCATAACCTGCCACAGAGCAGTCTAGGAGCCACAGGATTCAGCAGCAATGCTGAGCATATTATTAGATTGGATTCCATACAGTATGGAAACTGGCCCTTCGTCCCAAACAGTCCACACCGACTCTCCAAAGAGCAACACATACCTCTCAGACTAATGCACTGAACACTATGCCCAGTTAAACATGGCCAATTCACCTGAACTGCACATCTTTGGACTGTGGGAGGAAACCCACGCAGACACACAGAGAGTGTGCAAACTCCACACAGGCAGTTGCCCAAGGCTGGAATCAAACCTGGGACCCTGGTGCAATGAGGCAACAGTGCTAACCACTGAGCCACCGTGCCACCCTATATTGACAACATACCAAGCCTGGCTGTGTCCTGCAATGGGGCAGATCCTACCAGAGAGGGTGGTGCTGTTGCCTGAGACATAGTCCTGTTCACAGAATCCTGCTTTACAGATAATATCTGACTGTTGCTTGATTAGTCCATGGAAAATCTATACCTGGTCACTTTTCACGTTTTCTGTAATGAATAGTTAATATCACTTTATTTCTTACAAATTTTAAAAGAAACCAAACATCATTATTTTTCAGTTGAAACCTATTGAAGTGAACAATAATTGAAATACCAGAGCGCACACCTAACTATTACACAATTCAGTGACTGTAGTAAACAGCCATTACATGTTCAGATCAGTGAACACACCATCTTGAAGGCAGCAATTCTGTTGAAAATGATTTTGAGATAAAATCTGAATTCAGGCACACTATTATTGTGCCTCACTACGGTCTCCAAAACACTGGCCATCTCCAAAATCTGTCCAGAGATTTTCCAAACTGGAGCTGCGCAGTTACTCATACAATCCCTCACAATAGACTGGTTAGAGACATACCTGAACAACAGGGAGACGTGTGGGGGGCAGACTGTTCAATGGACATGGCGCTGGTCCTGACGCAGTTCAATATTTATAACAACGACCTGTAAACAGCCATGTCTTGCAAGTATATCTCTTCTTGTGTGCCATCTAAACTCTGTAATTCTGCACCTTGGACCCGATTCTGAATGAAGGTATTATAAAGATGATGGGCTCCTGTAGCACATGGCATCTTACATTGAATCCCTCATAAACCATATCCAGTGTATATTAGCACCACAATGTCAGTATCCAAACAGATTGTGCAGCTCTATTGATGGCCAGTATGACCCCAGCTCAACGTCCTTGTGTATGACTTGAGCTGGAAATCTCTGCGTAAATGTTTGCAGCATTGTTCTAACCGTTAACAGCCATTAAGAAAAGTCTGGTCCGATATCCTTTTATAATACAAACCATTAGATTGTCCAATTAGCACAAACTCCATCCATTTATTCAGTACACTGTTATAGCAACAATACGATGAAAACTCACAGTAAGTTGCATTGAAATGATGAGACTCATTGCCACACCCAAGACGAAATTATTATTAAGTGCAATGACTTTGAAAATATACAATTATTTTTCCTTGTATTAATATTGTTAACTAATAGTCGATTCCCCTGGTCCTCAGATGCTACCCGGACGTCTGATTTTTTTTTTCAGAACCACACTTTTTGACAACGATCTCCAGCATCTACAGTCCTCACGTTCTCCCTGCTAATATTCACTTATAATCATTTTCGTGGCCACAATGTCACTGTGTGTTTAAAAATGTTCCAGTCAGATACGAGCTGAAAATGTGTTGCTGGTTAAAGCACAGCAGGTTAGGCAGCACTCAAGGAACAGGAAATTCGACGTTTCGGCCAGAGCCCTTCATTCCTGATGAAGGGCTCTGTCCCGAAACTTCGATTTTCCTGTTCCTTGGATGCTGCCTAACCTGCTGTGCTTTAACCAGCAACACATTTTCAACTCTGATCTCCAGCATCTGCAGACCTCACTTATTTTACCAGTCAGATACGAGTACTGAGAGACTGACAGATTGTTTCAAACAGCATATCCCTTCAGCTGTTCACAACAAGCAAGGTACTGCCTGGACCAACCAGCCTGAGGTCACAAAACCCAAAACACATTGTTCAGTCTTGAATAGGTCTAGACAATATTTTTTATGTTAATTTATTCATGAAATGTGATTGGGACGGCATTTACTGACAGATAGGGAACTCGAAGCAGTGACACTGAAGGAATGACAATATACTTCCCAATCAGGATGGTAGATGGCTTGGAATTTAACGTGAACATGTTGGGGGTCTCATGTATCTGCTTCCCTTGTCCTTCTTGATGGTCTGGTTTCAGAAGTACGTTGTAAGGAGCCTCGGTAAATTTCTGCAGAGCACCGAGTAGATGGCAGGCATTGCTGCTACTGAGCGTAAGTGGATGAGGGCTGAAGCTGCACTCGCACAGGCAAATGGAAGTTTTTAATCACACACACACATAAAACATGTGTCTTAGCAATACGGGACAGGCTTTCGGAAATTTTGAGGTGAGTTATTCCTGCAGAATTTCTAAAACCTGACACATTCTTGCCAATGAATTTAAATGCGTCAAAAAGTGGCGCTGGAAAAGCAAAACAGGTCAGTCAGCTTCTGAGGTCCAAGAGAAGTCAATGTTTTAGCATAAGCCCTTCACAGGAATAGGTAATGAAATCATATGGTCAGTCCAGTTCAGGTTAACGATAATCCCTGCGATATTGCTTGGTGTGTGTTCAGTTATGGTGGTGGCATTGAACGTTAGAGGATATGGTTCAATTTTCCACTGTAAGAAGTAATCGTTGTCTGGCACATGTGTAATGGAAATTGTATTGTCACTTTTAAGCACACACCTGCATATTTCCAGGTCCTGATACATTTGGACAAGGACTGCTTCAGTATCTGAGTAAATCATGAATGGTGTTGAACACTGTCCAATCATTGGCAAACATCCTCATTTGTGATTTACAGTCATTTATGAAGCAGCTGAAAATTATTGGGCCTAGGGCAGAGAGCACTCTTACAGCTCAGTGATGCTGTCCCTCTCTCTCTGGGCTAGGAAGCTTGCTTCTTGTTCCAGAGGTGTCAAACAACATATCTGAATGGAATGATATTACAGTATGTAACCCAAGGAGCTGTGCTACTCAATCTCTCCCTCACTTGAGGCATGATGACTGACCAGTTAAACTACCACCAGTCGTCTCTGTCTAACAAGAGAGCAACCCTATCATCCTGTAAGAGTATGGTGCCTTACTTTTCCATTTCTGATCTACAGACTGACCTAGAAATCCCGCCACTGGACAACTGCGGTGGACCTGAGATGGCTGCTCTTCTCCAACCCCAGCCACCTTCCTTTGTATCCAGGTATAACTTCAACCAGTGCAAAAGATTCCTATTTGCTCCAGTTTTTCCGTTAATCCTGGATACGACATTTGGTCAAATGCAGTTATGGTCATATGAAAAATGCAGTCACTGTCACCTCACCTCTAGAATTCAGCTGTGTGTTTTCTTGTTGTACATCGTTAAATCAAGGCTTCAAAGAGTCCAACGGATGAGAGCCCAAACTGAGCTTCAGTGAGCAGGTTGGTGCTGAGGAAGGGTTGCTTGATCCCACAGTGGATGACATCTTCCATCCCTTTATTAATGACAGACATGAGAACAATGGGGCAGTCATTGATTGTCTGATGGTTTGTCTGTGTGTGTACAGGACACGCCTGGATAGTTTCCCACGTTGACAGGTCGATGCCAGTGCTGTATCCCAGCAGGAACAGCTTGAATGGAATGTTATCAGAGCCCACAGCCTTTGCATTCCCCATCCCTCTTTTCTATTGTTGTGTCGGACTCTTCCATCATTGAGGAAGGTGATATGTGGGGATCCTCCTCCTCCAGTGAGTTGTTTGATTGACACCACCATTCAACCTTAGTGCATGTGACAGAATTGTGGAGATTAGGTCAGATCTGTCTGTCATAAACCGCTGTTTATGCTGTTTGGTGAGTATGTGGTCCTGTTTGGTAACATCACCTCATTGTGAGGGGTACCTGGTGCCGCTCTTGGCAGGCCCTCCTATATTCTCCATGGAACAAGGGTTTAACCCCATGCTGATGGTCAGGGTAAAGTGCAGCATATGCCTGGCAGAGACAGTGAAAATTGTGCAGGATTGCACTTCCGCTGCTGATGACCCGAATCACCTCACAGGTCAGTGCTGACTTCTCACGTGTGCTCATGTGTGTGTGCATACACACACACACACACACACACACGCACACACACACACACACACACACACACACACACACACACACACACACACACACACACACACACACAAAATGAGAGTTTGTATCCAGAAATACTGTGTGCGGTAATCACTGTTCCCAATGTGGTAGTCGATTAATGTCAAGAATGTTTCTCCCTGTCAGTCGTTCCCTCCCTACCCGGTGAAGAACCAGACTCGCAGTTATGTTCATTTGCACCCGACCATCTCGATCAGCAATGCTGCTGCTGAGCACGCCCACCCCTACCCCCGCGGTGTTGGGTTTGAAATGGCCCACCAAGTGGACATTCTCCAGCACATTCACTCTGTCCGTGCGTGTTCCAAGTGTTGCTTAATGTAGAGGGACACTGATTAATCAGCTGATGGAAAGGAGTCAGCAGGAGGTTTAAATGTCAATGTTTGATCTGACACCGTGAGGTTTCGTTAGGTCACATTGTTGCTTGAGAAGTCTGTAGGACGTCTCTCCTACATCTACCCTCCCCCCCCCCCACCCCCCACCATCCCAACATGTTAGGAAGGATGGATTTCCAGTGTCTGCAGGGCTTTTCATCTTTTTGTCACTATTAATGGAAGGGCATCTTCTGTGCTGTATGACACTCACTCTATAACTCTTGTGATTGGACAGTCCAAGGTCTGACTCCTTGAGTTCCACCAATTGCCTTGTCTATTCCACAGATTTCTACAATATTTTCTCTATTAAGACATTGCACAATTCCGTGTTTAAACTATCTATGTTTGTCTCTATCTTTCCCTGTCATCTCCTCCAGCCGCTGCATCCGTTTGTATCTCAGTAACCTCCCGTATCACTACAATATTTATCTCATACTCCAGCCCCATCTATCACTGTAACTTCCGCCAGCCCCGACATCCCTCCCCATCTCTCTAACCTCCAGATGCATCACCTTTCTCCATATCCTGTGAATGAATTTAAAAATATCTCACTAACCTATTGTAGCATGCACAGGCCACACTATCTCTGCAAAATCACTCGCCTTGCTTTCCCATCACTCTGACATCTTCAGCATTGCTTTCCTGTCACTGCAACATCTCCAGACTTACTTTTCTATCTCTGTAACAACTGCAGCCTTGCTTTCATATCTCATAATGTCTCCAGCCATGCTTTCCTATCTCTGTAACATCTCCATTCATGCTTTCCTTTAACTGCGATTTCATCAACCTTGCTTTCCTATCTCTGTACCATTTCCAGCCTTGCTTTCGCATCTCCATGACATCTCCAGCCTTGCTTTCCTTTCCCTGTAACATCTCCGGCCTTGCTTTCCTTCACACCTCAGTGAATTGCTTTTTACATACCTCAGTGAATTGGTTATGTATCTGTTCCTGTATTTTCATCTTGCTCTATAAAATATCTCCAGCAGTGTGTCTGTCATCATTTGGACCCTAATCTTGACCCATAAAGCCTCATTTCTAGACACGTCCAATGTATGGTCCCTCCTCACTGCAGTAACTGTTCCTTAATTAATAAGGCAACACCACGTCCTCTTTAACACGTGTCCTCTCCTGCCTATAGCTCCAGTACAAGAGACTATTGCGTTTTAGCCCTGACCTCTCTCAAACATGACTCTGAGATGGCAAAATATTCCACCTCCACGTGTCAACTCATGCCATTATCACATCAGTCTGTCTGATAATACTGCCAGTATAAACGTAAGCTGGAATATAACACCTGAAATACTCTGTACCTCAGAGTTCTTAAATTATTCACTATCTTTTATCAGGCTGCCCAAACCATGAAGTAAAAATGTAACTTTGGGACAGAATAAATATTTGTTGAATTGTAATTTCTTATAAAAATAAATGTATTCATTAAGTACAACTTTCCAGAAATGAGCAGTCAGCTCCACATACAATGAGTTTCTGATGCATAGTTCCCCACTTAGTGTGCAGAGGGGACAGCCCTCAGTAATAGAGAAAGCAAGGACTGCAGTTGATGGAGATCAGAGTCAAAGCGTGAGGTGTGGGAAAAGCACAGCAGGGCAGGCAGCATCCGGGCAAGCAGGAGAGTCGATAGTTCGGGCATGTGCTCTTTATCAGGAAGGCATTGGTGCATTTTTTTGGATTCCGTGATTCGCAGGACATTGGGAACTGTACTTACTCAGGAAGGAAGCACTGCATATAGCACTGAAAAGGAAAGCAGTAAATTAATTGGTTGGATATGGTATAGACAAGTTGAGGGGAAATACAGACTGATTGAAGTAAAAACATGAGGATAGATAAATCCCCTGGGCTAGACGGGGTATATACGAGGTTACTCCAGGAAGTGATGAACGAGATTGATGTGCCTTTGGTGATGATCTTTGTGTCTTCACTGTCCACTAAAGTAGTACCAGATGATTGGAGGGTGGCAAATGTTATTCCCTTATTCAGGAAAGGGAATAGGGATGACAGAACAGTCAGTCTTAAATCAGTGGTAGGCAAAGTATTGGAGACGATTCTGAGACATAGGATTTACAATTATTTAGAAAACGATAGTTTGATTAAAGAAGGTCTGCATGGCTTTGTGAGGAACAGATCATTCCTCACAATCCTTATTGAATTCTTTGAAATTGTAAAAAAAATACATGTTGATGAAGGTAGACCAGTAGATGTGGTGAACACGAATTTCAGAAAGGTGTTTGATAAGGTTCCCCATTGTAGGCTCATTCAGAAGGTAAGGAAGCATGGGATGCAGAGAAATGTGGTTGTCTGGATATGGACTTGGCTGGCCCATAGAAGACAGAAGATGGTAGCAGATGGAAAGTATTCAGTCTGGAGCTCAATAACGAGTGGTGTTCCACGGGGATTGGCTCTGGGGCCTGTGCTCTTTGTGATTGTTATCAATGACTTTGATGAGGAAGTAGAATGGTGGGGTCCGTTTGCTGATGACATTAAGGTGGATGGAGATGTGGATGGTGTGGAGCACTGTTGTAGGCTGCAACAGGACATTGACAGGATGCAGAGCTGGACTATTAAGTGGCGGATAGAGTTCAACCTTAAATAGTGTGAAGTGATTTATTTTGTAATATTGCATTTGCATACAGATTATAGGGTTAAAGGCAGAATTCTTGTCAATGGGGAGGAACAGAGGGACATTGGGGTCCATGTCCACAGATCCCGCAAAGTTGCCACCCAGGTTAACAGGGTTGTTAAGAAGGTGTATGGTATGTTGTCTTTCATTATCAGGGGGATTGAGTTTAAGAATACCGAGAGTAATGCTTACCTCTATAAAGCTGTAGTTCTACAATGTTTGGAATATTGTGGAACATGTGGAAGCCTCAGAGAGTGTGCAGAAGAGATTTATCAGAATGCTGCCTGGACAGAAGGACAGGTCTTAGTAAGAAAATTTGAGTGAGCTCGGGCTTTTCTCCCTGGAGCGGAGAAGAATGACAGCTGACTTGATAGAAGTGTACAAGATGTTCAGAGACAAAGATTGGATAGCCAGAGCCTGTTCAACAATGGTAATAATTATAAAATGATGGGAGGAAGATTTAGGGGAGATGTCAGAGGTAGGTTCTTTAGACAGAGAGTGGTGGGAGCGGAATGCACTGCCAGCGGTGGTAGTAGAGTTAGATACATTAGGGATATTTAAGAAGACTGTTGAGTAGTAGGCACATGGAAGATAGTACATTGAAGGTTACGTAGATTAGTCTGATATCAGAGGAGGATAAAAGGCCGGCAAAAAATTTGAGGGCTGAAGGGCTCTGACTGTGCTGCACTGTTCTATGTTCCAGGTTTCGTCCACCCTGTGGATTCTCATCAATTGTGGAATGTGTGAGGGAGTGAGGTGTATGAGGTAAGGATGCTGGGAGGGGCGTTAGGCCAAGACTTTCAGTTATGGTCTGTATGGTTGCAGTCACCTGAGTGTCAGCACAATATGTACAGTTCCCTAGACCAAACAAAATCCACCAAGTACAGTTACTTAAGTGATTTTTGGCTTGCTGTTTGCTCCTGCTCACTTCAGATATATTCTGTTGGGTGACCCATATATTAATATCTGACCATTCACAGACCTGTACAATTTTATTTTGATACTGGCGAATGTGAAGGTACATTTATTGGATGCAATTTCAGAGGGTCATTGTGAGACACAAGATACTGCAGAAGACTATCAAAGTGTGAATGTTTTCTCCCACTGTCTGATCTTGGATGCAGGTGTATTGTGTCCTGAGGGCATAGCAGATGTCATCACCACAAATAACTTGTGCGGTTTGATTCTGACCCTCCATGTCCATAAATCTACTCCCTGGGCCAGGCTCTGACTGAAGATAAATTTGTAAGACCTGGCTCCTGTTCAGTCATTGGTATATAATTTAGACAACATTTGTACTTGCAGTGACAGCAGTGATGGCCTGTTGCCTAGTTTCCTCCTGCCAAAAGTGGATTGCAAATGATTTTCTGTGAAGGAATGTTTGAATGACTGCCCTGACCCAGGTTGCAAATTCTCAGGACAGATTCAGGAGCAGGCCAGTCTCTCACTGAGTGCGACAGGCAGCTGTGAGGTCCAGTAGCACTGTACCAGAATTCAGGCCTTTTGAAATCCATTTTTAATGTCTGTCATGACGCAAAGTGATGGGTTTACTGACCTGAACAATGATCAGGAGTTTGCCATGTTTGTGAATTGGGCAATAATATGATATGAGCTACAATTATTCAACTGAACAATATCTGCATTATCTCTGAAAACAATGGATTCGATATTTATGGAAGTAAAATATGAACACCGAAGAACCTTGTATGATACAAAAGTAAAGAATTCATATTTTGTTTTGTACCAAAAAAGAACATGTTTTTGTACTTTTTCGGTTATCACAATTACACATTGAATCTCAGTATTCAAATGCATACATTTTCGCTCTATCATTTGCAAAGTGGTTGACCTCTGACTGATTGCATATTCAGTGAACCAATGATTGAACAATCAAAGAGACTTATAACTCTTACGCATTTGAATATAATCAATCAATTTAATTTCTCACTTGAAATGTGTGAGCTTCAGCTATTTGTCAACAATTCTATTAGTTTTAAAATAATAATGGAAAAGGATAGACTAGATCAAAAAGTTGAAGTTGTAAATTGGAGAAAGGCCAATTTTAACGGTATTAGGCAAGAACTTCCAAAAACTGATCGGGAGCAAATGTTCACAGGTAAAGGGATGGCTGGAAAATGGAAAGCCTGAAGAAATCTGATAGCCAGAAAGCAGAGAGAGGATATTCTTGTCAGAGTGAAAGGAAAGGCTGGTAGATATAGAGAGTGCTGAATGACTAAAGAAATTGAGGATATGGTTAAGAAAAAGAAGGAAGCATATGACAGGTACAGACAGGATAGATCGAGTGAATCCTCAGAAGAGTATAAAGGCAGTGTGAGTACACTATAGAGGGAAATCTGGAGGGCAAAAAGGGGACATGAGATAACTTTTGCAAATAGAATGATGGAGAATCCAAAAGGATTTTACAAATACATGGAGGACAAACTGGTAAAGAGGGAGAGAATAGAGCCCTCAAAGATCAGCAAGGCAGCCTTTGTGTGGAGTCGCAGCAGATGGGGAGATAGGAAAAGAGTACTTCCTATCAGTATTTACTCAGGAGAAGGAGATGGGAGATGTAGGTATACAGAGAAATAGATGGTGGCATCTTGACAAATGTCCATACTACAGAGGAGGAAGTGCTGGATGTCTTGAAACGCATAAAAGTGGAAAAATCCCCATGACCTCATCGATCGGGTGTATGCTAGAATTATGTGGGAAGCTAGGGAAGTGATTGCTGAGCCTCTTACCAAGATACTCGTACCATTGATAGTCACAGGTGAGGATCCAGAAGATTGGAGGTTGGCGAACATGGTAATATTCTTTAAGAAAGGTATTAATGACAAGCCAGGGAACTATGGACCAGTGATCCTGACGTCACAGGAGGGCATGTTGTTGCAGCGAATCCTGAGGGACAGGACGTACATGTATTTGGAAAGGCAAGGACTGATTAGGGAGAGTCAACATGGCTTTGTACGTGGGAAATCATATCTCACAAACTTGATTGAGAGTTTTGCAGAAGTAACAACGAGCATTGATGAGGGCAGAGCGGAGTACATGATCTATATAGACTCCAGTAAGGTGTTTGATAAGGTTCCCAGAAGGAGACAAGTTAGCAAGGTTAGATCGCATGGAATACAGGGGGAACTAGCCATTTGAATGCAGAACGAGCTCATGGTAGAATACAGAGGGTGGTGGTGGAGAGTTGCTTTTCAGATTGGAGGGATGTGACCAGTGCTAGGTTCACTGCTTTTTGTCATTTATATAAATGATTTGTATGTGAGTATAAGAGGATTAGTTAGCAAATTTGCTGATGACACCAAAATTGGAGGTGTAGTGGACAGTGAAGAAGATTACCTCAGATTACAACGGGATCCTGATCGGATGGGCCAATGGGCAGGAGAGTGGCAGATGGACTTTAAATTAGATAAATGCTGGATGCTGAATTTTGGGAAAATGCATTTAACAGGATTTATACTCTTAATGGTGAGCTCCAAGGGAGTGTTGCTGAACAAAGACACCTTGGGGTGCAGGTTCATTGTTCTTTGAAAGTGGAGCCACAGGTAGATAAGTTAGTGAAGAAGGCATTTGGTGTGCTTTCCTTTATTGGTCAGAGCATTGAGTACAAGAGTTGGAAGGTTGTGTTGCAGTTGTACAGGGCCTTTATTCGGCCACTTTTTGAATATTGTGGGCAATTCTGGTCTCTTTCCTATCAGTAGGGTGTTGTGAAACATGAAACGGTTCTGAATAGATTTACAAGCATGTGGCCAGGGTTAGAGGGTTTGAGATATAACTGGAAGTTGAATAGTCTGGGGCTTTTTTCCCTGGAATGTCAGAGACTGAGCAGTGACCTTATCGAGGTCTATAAAAACATGAATGCGGAAATAGACAAGGTATTTTCCTTGTTGTAGGGGAGTCCAGAACTAGAGGGCGTAGGTTTACGTTGGGAAGGAAAAAATAGAAAGAGACGTAAGGGGCACCTTTTTCCACACAGAGGGTGGTATGTGTATGGAATGAGCTGCCAGAGGAAGTGGTGGAGGTTGGTACAACTGTAACATTTAGAAGGCGTCTGGACGGCTATATGAATAGAAAGGGTGTGGAGGGATACGGGATGAGTGCTGGCAGGTGGGACTAGATTGGGTTGGGATATCTGGTCGGCATGGATGAGTTGGACTGAAGGGTTTGTTTCCATGCTGCACGTCTCTTTGACTGTAATTTAGAATTGACAACAAGTTAACACGCACTATCAAATAAATAAATCGTTTATGTTAATTAATTGTAGCATACAGTAAGTTGAAAACTTGCTATTTTTAGAATGAATGATGAAGAACAAACAACATTCCAACACATGAACAGAACCATTGGCCCTCCTCGCCTGCGCCGATTCAGATCCTTGTATTTTCTAAACCAGCCACCTGATTTCTAAGGGCCTGTATCCCTCTGCTCCCTGCCTATTCATGTATCTGTCCGATACATCTTAGATGGTGCTATCTTTCCTGCCACGACCACCACTGCTGGTAACACGTTCCAGCTGCCACCACCCTCTGCCAAAAGATCGCCCCACATATATCTGCCCTAAATATTTCTCCTATCACTTTGAACTCATGACCTCTCGTAATTGAGTTTTAAAGTCTGGGGAAAAAAGCTTCCTGCTATTCACCCTGTCTATATCTCTCTGGATGTTGTAGACCTCAATCATATCCCCCGTCAACCGTCATTTTTATGATGAAAATAGTCTTAATCTGCTCAATCCTTCTTCATAACCAGCACCGTCCATCCCAGGCAACATCGTGGTGAGCCAACTCTGAACTCTATTCAAAGCATCCACATCCTTTTGGTAATGTGGTGACCAGAACTATATGGAGTATTCCAAATGCGGCCAAACCAAAGTCCTATCCAACTGTAACATGATCTGCCAACGCTTGTACTCAACACCTAATCCAATGAAGGGAAGCATTGACCACTTTACTGATCTGCATTGCCACCTTCAGGAAACTATGGAACTGAACACTCAGATCTCGCTGTACGTCAATTTTCCCCAGTTCGTTTCTGTTTTCTGGATAGTTTGCTCTTGAACTAGACGTTCCAAAATGCATCACCTCTCTTTTGCGCAGATTGAACTCTATCTCCCATTTATGTGCCCATCTCTCCAATCTGTGTATATTCCGCAGTACTCTCTGACAGCCCCCTTCACTATCTGCTGCTCCACCACACTTGGTGTCATCTGCAAACTTCTTAATCAGGCAACCGATACCTTCTTCCAAATCATTGATATATATCACAAACAACAGTGGTCCCAGCACGGATCGCTGTTGCACACCACTTGTCATTGGTCTCCGTTCTGAGAAATCCCCTTCCGTTACTCATCTCTGTCTCCTGTTGCCCAGCCAATTCTCTATCCATCTGGATAGAACACCCTGGACCGCATGCGACTTCACTTTCTCCATCAGCCGACCAGGGGAACCTAATAAAATGCCTTACGCAAGTCCCTCAGTATCTTCTCCAGCAACTTCCCTACCACTGATGTCAGGCTCACTGGTCTATAATTACCTGAATTATCCCCGGCATCCTTCTTAAACAAGGGGGCAAAATTAGCATTTCTCCAGTCCTCTGGGACCTCACCCATGTTCAAGGATCATGCAAATATATATGTTCAAGCCCCAGATATTTCTTCATGCACATCCCTTAGATGATAGATCCCTTCCAGACCTGGGAGCTTGTCTACATTTATACCTTTCAGAATATCCGAAACTTCCTCCGTCTTCATGTCGACTTGACCCAGAGTACGCAAAGACCTATCCTTAACCTCAACATCCGTCATGTCCCTCTACTTGGTGAGTACTCGTTGAGAATCTCACCCATTTTCTCTGACTCCATGCATAACTTTCTTCTTTTGTCCTTGTGTGGGCCAAACATTTCTCTAGTTACCCTCTTGCTCCTGATATATGAAAAGAAGTATTTGGGATTTTCCTCAACCCTAAAGACATTTCTTGACTACTTTTAGCCCTCTTAAATCCTCGATATTTATTGTGAAATGTAGTTAGTGTAAAGAAAATAAACAATTGTCCGTGTGAGTGGGAACTCAAATGTTTTTGAAGAATTTTATGCAATAAAGTATTTGAAATCCGTCTCAGTGCAAATAAAAAGCAAGTGAAGAAACGTCTTGGGAAGAGAAATTTTCAGTCACTGTCCTCCCAAAGTACTTCTGACATAGAAAAGAGTGAGGGTTTGTTACAAGTCCACAACAGTAACTATGGCTGGTTTGAACATGCAAATTGACTGAATTAATCAACTTGACAGGGATGTCCTCGAATAAGCATTTGTGTAGTGTATGAGAGATGATTTCTGACAGCAGGATGGTATGGAACTAATCCGAGAATGGGCTAATTTAGATTTAGTACTTTGTAACAAGGAAGGATTGGTGGATGATCAGGTATTTAATCTTTGCCTTGGAAGGAGTTCCACAACATGCTGGAGTTTCACATGCAGATTGAAAGAGGGAAGACTGAGTCATACATAAGAATTTTAGCGTTAGGCAATGATAATTATGTTGGCCTAAGGAAGGATTTGGCTGTGGTGGACTGGGGTCGGAGAGGAGAAAAGAACAGTTAAAGACAGGACAGATGAAGAAATTTGACAAAAGAATTAGCAAGATACTAAAGAACAAACAGGGGTTGCATAACGGAGAGAAATCATTCATGTTTTGTTAAGGAAGTCAACGATAACATGAAGGCAAATCCCAGGGCATATCATACTGCACAAATTAGTCACACTGAGGAGGATTGGGAAAGTCACTGGCCTCGTGGTGTTATCACTGAATTCTTGAGTGATAAACCCAGATAATGTTCTGGTGACCTGGCTTTGAATCCTGCCGCAGCAAATGGCGGAGCTTGACTTCAAATCTGGACTTAAGGGGCGGGTGGTGGTTATGAATCGATTTCCAAGAAAAACACACCTGGTTCACGAATGCCCTATAGGGAAGGAAACTGTCACTCTTCCATAGATTCACCACTCTCAAGCTGAAGGCATTTCTCCTTATCTCCGTTCTAAAAGATCTTCTCTTGATCTCATACGATATCCTTGAGTCCTTTCTCTCCTAAGAGTGGAATCATCTTCCCAACGTCCACTCTGAGCAGGCAACCAGTATTCTGTATGCTTCAATTAGATCCCTGTTTATCCTTTTAAACTCCAGCGGGTATAGATCCACAGACCTCATATGGTAAGCTTTTCATTCCTAGGACCATTCTTGTGAAGCTCCTCTGAGCACGCTTTGGGGCAGTGCATCCTTCCTTGGTTATGGGACCCAAAACGGTACACAATACTCCAATGTGGTCTGACCAGAGTCTTATCGAACCTCAGAAATCCATCTCTGCTTTAATATTGAAGTCGTCTCAGAATAAATGCCATCACTGTATTTGTCTTTCTGACCGGGTGGGCCACCTGAAAGAATACTCTTAGGATGGGCAATAATAAATTTAACATGGAGCTACAAAAACGAACAATGATTAATGCGTGCTGGGAAAGGGATCCCAACCGTGACTAAAGTCTCTGTGTTAATCCACATGCTGCAGAGTCCAGACAGACTGCATCTACTCACAGATGGTTTGCAAACAAACCTGACAGCTCCAGGCCAAGAAATACCCACCTGAAGTTGGACCTGAATGGGACAATGGAATGTTGCCCTTGTGCCAACCCATGGTAGAGTCTGATTCATTTACCCTGATCATTCCATTGACAGATCCTCCTTACCTTCCCAAAAGGGCGTGAAGACATTTTTTTTTAGATTAGATTAGATTACTTACAGTGTGGAAACAGGCCCTTCGGCCCAACAAGTCCACACCGACCCGCCGAAGCGCAACCCACCCATACCCATACATTTACCCTTTACCTAACACTATGGGCAATTTAGCATGGCCAATTCACCTTACCTGCACATCTTTGTGACTGTGGGAGGAAACCGGAGCACCCGGAGGAAACCCACGCAGACACGGGGAGAACGTGCAAACTCCACACAGTCAGTCACCTGAGGCGGGAATTGAACCCAGGTTTCTGGTGCTGTGAGGCAGTAGTGCTAACCACTGTGCCACCGTGCTGCCCACATGGAAGGATAGGAATCACCACAAAAACCCACACAGTGCAGTAATTCGAGAATTACCACGGAAAGAGAGAACACCTCCAAGACCATCAGAAGAACAAGAAGACATCATCAAGTCGAGCCCGGTCAAGTTCTAGTGGGGTAGTTTGTGATCATCCGAAGTTAAGATAAAACATAAGATAATTTTGTAGTGTTTATTCTTTGCGTTATAATACGTTTTATTATTCTAATATTAATTGTGTTCAATAAATAAATATTGTTTGTAAGAGTCAACTCAGTTCTTTTGCTGAGTTCTTTGCACCTTCCCAAGTTGTACTCCATCTGCCACTTCTTTGCCCACTCTCTTGATAGTTATTCAGTTTCTCATGTATTATTTGTTCCACATGACCAACTCTCCAGCGTCATTTTCCAGTGCCCAAACATTCACTTCTGCTTCTCTTTTGCCCTTAATCTGTCTAAAGAAACTCTTACAGTTGTCCTTTATATCACTGGATAGTTTAGCCTTATATTTAATCTTCTCCGTCCTAATTTGTTATTTTTTTGCCACCTGTTCATCTTTGTAAGCTTCCCAATCCTCTGGTTTCCCACTGCCATTTACTATGTTATCTGCTTTCTATTTTTCTTTTACCCTAGCCATGACTGTCCCAGTTATCCATGGTTGTCTCATCCTCGCTGTACAATGCATCTTGTACCTCGGGATAAATCTCTGCTCTGACTCCTAAATTGCTCTGAGAATCTCCCATCATTATTGTTCCACTGTCTTTCCTGCTCGGCTCCTCTCCCAGTCAATTCTACCCAGCTCCTCCCTTGTGTCTTTGAAGGCGTCTTTATTCAGCTGTAACATTAACTCTGATTCTACTTTCTGCCTCTCAAACTGAAGATTAGGTTCAATCATATTATGATCCCTGCCTCCAAAGGTTCCTTCACCTTAAGCTTCCTTATCAAGTCTGCCTCACTGCACAACACTAAATCCAGTATTGTCCGTTCCCTCGTTGCCTGCCACATAAGCTGCTCCAAAAAGCCATCTTGTAGACATTCCACAAATACCTTTCCTGGCAAACCACTACCATTGATTTTCCCAGTCCATCTGCATATTGAAATCCCCCACTCACTGTAACTTTGCCTTCCCTACATATCATTTCGATCTCCTGGTCTATCATGCGCCCCAGCTCCCGACTACGATTTGTAGACATGTATATAACTCCAACTATGGTTTTTCACCTTTATGGCTCCTCAATTCTACCCACACACATTCCACATCATCTGACACTATTTTAAGTAATGGAACTGAGTGATGCAACTGCAAACACTTTAGCATTGTCTCAAATTCGTAGTTTAGACATAGAGTAATAATATTTAATTGTCAATTAGTTTGCAAAATGGCCACAGTGTATTTCTTTGGCCAAATATTCTGTCTGTATTATGGAAGAATACAAACTGTTGAAACTGTTTGAGAATGAAGATATGAAGAGGACATGAGTCTATAAGGAGATTAAGTTGGGTCAAGTGAACAGCCAAATATTGGTGTATGGAACATTGTAGGAAAAATGCGTCTGTGCTAAAAGATATTGGAAACGTAGTGTATTATTTCGGTGAAGAGATTGGCTTTAGGCACAGAGGAACTGGGCACCTGGATTACAAAGCAAAAAATTTACGTGTACATCAAATTTTTGGTGAGGTAAGATAAATGTTGAAACTTTCTGAAACAGAATACATTTAAAAGTAGGGACGATTTTTTACAGATTTATAATGTAGCGGTGTAACCACATCGAGAGAGCGATGGCCACAATGATATCAAATGCTGTCCAGAGAAGATTCACTAAGCCTACTCTTGTTAAAAGCATTTATTTCAGGAGGAAATCTTGAAATGACTGGCCCTGGATCTGCTGGGGTTTAGGTGAACAACATGTGATCTCAGTTAACCCCAGAATATTCCAAGTAGTATTTTCAAGTTGAATTCTAAAACAATATTTCAGCTTATGTGAGAGATTACCATGAGTGGATATACTATAAAACTGAAAAATGTCTCTGTTTAGAAGATGGTGATTTGGTGACATCCTTTCAGAGTGCTGTGTCTTTGTACAATTCTCTTCCCAGAGAGCGATGGAAGATAAGACATTGGCTATTCCTAAGGCATAGACAGGCAGATTCTTGACTAAGAATGACGCACTAACATTGTAAGGGCAAAGGAGGAATATGTTATTGAGGTCAGAATCAGATCATCCACGATCTTATCGCATGATGGAGCTGTTTTGGTGACTTACTCCTGATGCTAGTTTCTACATTTCTGTTGTCTTTAGATACTGAAAAAAATGACACGGTTCTCATGAATATGAAGACTTCTCCTTTCAGATTATTTGGCACAGTTTTCCATATGTGACTTTTAAACGGCACTCAAAAAAACTCAGGAAAGATTTAAGATGTAGTGGAGATGTCAGGAGCACAGGACATTCAGCCTTGCTTGAAACCGCTTTAGCAACTGATTGGGTCGAATGGATAACTTTAATACAGCAGATTCCTTTCAGTTGTTCTTGTGAGGTGCGTTTCATTACCAAGACCAGCATTCTGTTGCCTCTGTTTAATTTCTATTCAGAATATGGTGATAGACTCCAGGTGTTCTTGTGTTGCAGGAACACTAACATGAATGTTACAAAGAGAGAAACGGTTTTCTTTACAATTTGATAGTGAAGGGAGAATGATATAGCTTCAAATCCTGTGTGGCCTTGGAGATTGTTTTCCTCACTATTTGATGCGCACAAGCTATGGAAATAGTGAGACTTCATTCTCTGTTTCCAACAATTAAAGTGATAGACTCATATAGCATACAAACAGGCCTTTCAGCCCAATACATCTACGCCAGCCAGAAAACACCAAACTACTATTATTTACAATTTTCTGAAGATCTATAGCCTACTTTTCCCTGGTATCTGGCGTTTAAATGCTGCGTTACCTTGTACCTGTGACCTGAGCTTTTGTTCTTTCTATATATGCACGAAATAGATCACATAACTTCAACAACAGCGATAAACTCATCAGATCAATAATATGTCCTCCCACAGTGCACACAGGTTCATAGATTGACCATGATAAATTACCCATGATGTGCAACAAGTTGTGTTAGCTACGAGAGACGCACGGGCAGGGTAGGGGTCGTGTTAGCCATGGGAAATGAAGGAGTAGGGTGTGAGGTGGGTCTGGGCTCAATGTTCTCCAGAGAGTCTGTGTGGACTCGATGGGTCAATGTCCCATACAATAGCAAAACATAAGGTTAAATCAAATAAATAAAGATACTGGGGTTCTGAACCAAAGGGAATCAGATTGCTGGGAAAACGGAGTAGGGTTGGCAGCCTCTGTCAAGTGAAAAACTGAGTTAGCATTTTGAGCCTTTTCACCATGCATCGGACATGAAAGCAGGTGTAATATGTGTTGGTGGATTTAGTTGAATATATGGAGAAATAGAGACATAGAAAAAAAATAAACGAAGGGTCTGTGGATAATCAGCTGGAATGGGAATAAATTTTGAGATCATTTTCACTTATTTTTCACCTTTTTTCCATATTCCTGTGTGTCATGACCATGTAGATATATATCCAAGTCCCTGTTTCAAGGGAGTTCTGTCCCCCCTATCTCTCCATCCTGAGTGTGGTCATTTTCTTTCCTTCATTAATGGGACACGGGTTTTGTTGGCTAGGCCAGAATTTATTTCTCTTTCCGAGTTGATTTGGGAAGGTGCTGGGGAACTGCCTTTCTGAACCACTGCACTTCGATGTGCTGTAGGACAGTCTGTCTGGTTTCAATTCTTTGAGACCTTGTAGTGTATAATTGAATATCAGACTTGGCCATTGCAAAGAACATTTGAAAGACCACTGCTGACAGTCTGGAATCACATTAGGCCAGACCAGTGAAGATCGCAAATTCCCTTGCCTGAAGGACACTAGTGAGCCAGGAGTTCTTAATTTTGACAACCATCAATATTTCATTAGAATGTAATTCCAAATATTTTATTGAATTCAAATTCCACCATCTGCTGTGGCGGGATTGAAGTCCGGGTTTGGGTCATCACCTGGGAAATGTGTACCATTGGGAAATATTTGTGGAAATCTCAGAATGTATAGTCTAGAGAAAATACGGCTAGACCATCACCTCTCCAGCATCTCCACCATCAATAGCGGTGTTGCTGTTATCGTGACTGAGGTACAGAAAATTGTGCAGTTATATTGTCTACTATTTCCATGGAGAGCAGAATTATTCATATTTCAGGGATGGCACAGAAATGTAACAGTTTATCAGCTAGGAATAGGTCAGAGGAGAGATAGGCATTTTCAACACTGTGCCACATATATAAGCACTGACTTTCTCCTGACATGAGAAAGTCAGTGGAGGTTCTGTGGATGGTTTTCTTGGATTTGTGTTGCCAGCTGCTGCATTCATTCAGTGAGGCCATACGGTGTGGTGTTCCTACTCTGGGCAAGGTATGGGGATAGATTTTACAGTGTATCTGGCTCTGCAGAGACTGCATAGGGAGAAGCAGGGCACTGCACTGTCCTTATTGGGATTTTCACAAATATTTCCCAATAGTATACCTTTCCCAGGTGCAAAGAATGAAGCCAATTTATTTCAACAGCAAGGAGGTTACAGAGCTGTGTAGTCTCACACCAGGGAGGGGACTGCATTCAAAATTGCCCATCAACCATTTTGATTCTGGAACGTGCTAGCCAGATGTGGGGGACACATCCATTATGTCAGAGTCCCATCCTCTCACGTATTCACGAGGTGACAGAGGCCATCTCTGTCCAGTGAGGTGAATACATTTGTTCTGTCCAAACAGAGGAAGCAACAGAAAATCTCTTTCGAAATATTAGAGAACAGTGTGACTGACAAAAGTGAGGAAGTTACGAAATTTAGAATTAATAAAATCGAAGTACTGGACAAAAAATAATTGCGTTGAAGATTGGTAAGCTGCTGGACCAGATGAGTGATGAATTTAGAGGTTTATCAGAATAGTCACTGGGGTGATGGTATCATGAGGAGAGTGTGAAGGAAATGGATGTTTAATTAGTAGCACGGTGGGAGAATAAGAGTTGACAGCATTGGAACTTGAAGATCATGGACGAACACACATTGTGTCCACTGAAACACATTGGTGGCATGAAAAATTCCATTTTCCCCTTGATACGTTCTTCTTGGCAGTTTATGTATCTCCGTGGATCTCCCATGTTGATTAACAGAGAGCTTCAGGCTCTTACTGAACTCTCACTGCCTCAATGTCCAGTGGGTGTATGACCCTGCGCTGAGCGTCACATTGTTAACAAACCTGTCAGCAGCTACAATACCTTACTTCTGTCAGAGTTAGCCGTTCCCAACAGCTTCGGCCCTCCATAGAGAACATCAGTCTACCTTCTCGGAGATGGAAGATGCCTTCTTGAGACTAGAATGAAACATTTGTCTTTCCTCTTCACCGTCAAAATACCATGTTAATGAATCAATTATGTACCATTAGCAATTGAGTCAGGAGTAACACCATGGAGCACTCTATCCGTGCGGCCTGTACTTGATTGGTTTGCCATGTTGGGATCGACATTATCCTCCTATATATGTACAAGGGACTTGGGGGCCTGAATGGCCGCCTCGTGGTGTCATGGGAGAAGCTTAAGAGCCTGATTGGGCAATCTCTGCTTCGTGTTTAACAGCTCAATGTGTTTGACTGGACTGCTTAACTTTCTTTGTAATCAGCAGGAGGGAATGAATGGGCTATCCCTATTCTTATCCAATGATGTTGATGGGTTGAATGAACTAATCATATTCCTGTGAAGTGAGCTTGAAGTGCTGAATTAGCTCATACTTTTCCTGTGGTAATGCAGTGTCTAGCAGTACTGTTACATGAATGTTACCAACACTCTAACAGCACATGCCTGAATGTTTCTGAGTCTTGCTGCACATGCTTCAGGAGCTGAGGGAGGACACATTATTCTGAACATTGTGTGATCTTCATTGACCCTTACCACTTCTGAGCTTATGATTGGAGGAGAGACATTGAGGAGCAACTGAAGATGCTTGTTCTGTGGATTTCCCGCAGAGTTGTCCCGGGACTAAAGTGGTGGTTATCCAAGAACCACAGCCAACTTCTTTGTGCTGAATCACTCCAACCAGTGGGGAGATTCCTCCTAATCTCCATAAAGTTCCGTTTTCTTCAGGTTGCTTGATAACATCATCAATCAAATACTGCCTTGTTATCAGGGCCAGTCATTCTTACCTGGAGTTCGCATATTATTTTGGTGTCAAATGGTCACGCTGTATGTGTGCAGTGTGTTTCCTTCTCACTTTGGGGAGTGACCGTCGGAACCTCTCTATCGCAGAGATGTTGGGGAGAGAGATTACTGAGATAGTTGGAAGACAGAGATAGATGGATGTTTGACACGTCAGGAACTGCTGGAGTTGGGGCCTAGAGTAGATCAGCCATGATCCTATTGAATGGAAAGACATGCTGTAGGAGTTGAATGACCTACTCCTGCTTCTAATGTTCTTGCCTTCTGTTATTGCAAGGTTCATCATTGTTATTTTCCTGGAAGTACTGTGAAGGATTGTTGCAGTCAAAGAGACCAGAGGATTTTGTGAGCAATACCTGGGTGCAGTATGGGGGCTGTAATCACTGTGAATCTAAGTCTACAACTTGACTAATAAATGGAGACAGGGGAACTTCTGTAAAAAGAACGGCAGGGACTGTTTCAAAGTAACACCCACTCTTTTCCCAAGAACGTTTTCCAATCCACATCAAATCCTGTTTGACTGTATTCAGGGGCTGAATGGTCACATCGGTTTCAGTGTACCAGGTAGTAGGAGCAAGTGGTCTCCAACTGCTCCTGTGTAGCAGATTGAGCGGCTAAATGGAATGGAACAAAGTAGGACTGAAGAACAGGAGTGGTCCCTGACAGACTAGGCACAAATATTATGGCTGATTAGATTGTAGTCTCAGCCCCACATTCCTTTCTGCAGTTCATTATCCTTGAGTCACTTTCCCGTCAAATATTTAACTAACACACCCCTGAATAAATGCAAACACACAGGTAGCACAAAACTGTGGGGTAGAAAACTCCGACTTAAATGGCCTTTTGAGATTTCTACTTATCCCTGTTCCTACCGAGGTTAGAGATTCATTGTTTCTTTTTATAGTTCCACTCCTCGAGATGTCACGACAAATTGACAGTGTAACTCAGTGTGTGAGTAAAAAGTGAGGTCTGCAGATGCTGGCGATCATTCCTGATGAAGGGCTCCGGCCCGAAACGTCGAATTTCCTGTTCCTTGGATGCTGCCTGACCTGCTGTGCTTTAACCAGCAACACATTTTCAGCTCTAACTCAGTGTGTGATAGGGTAAATGATATCCATCTCAGAGTGGGTCTGGTTCAATGTTAGGAACAAGTCAGAGAGGTTTCTTTAATTTGTAAAAGTAACTAGTTTTAAACCAAAGCAAAGTTACTCGAATTACGATGGATACATAAATTAAATTTCAGTTTGGACATTGACAATATGTACATCGACATTTATTTTTCTATAAGTCTGAAACACAGAAACATGCACACACAGGCATAAACATCCGAAAGCAAACTGGAAAAAAATGAAACTCTGCAGCATATTAGTTTAGAAGAGCTTTGTCCAAGTAACAGTCAATTTCATGACAAAAGCAAAAGTGATAATCTTTCAATTGTTGTTCTGCCTTTGAAGTTACTCTCCCTCACATAAGCTGCAAGCACTGGGATTTCTTCCTAGCAAGGTTGGATTTGGCTGAATTCCCCTTTCTGCAGGCAGTGGAGAGATTCCAGTGAATCGTCAACAGGAACCCACAAACAGTGCTCAAGATGACTGATTAGTTTTCAGCATGCATATGTTGCTGTCGAGAAGTTCAAGTAGAGATAGAGCAAAGACCGTTTGCTTCTATGACAGGTTACATTTTCTCCCTGCCTGATTTGGAACATGCATTTGGAACAAGAAGATGGAATACTGGGCTAATGGTCGGATATCTGGTCGTCTGGATGTGCAGAGGGATCTTGGTGTCCATGTACACAGATCTCTGAAAGTTGCCACCCAGGTAAATAGTGCTGTGAAGAAGGCATATTGTGTACTGGTTTTTATTGGTAAAGGAATTGAGTTCTGGAGTCCTGAGATCATGTTGCAGTTGTATAAGACTCTGGTGCGGCCGCATCTGGAGTATTGTGTGCAGTTTTGGTCGGCATACTACAGGAAGGATGTGGAGGCACTGGAACGGGTGCAGAGGAGGTTTACCAGGATGTTATTTGGTAAGGTAGGAAGATCGTATGAGGAAAGGCTGAGGCACTTGGGGGCTGTTTTCATTGGAGAAAAGAAGGTTTAGGGGTGACTTGATAGAGGTGTACAAGATGATTATGTGTTTAGATAGGGTCGACCATGAGAACCTTTTTCCACGTATGGAGTCAGATAATACGAGGGGGCATAGCTTTAAATTAAGGGGTGATAGATATAGGACAGGCGTTAGGGGTAGATTCTTTACTCAGTGAGTCGTGAGTTCATGAAATGCCCTGCCAGTAACAGTGGTGGACTCTCCCTATTTATGGGCATTTAAACGGGCATTGGATAGGCATATGGAGGAATGTGGGTTTGGATCGGCGCAACATCGAGGGCCGAAGGACCAGTACTGCGCTGTATTTTTCTACGTCCTATGTTCTATGCAATAATGTGACCCGAACACCACATATAAGTTCGGGTTGAACATTCCCCTGATTGCATGACTCCATCCCTGTTATCTGCTCCATTTTTGAACAATTTTGTAATTTATAATTTGAAGGTATGTTTATATGTGTCTGCATAATATTTGTACAATCCATTCATGTCTTCATAGTACAGGTGTTAAAATGAATATGTTGTTTTCTAAAACTGGATGGTTAGTTTTATTCTCTCATCCATTAGCTACGCCCCAGTGAACTTTCCTCACGGCTTATGTGGTGCAATCTGAACATCTAGGGCGGCACGGTGGCACAGTGGTTAGCACTGCTGCCTCACAGCGCCAGGGACCTGGGTTCAATTCCCAACTCAGGCGACTGACTGTGTGGAGTTTGCACGTTCTTCCCGTGTCTGCGTGGGTTTCCTCCGGGTGCTCCGGTTTCCTCCCACAGTCACAAAGATGTGCGGGTCAGGTGAATTGGCCATGCTAAATTGCCCGTAGTGTTAGGTAAGGGGTATATGTAGGGGTATGGGTGGGTTGCGCTTCGGCGGGTCGGTGTGGACTTGTTGGGCCGAAGGGCCTGTTTCCACACTGTAAGTAATCTAATCTAATCTCTCATTTTCAGGCTTGAAGTGCTCTGACCTTGTAGAGACCAGGAGGGACATGGATGCGGGGAACAGCCAAGTTTATTTTCCAAAGCTGGAGGAGTCCAAACCAGAGGGTAGTGATTTAAGGTGAGAGGGGAATGATTAAGAAGATACCTGGAGGGTAACATTTTTACGCAGAGTGTAGTGCGTGTATGGAACAAGCTGGCAGCGAAAGTGGTGGAGGCTGGTACAATTACAACATTTAAGAGAAAATGGATGGGTATATGCATAGGAAGGGTTTAGATGGTTATGGGTCTAATTCTGGCAAATGGTACTACATCAGTTGGAATAGCTGGTCAGTGCGTATGAGCTGGAATGAAGGGTCTGTGTCCGTGCTGTATGACAGTATGATTCCATCAGGCCCTCATTCTAGCAAGGAGTAAAGTGACACATCTGTGAAAGCTTCGAAAACAATGACATGATTTTCTTTCAGTTCAGGGGTTCGTTACTGCACACAAGATATCCGATGTAGTCTCAGCATTGTCATGTAAAGACGCAGTAAAACATCCCGATGATTATACCCAATTGCGTTTGCATGAAACAACATCATTCGATATACTTTCCTAATCACTTGCTGAATCTCTTGACTAGGTTTATATGACTCATATACCGTGACACACAAATCCCTCTGTAACAATGAGTTCATCGATGTTTCTCCATTTAAGTAGGATACTGTTGTTGTTTTTTTCTGTTCAACATAGCACTGACTTCCCTTAATGCACATTATACTGTTTTCTGCCAACGTGTTGCTCACTATCTTCCCCTGTCTGTTTACCATTGCAGAGTCTCCGTGTCCAGTTAAATTACTATCTTGGTGAATGAGCTAACTGAGCTTCACTCCAATCGATCCCCTCATCCAAATCATTGGTTAGAATGTCAGTAGTTGATAATCTCACACTGATCCCTGAGGCACTCCACCAAGCTACAACTTTTCAACCTGAAAACAAACATTTATCCCAAATGTTTATTCCCTGATAGTTAGCCAGGTTTCCCCTGTTGTTGGGCAGCAGGCTGGAAAGTTTGAATGGCTTCATCCTATGCTGTGAAATGTACTTAGCGGGCTGAAAGACATCAATCTATTCCTGCATAAATCCTTTGAGTACAGTATGGTCTCCTCCTGTCTCATTATAACAATGCTGACTGGCCTCATGGGATCTTCCTTTACCTCTGTAACATTACTGTTTGCTTGAGAGAATAACACATGGGTTAGGTCCAGCAGCTGGCCATTCAGCCCCTCGCACCTGCTGCACCATTCATCATGTGCATTGTTGCTGTGATAGTAACTGAACATCCCCTTCCTGTCTGTTCCCAATAAACACGGATTCTCTTGTTCATCAAAGATCTATGGAACTCCCCTTTGGGTGTTTTCAGTAACCCAGTCTTCACTGCTCCTTGGCCATGAGAACACCACAGGTCAAACAACCCTAAAGAGAAACGATCATCCCTGTCTCAAGCAGGACTGGGAATGCCCTTCTTTTCAAAATGTGTTCCTCTCAAACCAATCACCACTTTTTTGACATATAAGGAGTCGACAATTAGAAACAGATATCAACCACTCAGCCCGTCAAACCTGTCCACATTCCCATTAACTCTCCTAAATCAAATACTTACCCAATTCAGCCTCCACTGACCAAAGACGATTCCAGGCACCATAAGATCATATGAGCAATGAACCCTGGAGCAGAATTAAGCTGTTCAGCCCGTCTAGTCTGCCATGACATTTGATTGCGGCTAAAATATTTCTCAACCCCATTCTCCTGCCTTCTCTGACTGACCATTGATAACACGATAATAAAAAAGTATATATCTCTGTATTAGAGTCAGTGTGTGCCGTTATGTTCATGTGTAAATGTCCATATCTACGTGCATATCTCTGTGCACGTGTGTTATGTGTCTTTGTGTCAGTATCTCAGTTTGTGTAACACTATCTGCAACGCTGTGCAATGTTGTTTTTGAAGTAAATAGATTGAAATTGGAATCAAAGTCTCCCTCCTCCTCTCTCTGTGTCTAACCCGGTTGTTCATTATAGATTCCATAGAGTCACTACAGTGTGGAAACAGACCCTTCGATCCAACAGGTCTACACCGACCCTTTGAAGATGAATCCACCCAGACCAGTTCAAATGATATCCTACGTTGACCCCTGACTAATGCCCCTAACCAACGCATCCCGGGGCACCATTGAAAATTTAGCATTTCCAATCACATAACATCCACATTGTTGGACTGTGGGTGGAAAGCAGAGCACCCGGTGGAAACCCACGCAGACACAGCGAGAATGTGAGACTCCACACGGACAGCCGCCCAAGGGTGGAATCGAGCCCGGGTGCCAGTGAGGCACCAGTGCAAGCCACTGAGTTTTATGATTAGATTCATATATTACTACCCTCTGTTTGCCTCCCCACACCAACGCATCAGTGGCACAGTTTTCAATTCTGAAAAGATAACAAATCCTTTGCTGTGAAACTCTTTGGATGCACAGAGCAGTTATGTCTGATACCAAACAATGTTGTTCCTTTGTCATTACCAACATTACTGGACATTTTTTGCGACATTTCAATACTTTCTCACTTAATTTTTAAACATTGCAAGTCACAGAATGTGAAATCAATCAATCTCATCTGACGAAATGGTTCACTCAGAGAGCATTTCCACTCTGACAGACCTAAATACATTTGCAACCCTCCACCTACCAGCATTGTGTGTGAGTGTGTGTGGGGTGTTGGGGAGGGGTTTTGGGGGAAGGTGTATGTGTTGATGATGCTGTCAGTTTGGATGGTACTGTGAGCTGCTGCCCTCTCTCCCTCCCTGACTGAATCCTCGAGGGTTATAACCCTCTGCTGCTGCCACTGCAGTAGGATGGGGAGGCTAGCTGAGGGAGAGATTGTGTCATTTTAAACACCACAGAGACTGTCAGACGTGCACCCACGTTTCGATACTCACAGAGTCAAATACAGACACACAGGTAAACGGGGTGGGGTGGGGGAAATGGATGTCGGGCACTCCACCACCTGGCTTCACTCTTTCTATCCTGTTCCGAGCTGTTTGTCCTGGAATAGGAAACGGTGAAGGATGGAGTGAGGGTGGGAGTGGGTGACCCTGCTGTTAGTGCTGATGTAGGTGGTGGGGGGAGGGGGGATTCGTAACGTGTCCCGAGGGAGTCAGTCAACAGTGTTGTATCCATCCAGTGCTATTAGTGATGAAGACATAGTAGAGGGGAAAGAGAAAGAGAGAAAGAAAGAGAGAGAAGGTGCTGCATGCTGGGTGGTGAGCGCAGACCATGCTCGGTGTGTCTAGTGGTTGGCCGACGCTGGCAAGGGAATTGACCCCATCCTAGCCCATCCACCAGAAAATCCATGCCACTGTCAACAACCATGGCGTAATTGCCCCTTATCGGCCAATGTCAGGATAAACTGTGCAGGGCAGTGACAACCTGAGAAAGCACAATCATGTGTGCATTGGACTTTTAAAGATGGCACCAGTGCCAGGGATCACGGAATACCAAGGGACATGCAGGTGATGGCGATTACATCCAATTGGTGGGAAAATCGGGCTAGTATTGAATGAGAGGGACACCACGGGGTGGGCTCGGTAGTTAATGAGTTGACGCCAATAAGATAGCACCAGGAATCTAGCTCAGCATCGTGCAGACAATCCCTGTCACACTCAATGAAAATGACATTGAGACAAGTTATTGTTCGATTCAAACCAATGAGTCAAAGACTCGGCTGACCCTAATCCCAGTTACAACGCTGCAGCTGCTTGACCAACGCACTCCATCACAGAGAAAGAGTTTAACGTCACCTTACCCTTGGAAATAAGGCAGTAGGGAGGGGTTTGGTATCAGTGGGGGAGCACTTTATGGCAAGTCATCATAATTCTATTAGTTTTAAAATAGAGATGGAAAAGGATGAACCAGGTCTAAAACTTAAGGTTCTAAATTGTTGAAAACCAATTTTGATGATATTAACTAAGAATTTTCCCAATTCGATTGGACAGATATTCTCAGAAAAGGGCATCATTTGGGAAGTGGGAAGCCTTACAAATGAGATGTCAGGAGTACAGAGACATTATGGACCTGTTAGGGTGAAAGATAATGCTATTACGTGTAAGGAATACTGAAGGATTGGAGAAGTTGAGGATCTGGTCACAGATAAAAGGGAAGCGTGTGTCAGGTATAGACAGCAGGAATTGAGGGTTGTTTTCTCAATTCATTCACGGAATGAAGGCATCCCTGGCTAGGCAAGCATCTATTACCCATCCCTAATTGACCAGAAGGCAGTTAGCAGTCAACCAAATTGCTGTGAGTCTGGAGTCACTTGTAGGCCAGACCAGGTAAGAATGGCAGTTTCCTTGAAGGGTGTCAGTGAACTAGATGGATCTTTCCGACAATCGGAATTGTCATCATTAGCCTCTTAATTCCTGATTTAAAGTCAATCACTAGAAGAGTCTGAAGGCAACAAGAGTATACTTAAGAGGGAAGTTGGAAGCATAAAATGGGGACATGTGATAACTTTGGCAAATAGAATTAAGGAGAATCCAAAGGAATTCTACAAATAAGTCAAGGACAAAAGAGCAACTATGGAGCGAATAGGACATCCTTAAAGATCAACAAGGCTGCCCACGTGCAGAACCACAGGAAACGGAGGAGATACTGGACGAATATTTTGTATCAGTATTTACTGTGCAGGAGGGTATGGAAGCTAGATAACTTAGGAAATAAGTAGTGACATTTAGGAAAGTGTCTGCATTACAGCGGAGCTGTTGGAGGTCTTAAAACATGCAAAGGGAAGAAAATGTCCTGGCTTTTATTAGATGCACACTCGAACTTTGTGGGACGCTAGGGAAGTGATTGTTGGGTCCCCTTGCTATCTTTAAAGGTAAAGTGCCAGAAGACTGGAGGTTGGCTACCTGGTGCCACTACTTAAAAGATTTAAGAAGGGTAATAAGGAAAAGGAAGTGAGCCTGACGTCATTGGTGGGTAAGTTGTTGGAGGGAATTATGAGTCATTGGATTTTCACGCATTTTGAAAGGTAACAACTGATTAGGGATAGTCAACGTAACTTTGCAAGCAATATTGTGTCTCACTGACTTGACTGAGATTTTTTTTGAAGAAGTGATTAAGATGATTAACTTACATAGAGTGGTGTACAATGTCGATATGGACTTCAGTAAGACGTTGAATAACATTGTGCATGCCATTTGTTGAACAAGGTTGGTTCATATGAAAGCCATTTTGATACAAAACTGACTCAAATGTAGGAGGCAGAGAGTGGTGGTAGAGGGTTGCAATATCCTGGAAAGAATTGCAATGCTCCCCCTGCTGTGCAGATAGTCCAGTTTATGGAGTGATGCTCTATCACGGCCTGCACAGCTCTCCATTTTATCCATTACCTTACCCAAGTTTATGGTGTCTGGGCTGGTTCTGTGAAGCAGATTCAGAATTTTAGGCAATGGACCATTCTAGCGGATCTGGCAATGTCTCTATTCAATGTTTGCTTTCTTGGGATTGGACCCACTATTATCTCACTTATCCCGTTATTCCAATCCCCCCATTTCCTTATTCACATATTCAGCAAGTTATCAGTTAATTACTTATTTATGTTTTTGTCTGTATCTTTCCCTGGTCTTGGCTTTTGACGCCCTCCTGTATCGATTGCTGGCAAGGTGAAGCTCAGAAACATTGAAATGGTGTGTATCAGGCTCTTGTTCCCTTCCCGATGTGTCCCATATGGTGTTCTATAGACAGGGGTCTTCCTGCAGCTCTGACTCACGTTTTGAATCTTGGTATACTCCTGCCCACGGAACGCCTCTGTCCGTCTCTCTCAGTTCATTGTGCAGTCAGTAACATGAGGAATATCCTGGAGTATAACTGTAAAGGAACAGACATATAATTTGTCGTTGAGTGGCTTCTGAATGCCCGCTGTTATTGAAAAGTTAGTGGAGGTGCTAAAGATGAGTTGCTGGTCGTTGAATTGTAAGCTGCGTCAGACATTCAGGGAGACATGAGGATTTGCTGACCCAACTCTGGATAGATGATGGGGACTGAAAGTACAGCAGTTGGGTCTGTAACATGAACAACAGATGGTGAAAAGGCTACAGAGAAGGGAAGCTCTGAAACCATGAATGTGTGTGTGGGAGGAAAGGGATTTGCTCTATCGGTATGTGTTTTCGCCTGGACAAGCACATACAATCACTCTCTCCATTACATACACTGATGTACACTCTCCCTATCTGCTCCACACACACTCTCCCTCTCCCTCTCTCACATGCACACACGCGCACCCCACTTTGTCACACGCACGCATGCACACGCAGTTTCTCTCTCTCCCTCCGGCTCTCACACACACACTCCCTCTCACATACACACAGTGTCTCTCTCTCTCTCTCTCTCCCTCTCCCCTTCACACTTACACGCCACTCTCTCACATATTTGCGCACGCACACACACACGTGTGCACATATTAATCTGCGGGGTGAATTTGCATTTGCCCATTTGCAGATGCGTTTTATTTTGTTCCAAGAAGATACAAATTGTGGACAATAAGTCAATATGATATTTTGTAAACTCCTACTTTGTAAATAAAGCTAGTCTGACTCCAGGTGAAGACACAACCAGCATCCAAACAAGGTTTCCCGCTTAGAATACATTGTCTGACCGCAAGTGTTACTTCATTTACATCCATAATAGCTGAAGGTATCTCCACGCAGTGACTTGAAATAAATTTTGCGCTTTTCATATTAATCAATGAAACTTGCATTTCCATTTTAACTGATTAAGTGTTTAAGAGTCACCTTAGGTGTGTACAATTCATGTGCATAAGTTGTAGAATCCTTTGATCTTTTTCCTTATACCTTCTGTGTTTAAAGTCTTCCTCTCTCTTCCACCTGATGAAGGAGCAACGCAATGAAACCTCGTGTTTCCAAATAAACCCATTGGATTCTAAACTGTTGTCGTTCGAATTTTGACCTTGCTCAATCCAGTCCAAAACCAATGGCTCCATATTATGGTTTTTACTGGTCACTATTCCTCTCCCATAGCAATTAAATTGTTCCGAAACCCAAGTGTTCTTTTCTTGCATAGTAATCTTTTGCAAGACACGTTACACACTGATGTCTGATATTCCAGACATAATACATTGATATGTTCTCCATTGTCCACCTTGCTTGTATTTTTTTTAAAGAAAGTCAGTCAAATCATTTAAACATGATTTATCCTTCATTAAACTATATTGATTGTGCTGGATTGTGGCTTGACTTTGCAAATCTCCTGTTATTAATTCCTTCATAACGGATTCTAACAATTTGTCTTCGATCCCAATAGTTTTCTCACGACTTGTCATTCCCCAGTGAAGCTGGTTATTCGAAGTCCTACCCTTTCTATAACCTCGACTTTGCCTTTCACAATCCTTGTGTAAAAGACACATGGCTGTAAAAGATCTGCTCCAATTGCTGTGTAAGTGGCATGAGTGGCTGATTGGACTCATTCTGTTCCTGCGTTACCCACTCGCTGGGCTGAATTTCCTCCTGGTTTTCTACGCTATAGTCTCGATGGCTTGCATGTCCTGCTTCTGTTCCTGACCAAGCCGCTCAAGATCTTAATATCCACCTCCTATCGCTCAATGACAGGCTTGGGGACTTATGGAATCTCCATGATCAAATGTCACTTTGCAAGGGCTGAAATATGCAGGCAAGTTGTGTTGCCCACACTGGCTAGCTCACTGGTTAGTACTGATGCCTCACTGCACCAGAGATCTTAGTTCAATTTCAGTCTTCAATTTTCTTCTACGGTCCCAATGTGTGCAGGTTAGTTGGACTGGCAAAGCTAATTTACCCATAATGTCCGGGGATGTGGAGGCCAGGAGCATCAGTCATGGAAAATGCCAGGTTATAACGATTGGGCGGAGTGGGTGGTGGTGATTGAATGGGTTTGGCATTCGGAGGATCAGTGTGGAGTCGATTGGCCAAATGGCCTGCTTCCACACTGAAGGGGTTTTATGATTAACACCTTCATTGCAGAAATCAGTTGAGGAAACAATCTTTGAGTTCATTTCAACATCCTTTCCGCAGTGAGGAGATTAAATCTGTGTGCACTACTCCAGATGTGATCTCACTAAGATCCTGTATAGTAGTAGCAACACTTTCCCAGCCTGTGGTAAGGTTCCCACCCATAATAGAGCAGTCTCAGCTCTCTGGGAAGTACACAGCATTGTTGTAAGGTCATTGTCCTCCTCTACTCCACCGGCATGATGGGCGACCTGGTAATAATGGCACAATGACACTTGACAAGAACAGGTAAGGTGATATCAATGTTGAGATATTGCCAAACATCTCACCTGAATCTACCATTAACGTCGCCAGAGCCCACGTCACTCAGATTCCACAGATTTTGGTAAGATGGAGCTTAGCAACAGCAAGAAGAAGCAAACATGGTGAGAGTTATATATCAAAATTGGGATACAATTTTTGGGTATGTTCCAAACAGGAAGTCGGATATACACGTTTATAGGTACTGCAGTAAAATGGATAACTTCAAGTTACATCTAAAGAGTGTTAACCCAAATGAATATTCATGCTGGGAAAATGGATTACATGAGAGTCCATGAGATAGGTTGCTTTAACGATAAACTGAGCACCGAGCTAGAGATACGACTGTTCTGGAATTGATGGTGGATGATCAGAAGAGCTAATAGAAGACTTTGTTGTAAAGGAGCTTTTGGGAATCGTGATCTTAATATTTTGAATGTAAATGACATCTGAATGCAAAGCAATTTTGTTTCTTACATTACTGGTACATACCTGAGTCATGCAAGCCATTAAGATATGAGGATAAAGTTGGCTTCAGTGAATTTGAAAAGTACATTAAATGAAAGACGGGCAATGTATGTTATTTATACAAAAACTTTGACAAAGGCTCACGTGCGAAACTGATAAAGAAACTTCAATCTCATGGTATCAAGGGTAAATTGGTGAGTGAAATTCAAATTTTCTTAGAGGTAAGTGAAAGCGAGTGGTGGGAGAAGGCTGATTGTTTGTCTGGAGATCGGTAACCGCTAGTGTACCAGGTATCAATGCTGTATCCCTTATTATTGTGGTATTCACAAATGATGTAGATGTGAATGTGGAGGAGGTAGGGAGAGTGTGATAAATAAGTGTATTTTTGACACAAAGATTGGCCAGGTGGTTGGCTGTGAGGAGGATGCCCTTATGTTACAGGAAGATAAAGATAGAATGGTCAGATGGACAGATCAATGGCAGATGGACTGCAACCCTGATAAATATAAGGTGATGAACTTTGGAGGAAGAAATGAGACAGGAGAGTACTTTATGAATGGCAGCACATTAGGAATCTCAGAGGGTGCTTCTCCACACATCCCAGAATGTGATTGGCCAGGCAAGAGGCATTGGGAATAAATAATAGCCTTTACTCATCGGAGCATAGATTATTAGAGCTATACAGGATTTTGGTTCGGCCAAGATAGAATATTGTGTGGAGTTCTGGGAGCCACATTCCAGGAAGGGTGTGATTGTACTGGAGGGGATGCAGAGGAGTTCCACTGGGCTGTTCCCTGGGATGGAGCATATAAGTTATGGAAAGAAGCTGAAAACCTCGGGTTATGCACTTTGGAGCAGAAAAGGCTGATGGGGGATGTGATTCAGAAGGATAAGATTGCAAGGGGCATGGATAGAGCAGATAGACAGAGGCTGAGAAACAAGACATTTAAAGTGAAGGGTATGAGGATTAGAGAGGATCTGAGGATTGTTTTTCACACAGAGTGTGTTGGGTTCTGGAATGTACTTCCTCAGAGGGGAGTTGTTATGGTTACCACATAACAGCTAAATAGGGCTTGGACGAGCTTTTGAAGTATCATAACATTCCTGGCCAGAGAACTCATATAGGAGATTAGGGCGAGTGTCGACTATGCTGTATTTTTGACGGTACAAAGACTGTGCTCATGTGATTGTATGCTGTGGACATGAATTGATGGGTTTTTGAAGGGAGCATTACCAAGAATTATGAGGGCGAACTGACAATGGAAAATGTTAAAGAATACGTGTGCAGTTTCATCACAGTCTGAATCCAGAGGAAGGAGAATAGAGAATAGGACAACAGCAGAACAATGAAGCAACTACTTCAGTTCAGTCTTCACAGAAGAGAACAAACCAAACAAATCAAATCTTCCCAGCAAGACTGGAAAGCATAAGACTCGAGAGAAAAAGAATGTTAATAATAAATAAAAGTTTTGGGAGAAATTATTGGGACTGAAAGTATGGTTGCATTTAGCATACAGGTGGAAGGTGAGAAGGTCAATCCAATTCCAGGGTCCTAAGCTGAAACAAAGTAGACAACAGCAGGATGAGGGAGGAGTTGGCTGAAGTTGACTGGAAGCAAATACTTTATGATGGAACCATTGATGAGCAGTAGATGGCTTTTGAAGCATTTTTCCAAGTACTCAGCAACAGTGAAATGGAAGGACTGTAGGAAAAAGCAATAATCTGCCATGGATGACTCAGGAAATAAGGGAGGATATCAATTTGGGCGGCACGGTGGCATAGTGGTTAGCACTGCTGCCTCACAGCACCAGACACACAGGGTTCAATTCCTGCCTCAGGAAACTGTGTGGAGCTTGCAGATGTGTAGGTTTTGTGAGTTGGCCATGCTGAATTGCCCATGTGTTAGGTGCATTAGTAAGAGAGAATGAGTCTGAGTGGGTTGCTCATCAGAGGGTCTGTGTAGATTGTTGGACCGAGAGACAACTGTAAAGAATCTAATCTTAAAAAAAAGCTTTAAATAATGGCAAAGACCAGTGGGAAACTAGAAGATTGGGAAAACTTTAAAGGTCAAAAGAGAGCAACAAAAAAAGCTATGAAGAAACATTAGTTGGATTATGAGAGTAAACTACGTCAGAATATAAAGATACATAGCAAAAGATTCAATAAATATATAAAATGAAAATAGTGCCTAAGTTAAGTATTGATCCTTTAGAGGGTGAGAAGGGGGATTCAGTAATGGGATATGAGGAAATAACCGAGGAATTGAAAAGATATTTAGTCGGTCTTCACAGTGAAGGATACGAATAAGATGCCAGTAAATGTCAACGGGAGGAAGGTAGTTGAGGACCTTTAAACAACCATTCCCATGAGAAAGATAGTGTTGGGCAACTTAATGGATCTAAGGTTAGGTAAGTCTCCTGCCCCTGATGGAATGTATCCCAGGGTACGAACAGAAGTGGCGGGAGAAATAGAAAATGCATTTGTGGAATTTTTTTCTCAATTTATTGGACTCTAGACTCTGATGCAGTTCCAGCAGATTGGAAAACAGGAAATCGGACATCACTCTTTAAATAGGGAAGTAGGAAAAAAGTGGTGAATTATAGACCGGTTAACCGGGGAAAATACTTTGATCTGTAATCAAGGTATAAATAGCACGAACCTAGATAGAAATTGTCCCGTTGGACAGGCACAGCATCAGTTCGTGAAAGGCAGATCATGCTTAACTAATTTACTGGAAATCTCTGAATACCTTATGAGCACGGAGACACAGTAGATGTGGTGTACTGAGATTTACAAAAGGCATTCGATACAGTGTCGCCAAAAAAAGCAGCTGCAAAACCTAATGGTGCGTGGTGTAACGGGTAATGCATTACCACGCATAGAGGATTGCTTAACTAACAGGAAGCAACGCGTGGGAATAAACGAGTGCTTTTCTGGTTGTGGTGTGCCGCAGTGAGCAGTCTTGGGACCGCAATTATTCACAGCTTACATGGACGATTTGGAGTTAGGGACCACTGTAGTGTCTCAATGATTACAGATTATATTAAAATGAGTTGCAGAGCAAAGTGTACAGAGGACTGATAAAACTTACAACGGGGCACAAATAGTTTAAGTGAGTGGGCAAATGTCTGGCAGATGGAGTACAATTATAATTAATGTGAAGTCATCCATTTTGGTAGGAACACTAGTAAAAAAGACTACTATTTAGAAATATAGTTAAAAAATGCAGCATGCGTCTGTGCAGAAGGACCTGGGTGTCCTTGTGCATGAATCGCAGAAGTTGGTCTGCAGGTGCAACAAATACTTATCAAGGGGAATGGAATTGTGTCCTTCATTGCTAAAGGGATTGGGTTTAAACACAGAGAGGTTATGTTGCAGCTGTACAGGGTGCTGGTGAGGCCACACCTGCAATATTGTGTGCAGTTTTGATCTCCCTACTTGAGAAAGGATGAGCTGGCACTACAATGGATGCAGAGGAGGTTCACTAGGTTGGTTCTGTAGTTGATGCAGTTGGCTTATGAGGAGAGACTGAGTGGACTGGAATTATACACTGATTGGAATTTGAAATATGTGACTAAGAAGGGAATAGATAAGATAGAAATAGAGAGGATGTTTCCACTAGCAGGTGAAACTAGGAGAAGACGGCAAAGTCACAAAATTATGTGGAGCAGATTTAGGACTGAATTGAGAAGGAACTTCTTGACCAAGAAGTTTGTGAATCTGCGGAATTCCCTGCCCAGTGAAATAGTTGATGCTTTGTCATTGAATGTTTTTGAAGCTGAGATAGATTTTTTTTGTGCAGTAAAGGAAAAAGGATTATGGTGAGCGGGCGGGTAAGTGGAGCTGAGGCCATGAAATGATCAGCCATGATCTTATTAAGGTTCAAGTTCTTATGTAATGGGTCAACATGAAACGGGAGTCATATTTGATCAACTGACTGGTCGATACATATGGATAAGCAGTGGATGCAAAGAATTGGATTTTTAGAAAGATCTTGATACAGACTGTGGCCTAGTGTGCAAAGCCAAATGTTACAGGATTGGGGCTAAAATATGAACATGGTTTTACAATAAGAGAGCTGGCAGGAAACAGTGAAAAGAAATAGAACAATATGTTTTGATGTGAAAGGATCATGGCTTGTCGCAGGGATCAGTGCTTGGGCCTCAACTATTCCCAATGCATGTCAAACATTTAATAGAGGGAATCAAATGCAATACTCCCAAGTCTATTGCAAGCACTAAATGGGGTCAGATTGCGAATGGTTGAGGAGAATGTAAAAAAAAACTCCAAGGTGATTGAGACAAGTGGAGTGGATGAGCAAATACGTGGCAGATGGAGAGCAATGGGGGTGGATGTGACGGTGTGTACTTTGGTGGAAACAATAGAACAGCAACCTCTCATTTGAAAAGGGATTACTTGAAACATGTTGATCTTTAAAGAGATTTATGTTCTGTTTTTGTTTCCTCTGTGGAAACCTCCGAGCTCCATGCAAGGCAGTGAGTTCTGACCCCAGAAATCAATTCTGGGAACGGCATTGCCACGCTGACCAGTGTACATAGACCCACAGTGTACAGGTAGCTGTAATATTGAAAAGTACCTGGACCTCCTTGTACACCAGTCAGTGACCACATTATTGCAGGAAGGAAAGCAGTTAGGAAGATAAATGCTGTGTTGACCTTCACCTCAGGGAGATTTGAGTCCAGGAGTAAGGGTGCCTTGCTGCAGCTGTACGGGGCCTCGGTGAGAACTTATCTCGAACATTGTGCAGTATTGTGTACAGTTTTGGTTTCCGTACCTAATAAAGGACAACCCTGACATTGAGGGAGAACAGTGAAGGATGACCATACTGATCTCGAGAATCACAGGTTTGTTGTGGCGGCAGAGTTTGGGTTGATTGGACTAGGCCTATATTCCATAGGATTTAGGAAAACGCTCAGCAGGTCTGGCAGCATCTCTGCAGAGAAATCAGAGTAAACGTTGCAGGTCCAGTGCCCCTTCCTCAGAACTGATGGTGATACGGAAAATGTTGGTTTATTTGCAGAAGAGACTGGATGGTGACATTGGATGAGAAATCATCACTGTTCAAGAAAATCGGGATCTGGATTCCATTCAAAATTAAGAAAGGATTTCTTGTACTCTCTCTTCTATCGCTTGATCCTTGTTCAGATTGTACATGTAATATATATTTCTATATCTCCATCAAGTGCAGGCAACATGTTTTTTTTTCTCTCCCCTACTGTGGTGCTTCAATATTTTTGATTATTTTCCAGTATGTATTTGCTTCCAATTCAAGGTGGATATCAATGAAATACAAAAAAAAACCCAGACAGGGTGAGACAGATTGGAAGCAGGGATGATAATTCCACTGGCTGGGATGGCTAAAACAAGGACCGACAATATTAGGTATAGGCAGGTCACTCTGCATTGAGATGTGAATAAATGTCTGTACTCAGAGACTGGTGAACCTGGGGAATTCTCTCCCACATAAGGTGGCAGAAGCCAGGACACTAAAAATAAGTAAGGATTTCTGGACACTAAAGGGATCAGGAGATAGCTGGAGTACAGTTGTTCCAGGCTCTCAGATGTTAAGCAGGAGATCTCTGCAATGGCAACAGGACTGTGTTTCCCGTTCCCTTTTCTGATACCGAGTTTTCTGTCGGTTATATCCTTCCAAAACTTGGAGCAGTTTGATACAATTGAGTATCTTGCTTGTCTATTTTAGAGACCATTGAAGATTTTCTCACATGTCTGTATACCTTGAGTCACTTTTCGTCATGACCAGGAAAACACGGGAGATTCACTTCCTGAAAGTACACTGGGGAAGGAAATTGGTGTTTACACTTGATATTGGCTTCAACGTCACTATTACTGCCACCAGGTTTGAGATCTCGATATTTTATTAATTGTTTCAAACAATAATGCCAGAGCAATAGCCTGTTCTGGATCAGTAATCCAGTGACATTTCCACAACAGTGCCATCTCCATCAGGGGACCTATTAGAAACCACACTGAGCAGGTCATGTCTGTGCTGTTTGATGACTTGTCCGAGAAACAACCACTCATTTGACTTTTGTGATGGCACTGATTGTGCGGTAATTGATTTTATTTTAACTGTTAGTTAAAAACAATGACTGCAGATGCTGGAGGCCAGATTCTGGATTAGAGAGGTGCTCTAATAAAGATTTCTGGGCACTAACGGGATCAGGAGACAGCTGGAGTGCAGCTGTTCCAGGCTCTCAGATGTTAAGCCGGAGATCACTGCAATGGCAACAGGACTGTGTTTCCTGTTCCCTTTTTTGATAGCGAGTTTTCTGTCGGTTATATCCTTCCAAAACCCGGAGCAGGTTGATACAATTGAGTATCTTGCATGTCTATTTTAGAGACTATTTCAGAAAAACACTGAAGTTCAGGCATCATCCTAGGAGTAGGACAATCGACGTTTCAGGTGAAAGCCCTTCATCAGGAATACAGTCAGTGTGCCTGAAGGGTGGAGAGAAAAATGACAGGAGGGTGGGGTGGGGAGAAAGAAGCAGAGAGTACAATAGGTGAATGGGGTTGGGGATGCAGGTGATAGATCGGGGAGGAGGGTGGGGGAAGGTAGCAAAGAGTCCAATGGGTGGATGGGGATGGGAATGAAGGTGATAGGTCAGAGAGGAGGGTCGAGTGGATGGGTGGAAAGAGAGGTAGGCAGGTAGGACACGTCATGGGACAGTGCTGAGCTGGAAGTTGAGAACTGAGGTGAGGTGGGGGGAGGGGAAATTAGGAAACTGGTGAAGTCCATATTGATGCCCTGGGGTTGAAGTGTTCCGAGGCGGAAGATGAGTCGTGCTTCCTCCAGGCCTTGGGTGGTGAGCGAGCGGCGGTGAAGGAGGCCCAGGACCTCCACGTCCTCGGCCGAGTGGGAGGGGAGTTGAAATGTTGGGCCACAGGGCAGTGTGGTCGGTTAGTGTGGGTGTCCCAGAGATGTTTCCTAATGTGCTCTACTAGGAGACGTCCAGTCTCCCCAATGTAGGGGAGACCGCATCGGGAGCAAAGGATACAATAAATGGTACTGGTGGATGTGCATGTAAAACTTTGATGGGTGTTCAAGACTCCGTTAGTGTCTTGGATGGAGGTGAGGGAGGAGATGTGGGCGCAGGTTTTGCAATTCCTGCGGTGGCAGCGGAAGGTGCCAGGATGGGAGGGTGGGTTGTTGGTGGGTGTGGACCTGACTAGGTAGTCACGGAGGGAACGGTCTTTGAGGAAGGCAGAATGGGGTGGGGAGGATAATATATCCCTGGTGGTAGCGTCCGTTTGAAGTTGGCGGAAATGTCGGTGGATGATTTGGTTTATGCAAAGTTTGATAGGATGGAAGGAAAGCACAATGGGGGTCTGTCCTTGTTACGGTTGGAGGGGTGGGGTCTGAGCATGGAGGTGCAGGATGTGGACGAGATGCTTTGAAGGGCATCTTTAACCACGTGGGAAGGGAACTTGCAGTCTCTAAAGAAGGAGGCCCGCAGCTGTGTCCACAGAACAGCAACACTCTGATTGTAACTGTTCCTCTCTTTGGGAACTGGACATAGCTGAGTAATTTTCCACATTGCCTGAGAGATGTCTGAGTTGTCAGCTTAGTGGATGTGGTACACTGAGACAATATCCCAAACAAAAGGTTAAAGATTGTGTTTGAATATGATGCTGGGATGCTGCTGCTGCTGCTGCTGCGGTCTATAGCACCATATCAATTTCAGGAATTCTGTATTTAAGAAAGTTCAGAATGACATCATCGGAAGTATTTACAGAGGAGTTTTGACTTGGAAATGGATTGAGTGCAATGAAGAATGAGTGCGGAAAGAGGAGTTTGCAAGTCATAGACTTTTAGAATCATACAATATGCAAACAAACCCGTCGGCCCAACTCATTCATGCTCACCAGGTGTCATAAACTGAATTAGTTCTATTTTGTGCTCTGAGCACATACCCCTTTCAATTGTTGTAATTGCACTCAACAATACCACTTGGTCTGAAAGCTTGCTACATAAACACTATCCTCTGTGAGAAACAGCTGCCCTTAGATCTATTTTAAATCGCTTTCCCCTCACGTCAAACCTATCTTTTCTGGATTTGGTCACCACCACCCTGGGGAAAAAAACCTTGTCTATTCATGTTATTCATGATTTTATAAAAGTCACCACTCAGCCTCCTATAAAAAAAGCAACAAAATCCCTGCCTCTCCATATATCTCAAAACCTCCTGACTCCGTCACGTCATTTTAAATACCTTAGCCCCCTTTCCAGGTTATAGCATCCTTCCTGAAGCAGGGCGACAAGAATTGTATTCAATACTCCAAATGTGGCCTTAACATTCTCTTGTACAGCCATATCATGATGTTCCAATTCCAATAGTCAATACTCTGACTGATGACGGTAAGCGGACCTAATGCCTTCCTCACCGCCCTGTCTACCTGTGAGTCCACTTTCAAGGAAATATGTACATACACCCTGGGCCTCTCAATTTGAATACACTTCAGAATATCCGACTGCCCCCTGTATAAATCCTGCCCTAATTTGTCTAAGAAAATGTAACACCTCACGTTTATCTGCATGAATCTCTGCCTGCCAATCCTCAGCACACTTTCACAGTTGATTACGATCTCATTGTTCTCTAAGATAACCTTCTTCACTGTCCATATTAACACCGATTTTGGGGGTTTTGTCTACGAACTTAATATCCGTGGTTCCTGTATTCTCATCCGAACCATTTACAAAAACAATGAACAGGAGCAGGCGGTCCTTGTGGCACACCACTCGTCACAGTCCTCCATTTTGAACGACACATCTCTCCCAGCACCATTTACTACATAGTGTCAAGCCAATTTTGTATCTAATTGGCTAGCTCTCCCTGATACCCTTGATGCAACCTTATTAACCAGGCTACCATGTGGAACCTTGTTTGACTTACTAACGTCCACGTAGACAATATTTGCTATTTTACCTTCATCTATCTTCACAATGAACTCTTCAAAAACTGAAATATCGTTTGTGAGACATGGATTCTCAGACACAAAGCCGTGATGAATATCCGTAATCAGTCCTTGCCTTTCCAAATGCTTGTAAATCCTGCCTCTCAGAATCTCCTACGAACACTTACGCACCCTTGACATCAAACTCACAGGTTTGTAGTTCCCTGGGACTTCCTTGCAGCTTTGTTGCACATAATGTAATAACATTTGCTGGCTTCCTGTCCTCCAGCACCTCAACTGTGGCTGTCAATGATACACAAAAGAAAGTCAACAGAACTGCACATTTGGTAAACCAGAAACTAAGACAGAAATGTGCTGGCAATGCTCAGCAGGTCTGCTAGCATGTGTGCAGATAAATCAGAGTTACTGTGTTACAACACGAGGTAAACACCTCTTCCCTCCACAACCACCCTCCACCCTCCCCAAACCCCGCGCTAATTTAAACTTGCAGCACAGGAAAGATTTAACCCGTGCTGTAATCTAAAAATTCGGAAGGCCAAGAACCATCCTAAAAGTCACTATTTAAAGAAAAACTTAACAACTTTAAAAAAAATCTACGAGAGTATAGTTAACTAACATCTATTTGCAACTCCTTTCTCTAACCGATCTTTTACTTCCTCTTCTACAATACTGCTCTGATAAAACTCCCCAATTAAGATTGACTAAAGCATTCAAGTATCAGAACCACCCTGCATTCGAATCTTCTCCTCTGTCTTCATTTCTTCTACTTAGAGTTTCTGTTTCACAGTTCATTGATAAGTAAAAGTACATTTCGGAGAGTTATTCTCCGGGCAGTCTGCAGGTGGTGGTGGAGTGGCAGTTCTTCCACAACTTTTTTTTTTGTTGCCTTTATATCCCAAAGCAAAGGGGCATTTTGTTTTTTTTTAATATTGTCAAAACGCAAAATTCAAACTCGTGTGTAGTTTAGTTTCTTGGAACATAATTTAAACTGATTTATCGAATTTGACTTTATTGTTGGCTCATAGCATCCTAGGTACTGCCAGCTGCTGGACCAAATGTTACATTTGTAAAATTTCCAGAACCTACTGAGCTTGTAAATCCTTCAACTCTCTTACAGGTACTGTATACTTTACACGTTCATAACACCAACCCTCTCATAAATGAACCATCATAATGAAATAAAAGGTCTCATTTGTTTTTCTATTATTTCAATACATTTCCATAACATACAGACAACTTAAAATCTAAGTTCACCTTGACTTCTTCTCAGAGACCTATATTTAACAGTGGATAAACTTTAAACTTTATCAGTTAAATATGTGAGAACGCATATGCAATTACACTCTTACGACACACTGCATGTACAATTTTTAAATTAAAAGTCTGTAACATTAGAGTCCAATGAAATAGTCATTGAAAGCGTTCAAGAATGTAAGCAGATTGGGATCCACGTGCACAACCGTCTCCAACACGCTGTTTTTGAATACACAATAAAGTGTCATAAGGCTAGTACCAAACTCAATAGTTCTTTCTCAATCGTGGAATATTTTCTCTGGTGGGTGTCGTGTTTCTTTGAAAAGTGCAATCCCATCTCATCGTTCTGTAGCAGTATAGCTCCAACTCCCATGTCACTCGCGTCGATGGCAACTTTGAAAGCTTTCAAAACGTTTGATGTAGCTGAAACTGATTTGGTGGTCAATATTTCTTTTTCATGGTCGAATGCCTCCTGGCATTGTTCTGTTCACCAAAACTTTGCGTTCTTCTTCAGCAAGTTGGTTAACGGTGCCACTACACTGCTGACATTTGGAACAAACTTCCGATAGAATCCACTGACTCTGAAGAAGCAAAGCACCTTTTTCTTTGAGGTTGATCGTGGAAATTCCTCCGCAGCTTTTGTCTTTGCGTTCCATGGGGTCAACCTTCCATGACCGATATTTTGTCCCAAGAACCTCACGTCTGCATTTGCGATTTTAGTTTTGTTTAACGTTCCACCAGTTTTATTTCTCGTATTCATTCAAAGAGCTCTGCCAACTGTACCAAGTGATCTTTCCAGGACTTACGAAAGACCACTACGTCATCCAAATGGTCTGCACAGTTTACTAACCAGATCACAACTCTGTTCATGAGTCTTTTGAATGTGTTGGATGTGTTCTTCATTCCAAATGGCATCACTTTGAATTGATATACTCCATTTGGCGTTACAATTCAGAAACTGTGTCTGATAAAGGTACTCGCCATTAACCACGCATTATGTCCAACTTGGTGATGTAAGTAACTTGTCCCACTTTCACGATACAGTCCTCCAATGCCAGTATTAGATATAAGTCTGATTTTGTAACAGTATTGACCTTCCAATAATCAAAGCAAAATCATTGAGTCCCATCCAGTTCGGGAAAGAAGATGATTGGCGAGCTCCACTCGCTCTGGGTTGGTTCGATGACGTCCTCCTTGAGAATTGCCTACACCTCCTTCTGGACCTGTCTGGCTTTGAGAAGATTAAGCCGATAGTGGTGTTGTTTTATAGGAACAGTATTTTATACGTCAACTTCAGGTACAATGGCATTACCTCTCCCCATATGATTCTTACATCGGTCCACATATTGCAATAACAAAGTTTTCAACTGAATACTATGCTCCCAAGGTAGATAGTTTACTAACCTATCCTACTGCTTAAGGATTTCTACATTTTTAAACATATTTTGAGGCACATCAAAATTCACAACGAGTGGAATTGATTCCTCACTCTATCGGGCAGTAACTAACACCTGTTCCTCAATTCTTTCTCTCCTCTACCTTTCAGGATGGCATACTCATTTATAAGCCACATAAAGGAGTCTTCGAATGTGAGAATTGGCAATAGATGTGCTACTTTCATTCCTGCCTGTGGCCTACGTATTATTTGGCATGTATGACACGTATGCCAAAATGTAACCACATCTTTGTGCATTCTGGGTCAATAAAAATGTTTTTGTCCCTTATCCTGATTCTTTCGTACCCCTAGGTAACCTCCCACAGGCAAGTCACATGCTACCCACAACACATCTTGTCTCTATGCTACCGGTAACACAATGTGGTGCATTTCAGCACATTCTCCTCTGCACTGAACTGCCATAGTCTCCATTTCCATCTTAGGATTCTTTATTTCTGATAATAACCCTGAGGAATATCTCTGCCTCTCTTTCAGAGTACGCATCCATGTATATATTTTTTATCATCTGGCCTGTCTTTTGCAAATTCCTTCACCTTTCAGGACTAAACATCTCTTTCTGTTCAGGTTTTCCCTGCAACATTACGTCAAACAAAGTATCAGCTAACTGAACCTTAACTCCTTCATCTTTGTCTTTAGTTGGTGCTTCATGCTGTGACTTATGATAGAGGGATCAGGTTACTGAACAGTATGGGAAAACACTAGGATATTTCTGTTTTAACTCCTCAGTTTCTTGGTCACAACACAACAAGAGGTGTATTCTTCTACAAAACAAGAGGTGTCGCTTCCAACTTGGACCCTGCTAAATCATTCCCGAGAATAAACTGGATTCTTAGAAATGACACTCTGTCAGTCACTCCCACGGTTACTTCCCCAGACTTGAGTAGGCACTCCGTCCTGATATTATGTAGAGGAAAGCAAAATTTCTGTCCATCTACCCGACAAATTACGACAGGCTCGGGTAACAGCTCAGAAAGACTGCAAATTTGTTCATCTTTTACTATTAGAAACTGGTTAGATCCTGCATCTCTCAAAATTATAACTTCTCCTCTCCTCCTGTTGTTTCTGAGTAAACTTTACTCACAGATGCGAATTCTTTATGGAGATCAGGTAAGAACTCCATTCCCAGCCTCTGCCTAGGCTGTGCACTATTGTGGAGCTCCTCCGCTTTTGTTGGGCCTTCCTTTAAAAAACTTACTGATGCCACTGGCTTAGTTTCTTTTACCACATCTTCTCCGATAGTGCCTTTCTTAACAACTTGCACTGTGACCTTATGTATCCCACCTTATGGCAGTGAAACACCTTTTCCCAGTGCCTTTCTAAAACCACCGGCACTGTAACTTTCTGAGCCCCACTCTAATGCAGTGAAAGCACTTCAGGCCTTTCACCTCCTTTCCATCCTCTTGGGAATCGTCTTTAACCTGTGCTAAACTCTTAGTCTCTTCTGTTTCTTTCATAGTGTAGCATCTCCATTTCTCCCAAATTTGATCCTTTACAGGACGAAATTCTGGCTGGAAGCTTGTCGTACGCAGCAACATGTATTCATCCGCTAATTCTTCTGCCCTATATTTCTGAACTTTCTGTTCCTCCACGTGAATTCTTATCATCTTTGTAAGTGAATTTTTCAAATCCTCCAGCAGAATAATCTCCATTAGAGCCTCATACGTCATATCTATCTTTAAATCAAACATTCATCTGCCAAAAAGCCTGTGTTTAATTATTTGAAATTCAAAATAAGACTGACCTGATTACTTTTTAATGTTTCTGTACTGCTGACTATACAATTCGTGAGCACTTAAATGATCTTGTTTGACGTCTTGAGAATCTCTTGACCCCTCATCTGACAGCGAAGAAAATGCCTCACTCGCCCCGCCTACCAGTTTAGTCCGAAACAGCATTACCCATAAATCCTTAGACCACTCCAAATGACTAGCCAATTCTTCAAATGAGATAAACAAGGCTTCAACATCTTTCTCATTAAAATGTTGCAGAGTTCTGACATAGTTGCATACAACACTACCATCTCTTTTTATCTCCATCTTTTAAATATGACTTACGCTGACTGAATCGCAACTTCTCAAATTCAAATTCTCTCTCTTTTTGGTCAGCTAAGACCCTTCCCCTTCTCTCTTTATTTTCTCTCTCTCTGTCTTCTCTCTTGCTTTTTGTTTCTTCTCTCTCTCTCTCTCTCTCTCTTTCTCTCCCTTCGTTTATCTTTAAACTTCATTTTCCTCAACTGGAATTTAAGATTTTTTTTCTTACTCTACTGCACTTGTCTGTGGTCCTGGCACACCTTAGTGTTTGAGAAATTCCCGGACAATTTCAGATTTACTTTTGTCCTTGGTTAAATGCAAATCTAACTTCTTTGCTATTTCTCAAAGTTTGGCCTTCATCTTTCCTTCTAAGATTTCCTGGCAAATTTGAGAATCATCTTCAAACCTTCAAAGGTTTGAGTAATCTTCAAAGGGTCAACGTGGACGTGCTGTTTGAAATGGCCTATTTTCCCACCATAGGGATTCTATGATTTCTTCATAAAAAGGGGGTCAGTTCCAGGATCAGGAATGTCTCCTAGCATGCTCAGGGCATATTGAAGTGGGAGGGTAATCAGCCAGCGGTCGTGGTTCAAATTGACACCAATGACATAGGTAAGAAGTGTGAAAGGTTGAAAGATCCTGCAAAGCAAGTTAAGGGAGTAAGGAGTGAATTTAAAAAAAAAAATCTCTACGATTATATTCTTGGGATTACTCTCCTGGCATCTGGAAGTGTGACAAGGAAGAGCAAGATAGTCGAGTTGAACATGATGCAAAGAGCTAATTTGAAAGGAGGGTTTCTGATTTTTGGATTATTCGATCACGTTAAGGGCAGGTGGGAACTGTACACAAAGGAAAGTGTGCACTTTAACTGGAACCGCCCCAACGTCCTGGAAGGGAGGTGTGATCATGCAGATTTAAGCTAATGATAGAGGAGGATGGTAACCAAAGCAGCAGGTCATAAAAAGAGCAGGAAGTAAATATCTGTTAAATAAACATGCAGAGCCATTTGAATGACCATGCTGAGGGAACTAATCACAACAATTTTAAAAACGTGAGTTGAAAGTTGGAGTAAATGATAGGCTCACTATTATCAGGGATCAAAAAAAGTGGGATGGAGCGCCTGTGCCCACAAGTATTAAAAGAGAAAGAAAAATCTATAGAACTTACGTTCAAACATTTTTTAACTAAATGTGAGCAGTATTGCGAATAAAATAAATGTGCGGATAGCGCAAACAGGGATAAATTATATGGCATGGTGTGCATGACTGAAATGTGGTTACATGAAGGTCAGGACTGGCGTGTTAAATGTCCAAGGCTACTCAGTATTCAGACCAGAATGAGCAGCAGGTGGGGTGCCCTCAAATAAAGTGTAATCCTGAGTAGAAGAGGAATTGTAAAAAGGTGAAAAGCAATCCATGTCGTAACAAGGAATTCAACAATGACATGAAGGTTCTTGTCTGGTGGTATTATCGCTGAATGCTAATCCAGATAATGTTCTGGGGACATGGGTTCAAATGCTGCCACAGCAGATCATGGAATTTAAATCAAATATGACACTGGATTTAAGAGTATATTGATAATAATGAATCTATTGCTCATTGGTAGAAACACTAATGTGTTTCATGAATGTCCTTTAGGACTGGAAAACACCATCCTTACCTGGTCTGACCTACATGTGACTTCAAACCCACACAAATTTGGTTGACTCTTAACTGCCTTATGGGCAATTAGGGACAGACAATGATTTCTGTCTAACCAGCGACATCCTCCTCCTTTAATGAATTAAAGAAAAACACTTTAATTGTTAGCAATCGGCTACTAAAAACATAAACGGCTATGGAGGAAAATGAGAAGAAAACATAAGCAATGATAAAGAACACTTCTCTAAGTATACAAAAGGGTTAAAAATACTGAAAGCAAATATTGGCCTTTGAGAGGATGAAAATGGCGAGGTAATAATGGGAAACTCTGAAATGGCAGAGGCAAAACCAACACTTTCTGTTTTCACAGTGCAAGATAATTTTGTTCCCAAAATTTAAAACAACTGCAAAGGATCATGATGGAAGTACGATGACGAGGAAGAAGATATTAAATACATCGATGGGATTATATGCATGTTAGAACCTCGGCCTGCAGTTTATCGTATTAAAGGAGGTAACAGCAGAGATAGTGGATGTGTTAGTTAGGATATTCAAAAAATCCTTGAATTCTGGAACGGTACTGATGTATTGGCAACTTATAAATCTAGTACTCGTACCCAAAACAGGAGATAGGCAAAAAATCGCGAACTGTCGACCAGTGAGTTCAACCCCTGTAGTGGGGAAGCTTCTTCAGTCATCCATAAAGTAGAAAATAACCGAACACTTGGAAAAACAAAGATCAATTCTCCAGTGTCAGCATAGTTTCATGATGGGCAGTTTGTGCTTGACAAACCTGTTGGAGTTCTTTGAGAATGTGACCAGCAAGGTGGATAATGGGGATGCAGCATTGCTGGACATCTCATCTTCAGAAGGCATTTGACAAGGTGCTGCATAAAGGAATGATCTAGACCGTTAGATCCGAGGGGTTAAGGGTAGTTTATTGAATTGGATAGAGGATTTACTGACTAACAGAAAGCAGAGCATCAGGATAAATGGTCTTTCGCTGGCGAACTGAAACTAGTAAGGTGCTGCAGAGTTCAGTTCTCAGACCTCAATTCTTTACAATCTGCCAAGATGACCTGAAAGGAGAGACAGAGTGTAGGAACTAAATTCACAGATGGTATTAAACTAGGTGGTAAGACAGGCTGTAATGAGGCGCTCAAGGGTTTACAGATGAATAATGTTAGGTTTAGAAAATGGAGCAGATTGCTCTAATTGGCAGATGGTGATTAATGTGGTTAATTGCACAGTTGAATTTCCTACCTCCACTCGTAATTTATATTTTATTGTGTTGCACCATCTACAGTTCTTTGGATTTTATTCACCGTTGGTGGCTGGTGTCACAGGAGTCGAGAGGTTTGGTTGAGGGAGATGCAGGTTGCTCTGTATGTCCAGAACAAGACAGTAATGTGGAGAATAAATCACAGTCAGGCTTTGTTGATTCCCACAGCAGGCCTGGCAACCAGATGGCCTATCACTGTTCTTATCTCCTGATGTTTAATAGCCTGGAGTAATCCACATCAAAATGTTACAGTCAGACAGACAGTCTGTAATTAATACGCCCATTTTATAATAAAGGGACAAATGGCCACTTTGATCAGAAGTAAAGTCTTGGAATTCTTGTGAGATTCAATGAATATTTGCTGCAGCTGCAGGCTGGAACTAGGTGATGGGACAACAAAGCACTTCAGCGTTGTTGCAAATTTATATGTTAGATATTGAGTAAAAATATTATGTTATCAATTATGTTAGAAAATGTCCATAATCTATAGCTTATGAAAAATGTGTTGAAGGTCTTGTGGGAGAATGCAAACATTGAATTGTTAGAAATGGAAGATGTGAAGCGGATATAAGTCATAGAACATAGAACATTATAGTGCAGTACAGGCCCTTCGGCCCTCAATGTTGCGTCGACCTGTCGTACCAATCTGAAGCCCTACACTATTCCATGTACGTCAATATGCTTGTCCAATGACAATTAAATGTATTTAAGTTTGGCGAATGTACTACCGTTGGAGGCAAAGCATTCCATAACCTTACTACTCTTTACATAGACTACCTTTGACATCTGTCCTATATGTATCACCCCTCAATTTCTAGCTATGCCCCCTCGTGCTCGCCGTCATCATACTTGGAAAAAGGCTCTCCCTATCCATCCTATCTAACTCTCTGATTATTTTATATGTATCTATTACGTCAAATCTGAATCTTCTTCTCTCCAGTGAAAACAGCCTCATGTCCCTCAGCCTTTCCTCTTTAGACCAACCCTCCATACCAGTCAACATCCTAGTAAATCTCCTCTGCATCCTTTCCAAAGCTTCCACATCCTTCTTATAATGCGGTGACCAGTACTGTACACAATACTCCAAATGTGGCCACACCAGAGTTTTGTACAGTTGTCACATAACTTCATGGTTCCGAAATTCGATCCCTCTATTAATAAAACCTAAAACACTGTAAGACTTCTTAACAATCCGGTCAAACTCGGTGGAAATTTTCAAGCATCTGTGTACCTGGAACACCGAGATGTCTCTACTCATTTCCAAGAATTCCATTACTTTGCATTCCGTTTATTCGAAGCAAGCTGATGTACCTCACACTTGTTCACATTAAATTCCATTTGCCACCTCTCAGCCAAGTTCTGCAGCTTATCTATGTCTCGCTGTAAGTTACAACATCCTTTGTCACTATCCACAACTTCACTGACCTGAAAGTCATCTGCAAATTGACTAACCCACCCTTCTACTCCCTCATCCAGGTCGTTAATAAAAATGATGAACAGCAGTAGATCCAACACCGACCCTTGCGGTACACTATTAGACTATAAGACCATAAGACCATAAGACATAGGCGTGGAAGTAAGGCCATTCGGCCCATCGAGTCCACTCCGTCATTCAATCATGGCTGATGCGCATTTCAAATCCACTTGCCCGCATTCTCCCCGTAGCCCTTAATTCCTGGAGACATCAAGAATCCATCAAGATTGAAGACATTTAGCGTCCCGGCCTCCACTGCACTCTGTGGCAATGAATTCCACAGGCCCACCACTCTCTGGCTGAATAAATGTCTCCGCATTTCTGTTCTGAATTGACACCCTCTAATTTTAAGGCTGTGTCCACGGGTCCTAGCCTCCTCGCCTTATGGAAAAAAGTTCCTAGCGTCCACCCTTTCCAAGCCATGTATTATCTTGTAAGCTTCTATTAAGTCTCCCCTAATAGTAACTCGACTCCAGGATGAACATTTCCCATCAACCACCACCCGCTGTCTTCTTTTAGCAAGCCAATTACTGATCCAAACTGCTATAATTCCCACAATCACATTCCTCCACATTTTGTACAATAGCCAACTGTGGGGAACTTTATTGAACGCCTTGATGAAATCCGTATACACCACATCAAACTGTTTGCTTTCATCGATCTGTCTGGTCACCTTCTCAAAGAACTCCATAAGGTTTGTGAGGCACGACCTCCCCTTCACAAAACCGTGCTGACTATTCCTAATCAAATTATTCTTTTCGAGATGATTACAAATCAAATATCTTGTAACCTTTTCCAACACTTTACCAACAACTGAATTAAGGCTCACTAGTCTATAATTACCAGGGTTGTCTCTACTCCCCTTCTTGAACAGGGGAACCACATTAGCTATCCTCGAGTTTTCTGCCACTATTTCTGTAAACAATGAAGATTTAAAGAACAATGCCAAATACTCAGCAATCTCCTCCCTGCATTCCAGAGCATCTTACGATAAATCTCATCCAGCCCGGGGATTTATCTATTTTTACACTCTGCAGAATTTCTAATACCTCTTCCTTATGAACATCAATCGCACCTAGTCTAGTAGACTGTATCTCAGTAATCTCCTCGACAACATTGTCGTTTTCAAGAGTGAATTCTGTCGAAAAATATTCATTTAATGCCTCCCCTATCTCCTCTGACTCCACTCACAACTTCCCACTACTATCGTTGATTGGCCCTCATCTTACTCTTGTCATTCTTTTATTCCTTAAATATCTATAGAAAGCCTTAGGGTTTACCCTGGTCCGCCAACAACTTCTCATGTCTCCTCCTGGCTCTTCTGAGCTCTCTCTTTAGGTCTTTCCTGGCTACCCTGTAACCCTCTAGCCCCCTAACTGAGCCTTCACATCTCATCCTAACATAAGCCTTCTTCTTCCTATTGACCAGAGATTCCACTTCCTTCATAAACCACGGAACCCACGCACTACAGCTTGCTTCCTGCCTGACAGGTAAATACTTATCTCGGACACTCAGTAGCTTTTCCTTCAATAAGCTCCACTTTTCCAATATGCACATCCCCAGCATTTTCCTTCCCCGTCCTATGCTTCATAAATCTTGCCCAATCGTATCGTAATTGCCTTTCTCCCAGATGTAACTCTTACCCAGTGGTATACACCAATCCCTTTCTATCACTAAAGTAAACATTACAGAATTGTGATTGCTATTACCAAAGTGCTCACCTACTTCCTTTTCTAACACCTGGCCAGGCTCATTAAGCAGTACCAAATTTAATGTGGCTTCGCCTCTTGTAAACCTGTATACATACAGTGGCAAGAAGCCCTCCTGCACACACTGGACAAAAACTGACCCATCTATATTACTCGTACTATAATGTTCCCAGTCAATATTTGTAAAGTTGAAGACCCCCAGACAACTACCCTGTCTCTCTCACTCCTATCGAGAATCATCTTTACTATCCTGTCTTCTACATCTCTGGAACTATTCCGAGGCCTGTAGAAAACTCCCAACAGGATGCCATCTCCTTTCCTGTTTTTAACCTCAGCCCATTCTACCTCAGTTGATGATTCCCCAAACATCCTATCTGCAACTGTAATTCTGTCCTTGACTAACAATGCGACACCTCCCCTCTCTTACCATCTTCTCTGTTCTTACTGAAACATAAATCCTGGAACATTCAACAACCATTCCTGTCCCTGCTCTAACCATGTTTCCGAAATGGCCACAGCATCGAAGTCCCATGCTGCAAGGTCACCCACTTTATTCCGGATGCTCCTGGCGTTGAAGTAGTCACACTTCAAACCAACTTCTTGCTTGCTGGTGCCATCTTGCGTCCCTGAAACTTGATTATGGACCTCCCTACTCTCAACCTTTTCTATACTCGAACTCCAAATTTGATTCCCATCCGCCTGCTGGATAAGTTTAAACCCACCCGAAGGCTTAGCGAACTTCCCCCCACCCAGGATATTGGTACCTCTCTGGTTCAGATGAAGACCTTCCGGCTTGTAGAGGTCTCACTTACCCTAGAAAGAGCCTCAATTATCCAAGAATTCAAAACCGTCCCTCCGACACCATTTTTGTAGCCATGTGTTCAATTCCTCTCTCTCCTTTTCCCCCGCCTCACAAGCACATGGCAGGGCAACAAACCAGAGAAAACAACTCTGTTCGCCTGAGCGCTAAGCTTCCATCTTAGCTCCCTGAATTTCTGCCTAAAATCCCCATCTCGATCCCTACCTATGTCGTTGGTACCTATGTGGACCACGACTTGGGGCTGCTCCCCCTCCCCTTTATTGTTTCCCAAACACACGATCAGAGACATCATGAACCCTGGCACTTGAGAGGTAACACACCAAACGTGAGTCTCTCTCGTCCCCACAGAACCTCTTATCTGTCCCCCAAACTATGGATTCCCCAATGACTACTGCTCTGCTCCCCTTGCACCTTCCCTTCTGAGCAGCAGGGACAGACTCTGTGCCAGAGCCCTGTGCCCCACTGCTTTCCCCTGGTATGTCGTTCCCCCATCAGCAATATCCAAAATGGTATCCTTTTGTTGTGGTGAATGGCCACTGGGGATCCCTGCACTGCCTGCCGGTTCCCTTTCCATCCCCTGACAGTAACCCTTTTGACTTTTTCTTGTATGTGAGGAGTGACTACCTCCTGTAACTCCTCTCAATAACTCAATCTGCCTCCCGAATGATCCAAAGTTCATGCAGCTCCAGCTCAAGTTCCCTAATGCGGTTTTCGAGGAGCTGAAATTGGGTGCACTTCCCATAGATATAGTCAGCAGGGACACGAGTAGTGACCCTTACTTCCCGCATTCTGCAGGAGGAACATTCAACTGCCCTCACCTCCATTCCCACTATTCTCAATTCTCAAAGAGACTGTTGAAAAATAAATTATACACTCGCTACTTTACCAATCTAGTGCATAAAACTTTTGTTTTGGTTAGAGAAGGAGGATGGGTGGGAGCTACTACCCGAGTAGTGTTCGTGTAATGCAACCACACAAATATATGAGGTGGTTCGTGCTTCCCTCGCACCTCTCAGCAAATGGAGGCCCGACTCCCGAGGTAAGTCAATTTTAAGTCTTTATATAAGTCTTGGCATGTCAAGGAACGGGCAAATATTGGTCTTTGGATCATATTAAGCAAATGTGCCTGTGTTTGAGCACAATGACGCGTTGACTGGAAAAACAGTGTATTATTTCAATGAATTTAGTTCAATGAATAATTTCCTTATTATTGAGCCTCCGAGGAAGGGGAAGAGCTACGCTTTGTTTTCCTTGTCTAAACCCCTCATGTTTTTAAACACGTCCATCAGGAGCACCTCTCAGCCGTCTTTGCTTAAAAGCAAAATCAAGCAAATCCAGCCTCTCTTCAGCTTGAGTACACTCTTGTCTTTTTTACTTCTGAAAGATATCAGTGTTAAATTTCATTAGCGATTGATCTGTCCACCCGAACAACTGGTTTATACCATCCTGTACCCTCAGACGTTCCTCCTAACTGTGAACCACCAGCTCATCTTTCTGTCATTCAAAAACGTATTTATCATTCCCTCCAAACTCCATCTTTCCCATTCTCATCATCGTCGTTTGTGAAGTTCACAACGAAGCGTTGATTTTCTTCTGTTCTTCAGATGTTATTCACAGGGAGAACATTGAGAATTCCATTCACTTGTTTTGTTCTTATTTTGGTGAATTTACAGCGTGAAGCAGTTGAGTTCTTTTTTACGAGGGAGCCACAAATTTTGTTTTGGACATGGAGCAGAATTCTACTTTTATACAATGCTCCTCTGTATGTTTTATTAATTAAGCTCTCACGCAATTAATATTTGATCAGGTTTAAATGACTTTCACTGCAACATTTGTGTTCCACGTGGACCTGGATAATGTTCTTTGTATCGTTCCCAGCAATAGTCAGACGTGAAGGAAGTTTCCATCTCTACGATAGAGACAGATTCATAATTTTGTTTGAAAGAGTTGAAGTGATGAGGATAAAGATTCAACTAAATTCTATATATCTATATACTTACAGCAGGAGATCAAACCTTTCGGAAAGATGTTATGAAACTTGAACGGTTTCAGAAAAGATGTCCAAGAATGTTGCCAGGGTTGGAGGATCTGAGCTACAGGGAGAGGCTGAACAGGCTGGGGTTGTTTTCCCTAGAGTGTTGGAGGCTGAGGGGTGACCTTGTAGAGGTTTACAAAATTATGAGACGCATGGATAATATAAATAGGCAAATTCTTTTCCCTGGATTCGGGAAGTCCAGAACGAGAGGCCATAAGTTTAGGGTGAGAGGGGAAAGATATAAAAGAGACCTCAGAGGCAACATTTTCACGCAGACGGTGGTATGTGCAAGGAATGAGCTGCCAGAGGAAGTGGTGGAGGCTGGTACAATTTCAACATTTAAGAGGCATTTGGATGGGTATATGAATATGAAGAGTTTGTTCGGGATATGGGATGTGTGCGGGCAGGTGGGACTAGATTGGGTTGGAAGGGTTGGAGTGAAGGGTCTGTTTCCATGCTGTACATCACGATGACTCTATGACTCTATATCGTCAAGTCCATCTTGAACCGGCAACAAATTATTAAATCATATGCCCACTTTTCTTCGTATTGTAAAAACATTTTCAAAAAATGTTCTTAGAGCAGCGTGGGTCTTCTAGCTGCTCCTGGGAATGGAGGCAATTAAATATTTAATATAGTATTTTTGCAGTTGTTATTATAGATTATTGATTTAACATAATCATTTCTATTTTGTTTTATTAACATTCAAAAACAAACAGCAAAACAAAAACTCACGATTTGCTTTCAAACGAACTTTTTTAAAAGAGGCTTTAAAGGGTGGTTTCCAAAAAAAGAAAAGTCTATTTTTGTTTTAAAAGGTTTCTTTTATTACACTGCAGAAGTTTTTTTTGTAAAATTAATTAATTAAAATAAGGAGGTATACCGTCCTTCCGGAGAATCCTACACATTTTCAGCACTGGAGAAGACTATTTTCTTTTCGGACTTTATTGAAGAGGAATATTTTCATTAATTTAATTAGCTAAATGGTTGATGTGGTTAATTTTTCTATGTTTGATTCTTACATGTATATATTTTTCAATTTTAACATTATTGTCTGTAGGTAATGAAAGGTAACAGAAAGTATCGTAAAAACTTCTGCTTTTTGACATCATATTATTAAGGTCACATAGAAGGCACAGAGAGAATGGTTAGTTGATTTAGAAAAAAATATTATCCAGCATATCAGTCATATAGATGTGTGGCCCTCAGGAAAGGTATGAAAGTTGTTCAAAATTCTCCGGTGGCTATTCCTCTATCAATATGATTTTCAGCTATTTGAACAGTTGAAGGGAATTGTCTCTCTGAGGGAAATGGAAGAGCAATCAATTATTGGACACTTGGAATAATTCGTATGTTCAGCATCGTTTGAGAAGATTTGGTAAAATTATTGCTTCAGTGGACTTTTCTATTAGGGGCATTAACATTCTGTGGCAGCGACTGGTAATTCAGGAGGCTTTGGTGATTTCCCTGTGCTAAGATTAAGAACGTCTCGAAACATTTCAAGTACGTTGTTAAAGGTGAGATTGAGGAGAGAAACATTATTGTAGATATTGGTAGGAATGATATTTTTAGGGAAAGATTAAAGCAGTGCAGAGTGAACTTAAGAGGTGAGGTAGAGTATGAAAAATAAAACCCTTAAAGCAATACTTTCTGGTTTACTCCCAATGCCAAACCCAACTGGGAAGGAACAAAAGTTAATGGAGAAAAAACAACGTCTGAAGAGTTACTCTGTTATTGAGGGCTTCCGAGTTTTGGCAAATTGAAATCTATTTTAGAATAGAAATGACCTGTTCAGTAAGGATTGGTCTAATCCAAACTGGCAAACAGCCAATATCTTAGCATTGAGATTTGCTCCTTCTATGTAGGGAGACTTTATGTTGATAGAGTTGGCAAGGGAGATATTCCAAGTAGAATAATAAATGGTAGGATGGATGGAGAATGTGAAGACAGCACATCAATTAGAAAATGAAAACGAGAGAGTCAAAAGGATACAATCATTCTGAAGCATAAAATTGCATTTATTTCAATGCGAGGGGTCTTACGGGGAGAGTAATGAACTCAGGGCATGTTCTTACAGAACATTGGTTGAGAGATGTTCCATTCGGAAATGTAGTGCTGGGAAAGCAAAGCAGGTCAGGCATCATGTGAGGAGCAGGACAATCAACGTTTTGGGCAAAGGCCCTTGATCAGGAATGGGCTGATGAGGGGCTTTTGCTTGAATTGTCGATTTTCCTGCTCCTTGGATGCTACCTGACCTGCTGCGCTTTTCCAGCACCACACTCTCGACTCTAACTCCCAGCATCTGCAGTCCTCACTTTTGCCTGAGAGATGTTCAAGACTAGTAATTCAATGTTCCAGCTATTAAGTGTCATAGAAAGGATGGAAACAAACATGCGAAGGCTGGGGGAGGCGGTCTGCCATTTTTGATTAAGGAATAAATTATTGCTGGAACTGGGAAGATATTTCTGAAAAAATAATCCAGTTAAAATATGCAGGTTGTATTAAAAATAAGAAAATAAAGTTCACTTTGAACAGATAGCACTAAATGCTCTTTTGTGAAAAACCGTCCAGTGAAAATATATTGGTCGAAATTAAAAATAAGAAAGGAAAGAACACTTTGATCGTATTGTACCATATGCTCTCCAACAGTAAGAAAGAAATTGAGAAACAAACATGTAGGGAGATATAGGATATATGTAAGCTTAATAAGGTTGTAATAAAGAGGGATTTTAACTTTCTTAAAATTGATTGGGGCTACCAGAGCGTTAAAGGGTTGGATGGTGAAGAATTTGTCAAATATATTCAGGAAAATTTTCTTCATCATATCCGGATGATCCTAAAAGAGAAGGAACAAAACTCGGCCTTTTTTGTGCATTAGGCAGGGCAAGTGCCTGAAATTAACATGAGAGAAAGATTTGGGCATTGCCATCATAATTCTATTAGTTTCATAATGGTTATGAATAAGAATAAGCCTTTAATTATTTTTTTAATTGGAGTACCTTAAATTTTAATGTCATTGGGACAAGGACTTATCAAGCTTGCTTGGAGTAGAGTGTTAGCAGGTAAAACAAGTGGGAGGCGTTCAACAGTTTGACAACGGGAGTTGAGAGGCATTATGTTCCTGTTAAAGTGAAGGGAAGATTAAGGAACAATGGACTACTACAGTTATTGAGCTTTTATTCAAAGAAAAACTTACTTTAGATATAGACAACTTTATTCAATTTACTCTCTTAGTTAATATAAAGAGTGTGGGGCATTATTTCGAGAGAAATCAGGAAAGCAAAAGGTGATATGAGATAATTTGGGCAGATAAGGTTAAGGATAATACAAAAATATTGTGCAACTACATTAACAACAAGAGGGTAACCATAGAGAGGGTGAGGCCTCTCAAAGATAATGAAGGATATCGATGTTTTTAACCCAGGAGATGGGGAATAAAATCATCCCATTCCGGATGCAACGGACGCACACTATTACCTGTGCCTCACATTCATCCAGCTTGAACTCTATCTGCTATCTGTCAGTCTATTGATCCATTTCATCAAGATCCTTTTATATTCTTGGAAAACATTCTTCACTGTCCACTGTGCCACCAGTTTTGATGTCATCCACAAACTTACGAACCATGTCTTCCATATTCTCACGCAAATCATTTACATAAATGGAAAACAAAGAAAACTCAGAACCAATCTCTGTGGAATACTGCTGGGCACAAGCCTTCAGTTCGAAAAGCAACCAGTCACCATTACTCTGTTTCCTGCTATTGCACCAATTGAAAGTGCTGGAGAGAAGCCCCACAGTTCAGGCAGTATCAGAGCAGAGTAAAATGGAATTAACTTTTTTTGAGTCCAACATAACTTGTTCAAGATAGGTTCATATAAGACATGATATGTTAACTCTGTTTCTCTGACCAGATCCTGTGCAATGTATTGCATTTCTCCTTCATTTTACATTTGCATATCAGATTTCCAGTATCTCTAATATTTTGCTTTTTCTTGATTGGTCTGGATGTTGGTTATATTTCGACGATATGCTCCATTCTTGTTCCTATCACTTGTGCCAGTGACACATGTATTACACTGGAGTCTGTTTCTTCTTTACGTTCTGAAAATAAATGCGCAGAACTCACCAATGTGATTTTGATTTAAAAGGCCTTTTAGAGACAGCTAAACTTGATGAAAAGTAGGAATAGTTTATTAGCCATGATATCGTTTGTGTGTTTTATGACTAGACTTGTCTCCTCAGTCTCCGAACATTTTCAATACGTTTCTCTGAATAATTACATGGTTGTCATGCAGCTCTTCATCTCTGTACCAGCTCTGTATGAGCTGTGACTCTAACTTACTCTGCTGTAACTGACTGTAACACAACACATTTTGTAACCTGTGTCTGTTTTTATTTCTGCATATTCCGTCCCGATATAAACAATCTAAACAATTTGTATAACCTGTGATTAAACAGTATATATATAAAATATAATGATGTACATCACATTTAAAAATGTCCTATTCCATTCACATTGTCCTTCAGCATTGCATGTGTCAAAGGTCGTCTGTTATCTTGCTCTGCACTGTATTTCATTCCATTTATCAGAAACAGCGATGGTTGAATACTCCCCTCAGGTCTCCTCAGCCACTGACCGCAGCCCTTTCTGTCTCATAGCCATTATCATATTCATTCCATCCCTTTCTCATTAATTCATGACTTTTAATAAACAAGCTTATTGTGCATTGTTATGGACTAGGCCCGACCACTCAAAACATTCTTAAGCACTTAGCCTAGTCTGTAATGTTGCCATTTGTTGAAAGTAAGTGAATAGTTGATATTCCCAGAGTGAATTAGTTGGTCTGACTGCCGACGTTTAAACAAACAGCATGTATTTGTAAAAAATAAAGAATGAAACACAACGAACCGAAACACCATACCTAAATAATTCATCCTATCCAAAACTGAAAGGCTACCTCGAATTAAAGATGCTGATCCAATTTACTTGCGACAATCCCAATAAACAAATCCACGAGGACAAAGAGTAAACATTCCACAAAAATATTATAGTTTACGAAGTCAGAGGACCGAAGGAGGGGGAGAACATCCAATTTCAACAGTGAACCTGACTCAACTAACTCTCGAACTGAACTGACCTGTGCAGCTGGAGAGCTGGCCACATACCTTTGATTACACCTTTTTTTAGAAAAGGCTTGACAGCCTTCTGCCCGAGGCATTGTCTGTTAGTTCAAAAAAAAACAAAGGTACCCAATGAAGCATTCAAAATTGAGAGATGTTGGAACATTGGGTCGTTTAGAACCTTTCTGAAAAAATTCAAGGAAAACATAACCTTGTAAAAGTACCACCTGCGTGACAACTCCCCCAATATAAAACTGAATCTTCAATATCCAAGATGGCTTCAGTTTTCAAAACTCCCAAAAATGATTGTTCGTACTCTCCAATGAGCATGTACATTCGTTTACTATAAACATGCAAACATGCACAACTACATCCAGATTCATTGTGTCGTACTTTCATCATTTAGTGCCTCCATTTGACACTCAAGTCTCAACAATGCATTGGAAATCATGTTTTCAAGCCCTGTCACGTGCACAATTTTCAAATTGAATAACTGCAGCAACAGGATCCAGCTAAACAGTCTCGCATTTTTGTCCTAACTTTTCTCAAAAAGACTTCATTGAGTTATGATCAATGTAAATGGTTGTCTCCGATACGTTACTGTTAATATAAACACTAAAATGTTGTCATACCAACACAAAGCTCAAAGTCTCTTTCTCAACTGTTGAATATTTCTACTAATGAACATTTAAAATCTTGGAGGGATACCCAGTAGGTCTCTCTGTCTTCTTCATCTTCCTGCAAGTGCCCAACACCGAAATCGACATCATTCGCATTGAATGGTTTTGCACAATCAGGTGCGTCTGACCGTGGGTAGTGGTTAACAGATACTTCAAATGCCTCAAATGCCTTCTGACAGTCCTCTGTCCACGGAAACTTCTTGCCTTTCTTTAACAATTCAGCGTGTGGAGCAGTCACATTGCGAAAATGAGGCACAACCATTCGATAAAATCGACTTAATCCCAGGAACTGCTCCTTTTGTCAACAGGATGCGAAATTCCCCAATTACTGTCACTTAAAAATCTCATGGCACCATGTATCTATGTTCAATAGCATGGCCAAGGAAAGTGACTTTGGCTTTGGCAAATTCACTTTTCGCTCGGTTTACCACCAAGCCTGCCTTCAGAAGTCGATCGAACAAGTCCGATCGATGCTGTCGTATTCCTTCCTTGATTCACTAAAAATCACAAGGTCATCAATGTAAACCACAGGTTGGACAATCCGGCAACTTATTGTTTAGTCACTGAAATGTGGCCGGCACGTTTTTCATTCCAAATGTAAGTTGCTTGTCCCACATTTTTATCTCAGTCTTCCACCCATGGAACTGGGTATGCATCAACCCTTTTAACTACATTGACGTTAAAATAGTCCAGACATAATCGTTGGGTACCATTTGGCTTTGGCACCACGACTATTGGTAATTTCCAGTCACTGTAACACATGTTGATTATGACATCTTAGAGCTGGTATTCAATGTCCTTCTGAGCCTGTGCCAACGTTCGAGGATTATGCCTGTAAGGATGTTGGTTAGGTAATGACATCTCCTATAGCTACATTATGCACAATTAGGTGAGTACTTCCAAGTTAATATCTGCGAAATTCCACATGTGATAGTAATAACTCTTTCTGATTATTTCAATTTTTCTCATCAAGGTAAATCAATAAATCATCCCAATTCTAGACAAGTATCTCATTGTCCACTTTAATTTGAGGAATGTCCGATTCAGAATCCTCTGAACTTGGTTCTTACTTCGGTGCTGTAATCATTAACACCTTGTCCTGTGGCTTTCCTTCCTCATCATAGTACATTTTGAGCATATTCACATCACATACGGTGTGAGATTTCTTTCTTTCTGGAGTCCCTGTCAAGTAGTTATCCTCATTCTATGTCCGTTGTATTTGATAAGGTCGATAAACCTTGCATTTCAAAAATTCACCTATCACTGGAAGTAACAGTAATACCGTGTCCCCGATCGCAAAATTGCATTTTTTAAATTTCCTGTCCGTTTCCTGCTTTATTGCATGCTGCGGTTCTTTTAAATGCTGTCCAGCCAACTCCCTAGCACTATTAATCGTTCCCTAAGGTTGGAGACCTAGTCCAAATGGGTGGCCTTTGAATTCTAATTTACTATTTTCTCCTTTATCAATATTAATGATCCTCTCACTTAGTGTCCAAAAAATATTTGAAATGGATTGAATTTGCGCTTTTAATTTGGTCTATCCCTGATCACAAAAAGCGCAAATGGAATTCCTTTACACTAATCATCCGGATAGTCCTTATCATAAGCAATCAACGATGTCTTTAATGTTTAAGGTCACCTCTCTAGCGCTCCCTGCAATTTTGGATGGCATGCAGTCGATTTGAATTGTTTTATTCCTGAGACATCATAGTGAATAAATCAAATGTGAAGTTTGAACCTTGAACTCACTGTATCTCTATTGGTAGTCCGTGTCTATTTTTTAAAAAAAGAGCAATTCCTTCGCAATTCTTTTAGCTGTGATACTGTATCTTGGGATGGCCTCTGGAAATCTAGTCGATACATATATCATTGTTAACAAGTACTGGTGCCCACCTTTTGTTTGAGTTCGGGGACCTAGCCAATCAATCAAGAGTGTTGTAAAAGGTTCTTCAAATGCAGGAATAGTTAAGAAAGGTGCAGGTTTTATTATCGTTTGTGTTTTTTGCCAATTACCTGATACGTATGTACGTCTCATAAAATTCAGTTACATTCTGTTGCAGTCCAGGCCAGTAAAAATGTCTCTGCATTTCAGCGTGTGTTTTCCTCACTCCTAAATGACTTCCAGGTGGTAGCTCATCCGTCATTCACATCACCTCCTTTCTGTATCCCATTGGCAATCCGATTGGATGAACTTCTGCCCAGTTATCATCTCCTTGAGTATTGGGTAGTCTCCATTTGCTCATTTCGACATAGGTTTTCGGGTAATTAAACTCAGGGATGCATACAAAATTCCAAACGTATATGCTTTTTGATAAAATTGCTTTAACCTTTTATCTTTCTGCTGTAACTCAATTAGTTTAAATGAACTAAAATATTTGCATGATGCCCTGTTTGCTCAATAGTTTCTTCACAACTATGTGATGGAACAAAGTCTCATTAAATGCCACTTCAGTTTCCTTATGTTTACATTTTTGATATCTCCTGTTTCAACTGGTGACATTGGGGCTTCGTTACCCACACTCAGGAAACTTCCAGGATAGGACTCCTGCATTGCTTCAGTTGCCTGCGTCTCCACTGGCTTTTCAACCAGAGTAGGCAGCACTCCTACCGGTGAATCAGCTGTATTTGTTTGGACTGAATTCAAGAAATGTCAGTCTTCCTGCTTTGAAGCCAATAAAGTGGATTCGAGTGTTTGTGCATTTACATAAAACAAAGCTGAATCGCATTATGGGTTGAAAGTTCAACATTGTTTTATGAGAGCAACGAGAAGAATGTCCAGACAGACCCACACTTCCTGTGAATGGTCTGGGCAAATATTACCACTGAGAATCTATTGGCTGGCGTCAGGTCTAGTTAAGGAGAGATCAGCACTTTAACTACATCTAGATTGCGTATTTTGTGAGTGTCTGTGTTTGGGGGGGCGGCGTTCAGGTGATTACAGTATTGCAAACGGACAACACAGCAGAATCATCCAGCCTGCGATAAGGAAACATCCGTCATTCTCCCTCACAACTAACTTCACGAGAGCAGTTGTTATTTGTACCACACTGAAAGGTGTTAACTAGATCTGTTTGTTCAGTGACTGTGATTGATGTCAGTCTCCATGGATCCTAATGATGTCGCTGGATGGTTTCCCCTTTCTATTAGTAAGGGGCTTCTTGCAATGATTTATGCCATTATAGCAGCAGATGCATCACCTGCAACACTAACAGGAATCAGCAGCTGCAGAGACGGGGAGAGGAGAGGTCAGGATCTTAGATTAGACTGGAAAGTTCTAACAATGGATCAGAATCTGAGGACAGTTGACTGGAATGTTCCAACAATGGTTCAGAATCTGAGAACAGTAGACTGGAATGCTGCACCAATGGCTCAGAATCTGAGAACCCTAGGATGGAATACTGCAACAATGGACAGGAGTTTATCCTGGGCTCTTTTCTATGTTTCTGCGTATTGGAACATGTTATCACTGCGGATATACTGTGTACTGATGATTATTCAGGCTGGTTACTATCCCATGCTTGCTATTGTTGGTGTTCCTGGTAAGTCTCACCATCTCTATCTACTTATTATTCCCATAAGCCATGGTGAACTTCAGTGCTATTTCTGTTGACTATATTTGGCAAAGTTGGAAACGACTGTCTTCAGTTTCAAATGTAAATTCACTCATTATCACAAATTTCGAAACCATCCACACCTCCGTACTCACGCACATCTGAGGACAAGACTGTTCACAATCCAGAAGTATCTATTTGCCCTGAATTGAGTTATGTCGTCACATTCTCTCCATCACCAAACAGACCCACTACCAGCTCCATGGTATCCCCATTCCCCAGCTTGCCGTTTGTGCAGTTGGTAAATCTCCATAACACAATCCTTGGAAAATTTCAGACTTCAGACGTCCATCTCTCTTCTTATCACTCTTTCCATTACAATGTTTCCATCATGACCTTGTTCTTGTCTATGAAGTAAATTCATGTCATGGACACTGTGTCAGAATAATAATGTCGCTGGCCACATTAGTCAGTGGTCCAGGTTAATCCACGAAAGACGTTGTTTCAAATCCTATCTCAGATGATGAGAGAACTTAAACTCACATGGCAGAACTGGAAATTAAAGAGAATGTCACTAATATAACCCTACTAGCATTTTGTGGTTAAGTTGATCTATTTCACTGATATCCTTTGGTAAAGAAATCTAACATTTGGACCTGGTCTGGATAAAGACGACGTCAGGTCGACAGCAATGGATTTTGCTCTATACTGCCTTGAGGAATGGCCTCACAGTAAAGAGCATTTAGTGATGTCAACAGACGGTGCCCTTAACAGCGATGCAGACATACTATCTCATGAAAACTTTAAAAGTTGTGATAAAAGAATGATGCGAGAGATCAGGAGAATGAGGAAGTGTCAGAAAAACTGAGCAGATTTGGCAGTCTCGGATCGAGAGAATAAAAGAATTGACATTTCGAGTCCAATGACCATCCATCAGAACTGCACACAAATGGGAAATAGTGTGATTGATGTTGTGAAGAGGAGAAGGAGGGAGTTGAACATATAGCGAAAGAGAGAGATAGAGAGAAAGAAGCAAATGGAGGGATTGTTTATGACCAGCTGGAATGGAAATAAAAATCAAGATTAATCTTATTTATTTTTCTTCTGCTGCCATATTAAAGAAAGTCCTGTCCATGTATGGTATGCATCAAAGTCATGGTTTAAAGTGAGTTTTACCCCTTTCTCTCCCTCTTTTTTAAAAATTAATTAATGGGATGTTGGGACAGCATGCAATTCCCTTTCCACGTTGTCCTTGAAAAGCTGTTGGTGAGCTGCCTTCCTGACCACTGCAGTCTGTGGGCTGTAAGCATTCAATGCTTAATTCCGTCTGGTTTAATTTCTTGAGACTTTCTAATGAGTGATATAACTGAGTGGTTGGGCTTGGACATTTCAAAAGGCAGCTGAGAGTTAACAACATTGCTATGGGTCGAGAGTCACATGTATGGCCGATCAGGTGAAGATGATAGATTTCATTCCTTGAAGGGCATCAGGGTGCCAGGTAGTTTTTCTGACAATCGTTTCATTGTTTTTTAATTGGTGATATTTTATTGAACTCAAATTCCAATATTTGCTGTGGTGGAATTGAATCTGTGCTCTGGGTCATTACCTGGGTCGTTGCATTAGTAATCTGGAGATAATAAAGCTGGGCCATCGCCTCCTCAGCAACTCCAAACATTTCCAATGTCAGTAGTGATGTTGCTGTTGGCGTGGCTGTGCTGGAAGTATCGCGCTTCGAAAGGCAAAGTAATGACTTAGCAAAACATAACGTCCTTCTCATTTTGTATGGATGAGAAGGTGAGATGATGGGAAGTGCTCTTGGTGAAAAGGAACTGAAGGCCCTTGGTCATGAGTTACTGACAGAATTCATACAGAGCAGCAAATAATCAGCACAGTATATTGTCTACTGTCCTTCAGTGAAAAAATGATGCAAATATAGGCGTGAAGCCACCTCCCTGCAGTTGTAGAGAAATATTGAGACAGCACGTGGGGCACTGTGAACAGATTTTCTCTCCATGATAAGGAATGAACTCCTTGCCACTGTGAGATAGTGTAAAGGAGTTTGACCAGACTCATCCCTGCAGTGATGGTACTATGAGGAGAGTGTGAAGGAAATGAGTGTTTCATCTGAAATGCTGCAACATATTAAAAAAAATTGCAACAAAACTTGAGCACTATATTAAAACTCAGTTTTGAGCTGCAATATCTGCAATGCAATTCTGTCTGTTCTCCAGTGCACATCGAGACCCATTCGCCCATCAGCCCTGTGCTCAGTGACCAACTCTGGTTTCTGATGTAGAAATACTTCCATTTTCTAAAATTCTCATTCTGCTGAGGGTCTCTCCCAGGGTCATCCTTTCAATCTGACACATTCCACAAAAGCATTGTACTGATTTTAATTCAACTGTTTATTTCATCTCAATCTTTTTTCCTTCATTAATGCCACCTTCGGTCTTAAAGAGAATGTGCTTCCCTTTGTTTCTCTCCCTGACCATGATTAAGAGCTCTGTCGTGTCAGTAAAGGCAGCCTTATGTCGTTCCAGAGCCACTGAATTCTCTGGATTCCCAATAATCTTCACCACAATGTATGTTTTCTCTTTTGGTTTGATGCTGTCCCTTACTTGCCTTATCATTCATGGCTGCCTTGTCCTTGCATGAGTATGTTTCATCTTCTTTCAGATGAATTTCATTATGTTCCGATTTATCCCCAGAAACTCCTGCCATTGCTGCTCCATGGTCTTCCCTGTTCGGCTTCCCTTCCAATTAAGCAGGAGAGTCGACGCTTCGGGCATGAGCCCTTCTTCAGGAATCCTGAAGAAAGGCTCATGCCCGAAACGTCGACTTTCCTGCTCCTTGGATGCTGACTGAACTGCTGCGCTTTTCCAGCAACACATTTTCAGCTCTGATCTCCAGCATCTGCAGTTCTCACTTTTTCCCTTCCAATTAACTTTGGCCAGATCCTCCCGAATGTCTTTTGAGTTATATGGCCCAATTATAATCACATTACATCAAGAAAAGAGCAATAGATATAAACCGAAGATATAGACCTGTGGGTAGATTAATGGCAGATTGAATGTAATCCTGATAAATATCAGGTGATGTTCTTTGCAAGAAGGAACCAGGCAGCGGAGTATTCAATGAATGGCAGCACACGAGGAAGCTTAGAGGGTGTTTCTCCACCCATTCCTGAATGGGACTAGACAGGTTCATGCGCAAATGGAGAACATATAGGGGATTATAAACATAACCTTTATTCATCGAGGCACAGATTATAAGAGAGCTATGTGGAACTTAGGTTAGGCCAAGATGGAATGCTGTGTGTAGGTCTGGGAGCCACATTACAGGAAGGATGTGATTGTATTAGAAGGGGTGAAGAGGAGATTCAGCAGGATGTTCCCTGGAATGGACCGTATCAGTAATGGAGAGAGGTTGGATAAGCTCGGGTTGTTTACTTTGGAGAAGAGAAAGCTGAGGAGGCTGTGATTCAGAAGGATACGATTAAGAGGGCCTTGGACAGGATGGATAGACAGCAGCTGTTCATTTTATGCAAAGGTGAAGAACAAGGGAGCAACCTATAAAGAGAAGGGTTTGAGGTTTCATGAGGATTTTAGGATTGGTTTTCATCCAGAAGATGTTGGGGTCTGCAATGCACTTCCTGAAAAGGCAGTTGGTGCAGCTAACCTCACAACCATTAAAAATACATTGTCGTGCACTTGAAGTGGCATAACATTCATGTCTACGAGGTTCGCGTAGGGAAGTGAGATTAATGTAGTCCACACTGTATTTCTGACGATACAGAGTCTGTGCTCCTATGATTGTATCACTGTGGAACGTCAATTATTGAGCATCTTAAGATAGGAATTGATGGGTTTCTGAAGAGTGTATTAACAAGTGTAGCAACAGTGAAGTTGCAAAAAGAGAATTCAGAATGGAGAACAGGGAAATGACAGAACAATGGAGCAAATGCTAAAGTTATGTCTTCACAGAAGAAAACAATACAAAAAAGAAATCTTCCCAGCAATACCAGGAAACTTTAGTCTGGTTGAAAAAAAAGCAATAGAATGAAATTAGCAACTAAGGAGTTGTAGAGAAAGTAGTGGGAATAAACTAATGGGCAAAGTAAAAGTCAGCAGAATCATATGAAATGGGAATCATATTTCACAAAGTGACTTGCAAAATTATGGAGAAGCAATCAATAAAATATGATTGGGTTTCAGGAAGGATACTGATAAAGCCCCAAGCCTACTATACAAATTCGAATCTTATGGGACTGCGACTCATATGTGGACATGGGTTTCGAATGGGAGAACTGACTAGAAGCAGGGAGAAGGAATACAACATTTTTTGAGTGGAAGGCCTGGGTGATATAGCAGGAATTGGGCTTTGGCTTCCAGTTATTCCCAATACACACCATTTTTTTGAGTTGAGTGAATCAAATGCAATATTCCCAAGTCTGCTGATGATACTAAATCATTTTGGGTTGTGAGTGGGTGAGCAGAGCGTATAAAAACTCCAACGTGATTGAGACAAACAGAGTGACTGGGCAAATATGTGGCAGATGGAGTGAAATGGGGGGAGTTGTGACTTTGTGCACTCTGGTTGGAAAAACAGAATGGCAGCCGACCATTTGAAAAGGGGTTGTTTGAAAAAAATGCTGATCAAAAAGAAACTTATGCTGCATTTTTGTTTTCTTCTTTCAGACCTCTGAGCACCATGCAGGGCAGTGAGTTATGAAGCCAGAAGTCAATGCTGGGAATGGCATTGGCACACTGACCAGTGCACATAGACCCACCAAGTGGGGAACTGTAACATTGTAGAGGATCTGGAACTCCCCGTGCACCAGTCAGCGAAAGCAATATTGCAGGAACAGAAAATAGTTAGGAAGATAAATGGGATGTTGATCTTCATTTCAAGGAGATTTGAGTCCAGCAGTAAGGGTGACTTGCTGCCGCTATACAGTGCCTTAATGAGAACACATCTCGAACATTGTGCAAAATTGAGCGCAGCTTTGGTCTCATAACCTAATATAGGATAAACCTGACATTGAGAGAGAGCAGTGAAGGATAACCACACTGATCTCTGACGGCCTTATTGTGGAAGCAGAGGTTGGGGCGTCTGGGCATGTATTCCATGGGCTGCAGGAAAATAAGTGAAATATATAAAACTTTGACCGGGCGAGACAGATTGAAAGCAGGGATGATAATTCCCCTGGCTGGGATGTCTAAAACAAGGGGCCACAGTATTAAGTTCAGACATGTCACTCTGCATTGAGATAAGAATAAATGTCTGCACTCAGAGACTGGTGAACCTGGGGAACTCTCTCCCAGATCAGGCTGTGGAAGCCAAGGCACTGAATATACGTAAGGATTTCAAGACACTATACAGGGATGGGAGAGGGCAAGAGTGGTGTGAAGATAGAGGACCAGATATTATTACACGTTGTTCTCCAATAAAGTGGCAGCTGTGTTCTTGTACAACACTGAGTTGTAGACCTTGCTATATTAATAATGGGAAAAGGAGGTGGAGAGGCGAATCCACAGAATATCAGTAAAAGCGAAAAACTAAAGTTAATCTAACACACACACACACACACACACACACACACACACACACACACACACACACACACACACACACACACACACACACACACACACACACACACACACACACACACACACACACACACAGTAAGTAAATCCTCAAAGCATATATTGTGAAGAAATAGTGCAATAAATTTAACACTTTCCTACTATAGTCACTGACTACAGCACTGTACCTGTCACAAAGCTCTTCACCAGAAATCCCGAGGGGCTGACTGACCACTTGATGCCGATGGAGAATTCGAGTTCTCCCTAAATTTCTCCCCCTGGTTTGAAATAAAATTACTTCTAAATGTAGATTAAGGATTAAGTCTTGCAGAGCGTATAGAATTCCTGTTTAAAAGGAACACACTGAGGGTGCATTTTACAGAGAGAGGATCCTGAGGCCAGGTTTTGCTGTACAGCTTGTGCCAGGCAAGAAATCACGGAACAGAGCTTGCGTTATAAAAAAAGGTGCACAATTCACGAAATGTTTTGCAGGCAAATTGTGTTTAATAAACATGTGTTCATCAGAGAACTGTCTGCATATTTAATGGAGAAGCAAAATTGATGGACAGAAAGGATCACAGTAATTCTTATTTTATATGTCCCGATGTTTTCACGTACTAAGTGATATAAGCACTGTGTGGGGAAAAATGCATTGAGGAGATTTTCTCGATGAGCGAGATTGGAGAAGGCTCAATGTGTCGAATGGCCTGCTCGTTTCCCTGTTCATCTGCAGAAAAGCTGACCACACGATGCCGATGTGGAATTCCAAATCTCCAAAAACAAGCTCTCCCTCACAAACTTTCAAACTTTAGGTCGGCAGCATCTGTCCAGAGGACAGGACTGTGTTTCTTGTTCCCTTTTCGGAAAACAAGCTTGTTGCCGGGTGTGCGGTCTGGATTTATTCTTTAAGACCTCAGAGCAGTTTTAAGCTATTGAGTGTCTTCCTTGACCAATTTAGAAACCATCAAAGAGTTTATCACTTATCTGTGCGTCTGCAGTCACTGTTAGGCCAGACCGGGAAAGCACCGGAGAAACTTCCTGAAAGTACATTAGGGAAGGAAATTGGTGTTTAAAATCAACATTGGTTTCAAGGTCACTGTTACTGACACCAGATTTTACATCTCAAAATTTTATTGATTGATTTTAACTTGCATCAGCTGCTGGAGCACTATCCTAGTCTTGATTAATAATCTAGTGACATTTACACGACGGCACCATCTCCACAGAGGACCTATCAAAAACCGCACTGAACAGAGTATTTTTGTGCTGCTTGAAAGCTCTGTCAAAAAGAACTCCCACCAATTTGCCTGTCGTGATGAGACTGAGGGGATGGTAAGTGATCAGATTGTAATTATTCTCCTCTTAGAGGACAGTACATAGTTGAGTAACCTTCCACATTAGCAGGGAGATGTCAGAGTTGGAGCTGGAATGAAGCAGCTTCCCCAGGGACACGGCTTGTTGTGCAGCACAAATCTTCAGTCTTATTGCAGGAATGGTGTCGGGCCCATGGCCTTTGTGGTATCTACTGTGTTCAGCTGTCTCTTCATGTCTCGAATTGATTTAAGACTGGCATCTGTGATTCTGTGGGAATCATGATGACGGTGAGGTGGATCATCGACTCAACATTTCTGGCTGAGGATGGTGCAGAAAATACATACTTGTCTTTTACACTGATGGTCAGGGCTGTTCCATTATTTCGGATGGGAGTATTTGTGGAGTCCTCTCGTCCACTATGTTGTTTAATGGTCCATCTTATGCCTGGATATAGTAGGACTGCAGAGTCAAGATCTGGTCTGTTAGTTTTGCTATAACTTTTCCCACTTGATCAGTTGTTAGTTCTGCTGGTTAGAATGCAACCGGTCAAGTACCATCGTTTTATTTGGTTGTCATCAGGCTTAGGTACACATGGTTCTGACCCTGGCACGTTCACCGACAGTTGTCATTGAACCATCGATCGGTTTATGTTAATGGTAGCCTGATGGATTATCCTGGAAAAACAAATATGCATTGTGTTTGAATATAATTCTGCTGTTGCTGTGATCTACAGCACTACATGATAACTCAGTTTGAGCTGTAATATCTGCATTTTCAATTCTAGTGGCTGCCCCCCCCCAACCCCAGTTCACATCGAGACCTATTCACCCATCAGCCATGTACTCAGTGAGCTAACCTGGTTTCTGATGTGGTAACACGTCCATTTTCGTATTTACATTCTGCTCAGGGTCTCTTCATAGTGTCACACCTCCAGTTTGTTGGATTCCTCAAGTATTTTAACATATTCATCTGAATCTTTTCCATTCCTGTAATGCCATCATCTGTGTTTGAAGTGAATGTGTTTCCCTCTGTTTCTCTCCCTGACCCTGATTAAGAGCTTTGTCGTGTCAGTGAAGCCAGCTGTATGCAATTTCAGAGCCAATGAATGTGTGCACCTGGTGTAATCGGTCACTCCACAATGCGTGGCGTTCCGTGTTTGACAGGGCGTTTGGGCAGCTTTGACAAACATCTTTGGAACTTGTTCGAAACAGCAATTGCTGAGAAAACTTAGTAGGCCGGCAGCATCTTCTGAAGTGAAAGCGGAGTTAATCTTTCAGGTTCAGTGACCCTTCTATAAAGCTCACAGATTCTTCAGAAATATTTGCAATTTTATTTCCAGTATCCACAGTTATTTGTTGAATTGAAAATTTGTTCTGTGCCTCTTCATTTCAGGAGAAACTCAGCAGGTCTGGCAACATCTACAGAGACAGAGAAACAGAGTTAGCGTTTCAAGCCCAATGTGAAACTTCTTCAGAACTGAAAAGGATTGGAAAAAGGGTTTTTAATCCCTTGAGAGAGGTGGGAATGGTTGGCATGGAAAGAAGGAGGGGCAAAAGATATATAGGCTTTTAGCAGTGGTGAACGAGAAGATGATATAAATGGATTGAATTTAAGATATGAATGGGAGAAAGGATTTCTCTCTATTGTGTGCAAGATAAAGAAGACACATCCACACAATATCATAGGTGGACGAGGAGGGAGAATGTTGACCATGTGAAATTATATAGATCTGGCCAGAGATACGTTTTCATTGTAGAGATCATCACACCCTTTCAGACAAACGAATTCAGTTGTTTCACTTCTTATTGCCGCTCGTAAGATTTTCATGCTGCCTTAGTATTGTAACATGGAGAAAAACAAACCACAGTATGAAGTTTGCGGCCGAGTGTTGTTTACCTGACTTTCTTAATATTGTTTCAAATTTAGAGTGCTGTTTTCTTTTTTATAATGCTTGTTCTTGATGTTAGAATCAGATGGATTGAACGAGGTTGACAGATGATATTATAGAGGTTTGTAAAATCATAGGAGGTATGGATAGGGTGAATAGCCAAGGTCTTTTCCACAGGATAGTGGAGTTCAAACATCGAGGACATAGCTTTAAGGTGAAAGGACGAAAATTTAAAAGGGACGAAAGGGCAACTTTTTCACACAGAGGGTGGTGTGGGTATGGAATGAGCTGCCAGATGAAAAGTGGCAGTTGTGAGTACAACTACGTTTGGACAAACATATGAATAGGAAATATTTAAAGGCATATGGGCCAAATGAAAGCAGATGGGATTGGCTTAGTTTGGAAAACCTGGTCAGCATGGCCAGGTTGGACCAAAGGGTCTGTTTTGAGCTATATGACTGTATGAATCCTGAAAGCGAGGAAAAGGGAAGGAAAGATATGATGCAAGTAAATTCACAATGTGTGTGTGTGTATATATATATATATATATATATATAAACGAGCATCTCGAGCTTTTCCGAGTATGAATAAAGGCGTTCAACATAAGTGTGTGATTTTTGGAGAAATAACGTCGGGAAAGTACGCTGAGATTTTTTGGAGGGTGCGACTGGGGAACTTGCTGTAGAAAACAGGCAGATAATTTGCACCAGTACTTTGCAACATTCACCACAAGGGAATGCACTGTAGGTATTTCAATGATATTAACAAAATGGTAACAGAAGAAAAGTGTTTCTAACAAAAGGAACCGGTTTTTAATAGACAGATAAGATTAAGGGTAGACAGATTTGCAGTAATTCGTAGCTGGTTTTAAAAGAAGTGGTCATAGAGTGACTAGCCGCACTGTGTGCAATATTCCATAATTCTCTGGATTACAGGAATATTTCAGTCAAACTGGAGAACCTCCAATGTGGTGCCTATCCTCAAGAAAGGAGTGAGACAGAAAGCAGGAACAATTTACCCTCACCATTATTGCTGGGAATCTGCTATTAAGGAAGGATTACAGGGCACTTAGAAAAGCTTCACGCAGAGTCAGCATAGTTTGTGAAAGGGAAACTATATTTTGTCTGTAAAATCATGCAAAGGTTTTCTCGAGAACCTTGAGAATGTAACAAGCGGACTTACTAAAGGGGAACTGGTAGACACGAGGCTTTCCATTGAGTTTGCAAAGTAAAGTTTCTTGCACAAGGCAGGAGCTCACAGTATGATGAATACAGTATTACCGTGAAATGATGATTGGTTAAAACTTAGAAATCGGAGTCAGGATAAATTGGATCTTTATGGTGCAGTTTATCGACTGGAGTACCACAAATATGAATCCGATGACATCAGTTATTTATAATCTATACTGAAAGTCTAATGGCGAGTGCAATATACATCCGAGTTTGTGGATGACACTGAGAATCAAAAGGCAGGCTGTTATTTAAAGAAAAGGACTCCTCAAAAAGGAACAATATAAAAGGATTGGTGTGTTCGGTGTAGGAAACATAAGGTCAACATGCTGAAGCAGCACGAAACTAGGTTGGCACATTAGACGGGTTCCTGGGAATAAAAGGTTGAATTAATTAAAACTTCTATAATTGTGAGGCGATTAGTCATGCAATTGAAATGAATGAGCATGCTATTACTGAAATGTACATGATAGAGAAGGGACTTGACAAAGGAGATAATGCAGAATAAGGGAGATCAATTTCAAACTGATATACAAAAGAAGTCTTCTTTCAGAAGGTAGTGAATGTCTGAAATTCCCTCACCCAGATAGTGGTGGAGGCTGGGTCACTGAATGCATTTACAGACGGGTTCGATGGGTTTTTGACATGTCAGGGAGTTGAGGGGTACAAGGGGTATCCGTCCAGTAAATCAGCCATGATTTTATTGAACGACAGTGCAGACTTGATCGGCCAAATGGCTTACTCCTGTTCGCATTTCTTACATTCTCATGTTATTCCTTTGGAAATTAACTGGTTTTTTTTTTCCTGGCAGTCGTGTTGCACAATGTTATCTTCATGGAGAGCAAAAGAATTGTCACCCCCATTCGTGTCCCATTCCGGACACTCTGCCTCCCTCTGTCTGTATCCCATTGCAACCACCCTCGTTTTCCCTGTCTGCATCCCATTGCAGACGCTGTGCCCTCGCTCTGTCTGTATTCCACTTCAAACGCCCTCCCCTCCACTGTCTGTGTCGCATTCCAGATGGTCTGGACTCCCCTGTCTCTATCCCAATGCAGACACTCTGCATTCCCCTGTCTCTATCCCATTGCAGATGATCTACCCTCCCCGTCTTTATCATTACAGTTGTTTTGCCCTCCCCCGTTTGTGTCCTATTGTAGACGCTCTGACCTCCCCCGTCTGCATATCATTGCAGATGCTCTGTCTCCATTTGACATCTTATTTAATGACTATCCTGGTGCATGAGCAAACTGAGCTCCACCCCTTTCATCCAATTGTAATTTGTTGATGACATCACACAGATCACTGAAGAATTCCACTAGTTACAGCTTTCCAAATACAAAATGAGTAATGATCTCAACTCTGTTTTTCCTGACGCTACCTCAGGTGCACTACCAGACTGTCATGGACTGGAATCGACTCCAGAATTCCACGTCCGAAACATGGGCACAATCCATTAATCAAGGCCAAAACCATGCCCAGATGTTGGGTCATATTTTAAGTGTATTGACCTATTAAATTCTGGTTAACATTATCAAATTATACAGGGGACATTTCTCATTGAAAAAGGTACAAGTAGTTCACCTTAACTCTCGGATGTTGAGTGCATTTGTTGTGCCATTTCGATAAACAATGAAAATCTTCAATTGCTTGGCTATCATTTCTGGTTTAAATTGCTATGATCAGTAGCCTCTTATTTTAGGGGAAGAAATCGTGCAACACACTGTGCACTGTGAATGATCTCGGGTAGATATCAATACTGAACACCAGAGATGAGGAGGAAGCACACTTCTGGTCCCAAAACACCGGTCATTATTTCAACTCTCTAACGTATGGCTTCCCTCTTCCTAAAATCATTCATTGATACAAGGCAACTGTTTCCTTACCAGATTTTGCTTAGCAACTCCTTTCTCTGCCTGCGCAAGGCAAACCAAGCTCTGGCACTTTGGGAAAATCAAGGCTGGTGTCTGTAGGCTTTCTGGAGAGGCGATTGTCGTTTTAATCCTAAGGGGAAGTATGAGGGGGCAGTAATATAATTCACTGAGCTGAGGTGTGGCAGATGGGCTTTATTATGGTTGCATGTTCTGTTATAGGAAGGAGATCATTAAGCTGCAGAGGTTTTAGAAGATATTTACCAGGATGTTATCAGTAACACCTCATCTTCTGCCTCGGAAGTCAGCAAAATCACGGCATGAACATGGATTCACTGATTTACAAATCTCCCCCCTCACTAACCCAGATCCAAGATCCAACCCCCAGACTCACATCTGCCTTCTTGAGGAGACGTACTGTTCATCTTCCTTCCCACCATCTGATCCACACTCCCCACTGATCTAACACTATCATCTCGTACCTTCGCTCACCGATCACTTATCATTTCCCCAGCCTCACCCCATCAACCAGTTTCTCTTAGCCCCCTTCTCCCTCTCCTGTCCTGAAGAAAGGTCTACCTGAAATATGGACTCTCTTGCTCGTAGAATGTTGTCTGGCTGACTGTGCCTTTTCCACCGTCATGCTTTACCTACACTGAATTATCAAACAACTGCAGACCCCATTGTCTCTTAGGTACCATATCGTTGTCTGTTATAACCGCACGTAGTCTTAGGGAAATTTTCTTCTCAGGGCATGGGCGATAAAAGTTCTCTCAATGCCTTACTGATACTGAACTGCCTGATCAGGAGATACAGAATGTACCTTTCAATTTAAAAATATAAAAGCATGCTTATATTCTGATAAAACTCTGGCATTGCTCCCATATCGAAGGCAGATTGAATGCTTACACATGATTGATCTACCAGACCCAACATTTGTTCCCTCAGTCACACCCACATATCCCATCCAGAATGTGTAAATTTTAATCATAATTTTGAATTTTAATACAACGTATTGAATTGAAATGGGTCAACGGGAGTTATTTACTCAGCGACTATGATTGATGTCAGTCTCCATGCATCTGAAATGCATAATTGGAGGGATTTCCTCTTCTATTAGTTAGGGTCTAGTTTGAATGAGTTATCCCATAGTATCAGCAGGAGTAGCAGGGACAGCACTGACAAAGATCAGCAGGTATAGAGAGAGGGGAAGGAGAGATCAGAATCTGAGAACATTAGACTGGAATGTTACAACAAATGATCAGAATTTGAGAACATTAGACTGGAACGTTCCAACAATGAATCAGAATCTCAGAACATTAGATTGGAATGTTCCAACAATGGATCAGGGTCTGAGAACATTTGACTGGAATTTTCCAACAATGGATCAGAATCTGAGAACATTAGACTGGAATGTTCCATCAATGGATAATAGTTTATCTGGGGTTTTTTTACTGGTTTTCTCAACCTTGGATGTCATTTGTTTTGCGGATCTATGATGTATCAATGGTTATTCAAGCTGGTTACTATCGCAGATAAAAACAATGACTGCAGATGCTGGAAACCAGATTCTGGATCAGTGGTGCTGGAAGAGCACAGCAGTTCAGGCAGCATCCAACGAGCAGCGAAATCGACGTTTCGGGCAAAAGCCCTTCATAGTTTATCTGGGATTTTTTTACAGGCTTTCTCAACCTTGGATGTTATTAGTTTTGCGGATCTATGATGTATCGATGGTTATTCAAGCTGGTTACTATCGCCGGTTAAAACAATGACTGCAGATGCTGGAAACCAGATTCTGGATCAGTGGTGCTGGAAGAGCACAGCAGTTCAGGCATCCTCCAACGAGTAGCGAAATCGACGTTTCGGAGGGCGTTTGCCCGAAACGTCGATTTTGCTACTCGTTGGATGCTGCCTGAACCGCTGTGCTCTTCCAGCACCACTGATCCAGAATCTGGTTACTGTCGCATTCTCACAGGTGTCCCTGGTAGGTCATTCTAGCTGTTCATTAAGCCAGGTTGGAGTGAATTACTGCTCATATTGTTTAAAGTTAGCAAGGTAGATATAAAGATTTTCAATTCCAATGCAATATTCTATTCCTCACAAATTATATCGAGCAATTATTCAAGACAAATTACTCAGCAATATGAGAGAAGAACCAGATTGCTCTCAAACTCCATAATACATGTAGCCCTGCACAGATCTACATTTCTATATCCTCCCCACTCAAGAATCTTCCTGAGCCTCAGTGCATCTTCTGAATAAACCATCAATTGTGTCTTTGTTATATCTGGATACAATTTATCAAGTCCCTTCCAAGCACATGTCAATTACAGAATAATTGCTCTTGAATATGTTGAACTTGTTCACTGCACAGATTCTGTCAGATGGGCAGACACTGCATGCGGCTTAAGTCATTGACACATAATTTAGAGGCACAAAATAATAATCTGTTGGTACCTCTTGAAGGAAATTGATGTAATTGAACTGAAACTATCGTCATTTGTGAGAAAAGCCCCATCCGCTTGCTTCATGTCCTTCAGAGAAGTCAATGCTTTATCCTTCCCCAGTCATGTCTGGGCAAACCCACAGCAATGTGTTTTGCTTGTTACTGTCCGTGGAACAGCTGAACCAGCAACTCAGTTCAAGATAAGCATAACATGCTACCTGACCATGGTTGCACACATCCCGTGAGAGAAGAACAAAAGTAAAGTTAGATCCGTTCCTCTGCCTGTTTTCCTTATTCCTACTCTTCATTTTCAATCAGGTAGGTGACCATTCGCTATTGCGAGTGCAATCTTTCTAACTGAGTCTCTCCCCAAGTGTGGTGTTCATGTCCACGGGCATCTCTGTTGCTGGCTTTACTGATGCTGACCTGGAACTTTTAAATTGCACAACAATGGAAGTGCATAATAAAGATACAGAGACCAGGAAGTGAGGGAAAGGAATTATTGTGATCATCACTGAGAGTGTGGTTGAGGCAGCATTTGGGGCATAATGCACAGATTTATTTTCTCCATTAAAATGAATTATCTCATTGCAATAGAGGATGTGTAAAGGAATTTCACAAAACTAATCCCTGGGCTGACGGTAAAAGAGGAGAGAGTGAAGGTTAATCTGTAGCACTGTCAGAGAATAAGAGGTCATTGCATTGAAACTTGATATAGATGGACAATCACTTGTTATGTTCTGCAGAGACACTAAGAATGTGATACATTCCATGTCTTGTATTTTTATTTTTACTCGGGATGCATGATTCTAGATATTTAAGTGCCTCTGCGGATAAAATCTTCAGTCAAATCCTGCCTTGATATCAGGGTCAATCCCTCTTTCCTATGCAGGTCAGTTAAACAATTTGTCAATGTTAATACGTGATGGTGTCTGTGTGGAGAGTGTTTTCTTCTCATAAAGGGTATTGAATGTCAGGAATGCTCAGGTCGAGAAAGTTAGGGGAGAGAGATCACTCCAAGTATTTAAAGAGGAAGTAGATGGAGTTTTGATCTGTCAGAGAGCTGAGGGGCGTGAAGAATTGCGCATTAAAGAAGAGTTAATGCCAACAGTAGATCAGCCATGATAGCATACAATGGCGTGAGCATCCGTATTACCTATTCCTGTTCCTATGCTCTCATATTCTGTCTTTGGAAAGCGAATGGTTGTAATTTTCCGGAAGCGTTGTTATTGAATGTTGAGGACAGTGAGAGAAAAGTGTTTTGTGAGCCATCTCTGGGAGAGATATGGGCCTGACATTCACAGTGAATCTGGGTCTTCAACATGGCCATCAAATGAAGCACAACTTGCAGAGAGGAGACACTCTTTAAAGAGGTGAGAGACCCATTTCATATCCAGCTTGGATTTCCCATCACATTTTCCAACCCACAGCAAACCTCACAGTGTTGACGGACTGAATGATATCCTGTAATACTGCGGACCACGTATTTGGAGCAAGTGATCTCTATCTGCTCCTATACAAGTGGTTTTAAGAACTGAATGGAATATAGGAACATAGAACTGAGTAGCATGAGTGGGTCATCAGACACGTTGTCATTGCTTGACCAGACAATAAGATCATGGCTGATCTGATTGTGGTCTGCGCAGCACTTTTCAGTCTGTCCACAATTTTCCTCCAATCACATGTCTGTCAAATGTTGCAAAACACAACTTTGAATAAATGCAAGCACCCAGTCACAATACTAGAAAACTGCACAAAGCCAAAGTACACAGGCAGCACAATTCTGGAAGGCAATAGGCATTTATCTATCAGTCTTGTTCCCATCCAATTAATTCTGCTGCGGTTTATCATTTTAGATTTGTTCATGGAATGAAGGTGTTGTGACAGGAAGTGAGGTCTGCAGATGCTAGAGATCAGAGCTAAAAATGTGTTGCTGGAAAAGCGCAGCAGGTCAGGCAGCATCCAAGGAACAGGAGATTCGACGTTTCAGGCATAAGCCCTTCTTCAGGAATCCCGAGTTTATGCCCGAAACGTCGAATCTCCTGTTCCTTGGATGCTTCCTGACCTGCTGCGCTTTTCCAGCAACACATTTTCAGCTCTGATCTCCAAAATCTGCAGACCTCACTTTCTCCGCGAAGATATTAACCTCCTGCGAATCCTCTTGCAAGGATGCCTTCCTTTAAGAAGCTCTCTTTCTCCCTCTGCAAGGATTTCAGTGAGTCCCTCTCTCACTGCTCACCCCGTGTCATTCCTGAAGAAGGGCTTATGCCCGAAATGTCAAATCTTCTGTTCCTTGGATGCTGCCTGACCTGCTGCGCTTTCCCAGCAACACATTTTCAGATCAGTGTTGTTGACAGGCCAACATTTATGGACCATGTCTAATTACGCTGGAAATGGTGATGCTGAGCTACCATCTTGGCATGAAATCTTTGGGGAAGGGAATTCCCATTTGAACAGACCGTGCGAATTTCTCATTTCTGCTCCGACCAATGTTGGAGGATCACTGTGTCCTTTTCCAGCCCCACTTCTCCACTGGTTACAATAGGCTTGAAGTGTATCCTAGGTCATTCTGTCGAAAAATGTGAGACACAGAGTCACATACGTACAGACACATACACAATCACACATGCCTGAAGAGGAAAAAGAATAGGAAAAGGTGTCCAGAGTTTCATAATCGTTGAACTCATTTCAAATGGAAAAGAGATAATGTGTCCCAACTAATACTCTGTCTCCGATGTTATTCTACTCAAACAAGCTGCTGGTATGAGAATTCTTCCTGGAACAGTTGGATTTTGCAGACTTTCTTTTCCTTCAAGCAGTGGAGTGATTCCCATGAATCCTCAAAAGGAATCCTCCAAGTTTGTTAAAGATGACTCAGGGATATTTTACTCTCACAGTTTGCCGTCAGGAGGGACAAATTAAGAGAGACAGTGTAGAAATAGACTGTGGCTGTCGGCCACAAGATCATCGGATATCGGAACAGAAATTAGGCCATTCAGCCATCGAGTCTGATCCACCATACAATTATGGCTGAGAAGTTTCTCAACCCCATTCTCCTGCTTTCCCCCTGTAACCCTTGATCCCTTTGATACTCAAGAAGCTAACTATCTCTGTCTTAAATATGCACAAAGACCTGACTTCCACTGCCTTCTGTGAAAATGAATTCCATAGATTCTCCACTCTCTGGCTGAAGATGTTTCGCCTTACCTCCGTTCTAAAAGGATTTCCCTTTATTCTGAGGCTGTATTCTTAGATCCGAGAGTCGCATACGAATGGAAGTCTTCTCACCATCCGCACTGTATAGACCATATAGTATTCAGCATGTTCCAATTAGATCTCCCCACATACCTCTGAACTCCATGAAGAACAGACCCAGAGTCTTCAAGCGTTCTCATACGTTAAGCTTTTCATTCCTGGGACCATTTTTGCGAGCATCCTGTGAACCCATTCCAAGGTCAGCACATGCTTCCTGAGATATGGGGCTCAAAGCAGCGCCCGATACTCCAAACATGGTCTGACAAGAGCCTTATAGATCCCTTCTGTTATATTCAAATCCTTTCCAAATAAATTCCATCACTGTATTTGCCTTCCTGACGACTGACTCAACCTGCAAGTTTACATTGAGAGAATCCTGAGGTAGAACTCCCAAGTCCCTTTGCACTTCAGACAACAGGATTTTCTCGGCAGTCTATGTTTTTATTCTTCCTAACACAGTGCATGTTCCCACAATTTCCAACTTTGTACTCCATCTGCCACTTCTTTTCCCATGATCCTAATCTATCCAAATCCTTCGTGAGCCACCCTGCCTCTTCGACGTTACCTGTCCCTGGATCTATCGATGTATCATCTTCAAACGAAGCCAGAATGCCTTCAGATCCTTCATCTGGATCATTAATGTATAAAGTGAAAAGTTGTGGTCCCAACACTGAGTGTTATGGAACACCACTTGTCACTGGCTGTCATCCTGAGAAGGACACTTTTATCGATACTCTTTGTTTCCTGCCAGACAGCCAAACTTCTATCAATGCTAGCACCTTGCCTCTAAAACCCTGGACCCTTGCCTTAATCAGTAACCTCCTGTTGGAGCATTGTCAAAGACCTATTGGAAGTCCTGGTGGATGAAAGGCATTGGCTCTCCTTGGTCTAAGCTGCTCGTTACGTCCTCAAGGGTTTCGACCAGATTCTCCAGGCATGACCTCCCCTTGATGAAACCATGCCATCTTTATCCTAATTTACCATCCACACCCAAGTATTCAGAAATGTTATCTTTCACAATGGATTCCAGGATCTTACCCAGAGCCAAGTTTAGATTAGTCAGACTGTAATTTTCCGTTTTTTGCTTTACTCCCTTTTTAAACAGGGGTATCACGTTAGCGATTTCCCAGTCCTTTGGGAATCTCACTGATTTGAGAGATTCCTGAAATATCACCACCAACGCCTTTACTGTCTCATCAGCGATCTGTCTTAGACATCTGGAGTGGAGTCCATCTAGTCCAGGTGATTTACTTTCATTCAGGCCATTCAGTTTTCCCAGCACCTTTTCCTAGTTGATGCCTACCTTACTCAGGTCTGTCCACTAAGTCTTTTCGATGTTTGGGATATTACTCGTGTTTTTAACCGTGAAGACTGACACGATATGAATTTTCAGCTCCTGAACCATTTCCTTGTTCCACATTATTATCTATCCTGCGTCAATATCTAGTGATCAGATGCCCATTTGTGCCTCTCGTTTGCCCTTTATGCGTCGAAAGAAGCTCTTGCAGTCTTTCTTTACATGACTGGCTGACTTATCCTCATATTTAATCTTCTCCATAAGACACCATAAGACATAGGAGTGGAAGTGAGGTCATTCGGCCCAATGAGTCCACTCCGCCATTCAATCATGGATGATGGGCATTTCAACTCCACTTACCCTCATTCTCCCCATAGCCCTTAATTCCTTGTGACATCAAGAATTTATCAATCTCTGCCTTGAAGACATTTAGCATCCCGGACTCCACTGCACTCCGTGGCAATGAATTCCACAGGCACACCACTCTCTGGCTGAAGAAATGTCTCCACATTTCTGTTCTGAATTGACTCCTTTTAATTCTAAGGCTGTGCCCACGGGTCGTAGTTTCTTCGACTAACGGGAAGAAAATTCCTAGCGTCCACCCTTTCCAAGCCATGTATTATCTTGTAAGTTTCTATTAGATCTCCCCTGAACCTTCTAAACGCCAATGAATGCAATCCCTGGATCCTCAGCCGTTCCTCGTCTGTTAGATCTACCAATCCAGGGATCATCCATGTGAATCTCTCCTGGACACCCTCCAGTGCCAGTATGTCCTTCCTGGGATGTGGGGACCAAAACTGGACACAGTACTCCAAATGGGGCCTAACCAGAGCTCTATAAAGTCGCAGTCGCAAATCGCTGCATTAATATTCCAACCCTCTTGAGATGAATGACAACGTTGCATTCGTTTTCCTAATCACGGATTCAACCTGCATGTTTACCTTCAGAGAATCCGCGACTAGTACTCCCAGATTCCTTTGTACTTTGGCGTTATGAATTTTCTCACCGTTTAGAAAGTAGTCCATGCTTGTATTCTTTTTTCCAAAGTGCAAGACCTCACATTTGCTCACAATGAATTTCATCAGCCATTTCCAGGACCACTCTCCCAAACTGTCTAGATCCTTCTGCAGCCTCCCCACTTCCTCAGTACTACCTACCTGTCCACCTAACTTCGTGTCATCCGCAAACTTCGCGAGAAAGCCCCCAGTCCCTTTCTCCAGATCATTAATATATAACATGAACAGCTGCGGCCCCAACACTGAATCCTGCGGGACACCGATTGTCACCAGATGCCATTCCGAAAAAGAACCTTTTATCCCAACTCTCTGCTTTCTGTCAGACAGCCAATCCTCAATCCATGTCAGTAGCTCACCTCGAACACCATGGGCCCTCACCTTACTCAGCAGCCTCCCGTGTAGCACCTTATCAAAGGTCTTTTGGAAGTCTAGATAGACCACATCCACTGGGTTTCCCTGGTCTCATTCCTTTTCTTTTTGTTGCTCTCTGTTGGTCTTTGCAAGTATTACGACATGGTGGTGAATGCCTCTGTTAATTAAACCAAATACTCAGGAAAGCTCACCTCACCTCGTAATCTATTAGAATATGTGTGACAGCGAACTTCCAACTTCCACTATTTCAGGAAAATAACGCCAATTTATTTTTAACTGTAAAAGTAAACATTACGGCACAACTATTTACAACTTTAATCAACCCTCCTCCCCAGCAACTGAACCAAACTCTACAACAATATGCTGCTTCAATAGGACACTCATGAAGATTACGTCAACTTGATTTCAAAACCACACAGCCACTGCCGTCCTCTGTGATGTTACTCTTCTGGCTGCTGAATTCCCTGGGTCATCGTTATTTCTGTTTACTGTAAATATGTTTCATATGAGAAAATATATATGGTAGTGAGTATTTCCTAATTTCTTGCAGAGCAAGGTGATTAATCCCCAGACTTCTTCAGTCTCGATGGCATCTGCTCTCTCCCCAACTTTCGAAATGTTCGCATTTTTATAACCCAAATTACCACACTGGTTTGGTGTTGGCAAAACAATAAATTCAATCTCGATTTGCTTTCAGTGACAGAGAGAGTGAAGGAAAGAGAGTGTTGCATGCAATAGTGTGACTCGTGGAGCAGGAGCCATTTCGGGGCAGGTGCTGTAACAGATATACAGAGAGTGTGAGGGAGTAGAGAGAATAGGGAGACATTTGTCCTGGCGGAGCAGGGAAGATTATTGATGCTTGTCCTGTATTGATGGGCATTTCTTCAGATCATGCCACCATCGGAGTGAGCCTCCCCAATGTCTTGTCCACGTCTGTCAAGAATAACACACAGAGCACATCCCTCAAATTCTTCATAATATGTTTGCGTGGATCTTGAAAACAACAAGGAGGAACAAACATTAGTGCCGTGCATATCTAAACCAAAACTATTGTGCAATTTTGTGCATCCTATTCACTGGAAATTAGATGTGCAAATATTGTGGGTGCTGCAGTAATACTGGATAGTCTAAAATTGTATCTAAACTGCGTTAAGTAAATGATTGCTAATGCTGTAAAACATAAATGTCATAAGTGTATATGAGGTAGGTTGAAGGGTATGTTTTGAACCAAACTAGAGGGCAGGTTATTTCTGGCGTGGTGTTGCGTGGTCAGAAGGACTAATTACTGACCTTGCACTGAAGCAGCTTTTGAGGAATAATGACATTAGTATGTTGCATTTTACATGGCGCCTGCATGCAATATACAATTTTTGAACATTACACTCAAATACCATGGATCCCGAAGGCTACAGGATCACGTGTTGTGGGAAAATACAATATAACATTTAGTGTGAGACGAACAACGTTATTGATAGAAATAATGCAAAAACTGGAAAGTACGTACATATCACTAAGTTATGAACACCACAGAAAGGCAAGGTGACTCAATGATGGTTAACATAAGAATTTAAATAATTCATTAAACCAAAGGAGGCAGCTTCAGAAGGATTCCAGATATGGTTGAAGCCTAAACATTCTGAGAGATTTACTTTTCTGTAAATAAGGATGAAGAAACTGTTTAGGAAATCAAAAAGAACATGAATACAAACGATCCCAATACCAAAGAAAACAAAGGCAAGGTCAAATGTGGAACTTTATAAGGTTTATAAGGAGAATTCATTGTGGGGAACAAGGAAATGGCAGAGAAACTAACCAGCTACTTTGCATCTGTCTTCATGGAGAAAGCTCCAGACAATCTCTGTGTAAAGCAATTGATTGCATGGGAATTGTGGAATTAAAGACAAAAGTCAATTCGTATCTGCAACAAGGTAGTATTTGAAAATGGAGCTAGATTGATCATTGCTAAGTCTGATGTGCAAGGCTGTACTTCATATCAAAATATCAGAAATAAAACAGCATATCAATTGAACTGTCAGTGACTGTGTTTTATTTTACTGTAGATCCTGTAAAGACCATAAGCCGTTGTAGATAACTGAAAAGTAGAAAACATGATCCAACTATGTAGCAGGGAAGAAGAGATAATGCATAGAACTGCAAATCAAGTAGCTTGACATTTGTAGGGAAAAAGTTAGAATCTATTTAAAAAAGATGTGATATTGGGTATTTCGAAATTAGACACAACATTGCAGAGAATCACTATGCATTTCTGACAGAGAAATCATACATGACAAATTTTGGAATTGTTTAAGTTTTTATTGTTCTTGCAGCATAAACAATCTCCAAAAAGTGGAAATGATGTGCTTGGATATTCAGAAGTCTTTTTGTAAGAAATCACACAGTGAGTTCGTAAATGCAATTAACGTGAATAGTATTTGGAGGCATATATTTAATTGGAAAGTTATAGTTAGTTAGGAGTTTGTTTAAGGGAATCGGAGTATAAATGTAAATACATCATGAAGCAGTTGCATAGAGTGCTGGTGAGAGAGTAGCTCTAGTATTGTGTACAGCATTGGTAACCCAATCTAAGAAAGTGTATACTGATCACAGAGGACGTGGAATGGACATTCTCGAGATTAATCACTCAGAAATCAAGATTTCTGGATGGGGAGACTTGTGTTGTGACAGCTCCAGTTTCAAAGAAAAGTGACATTTAGAAAATCTATGAAACATGTCACAAGGGGGAAGTAAACAGGATGTTTCTCTGTCTGTCTACTCTACATTTAAGGCAACTAATGGCAGGATAAGGGACAAGCCATTTAATACCGTAATAAGGAGGGAATTCTTCACTCGGAGGGGACTGTCTAATCCAGGTGCATGGAAATCTGCTGGCAGGGCAACATTACGGATAATCCTCAAATACTCTACAGGTACCTCAAGTGGAACAGAATAAGCAGTGAACAGATAGGACCTATCAGTGACTTAGCAAGTTGCATCCAAACTCAACTTCGTGGTAGAAGGCTGTTTGTGTGACTGGTGACTAATGTCCCCTGGTGTACCGCAGAGATCAGTGCTGTGCCCCTTATTATTTGTGGTATTCACAAGTGTTGTGAATGTGAAGTGGGTAGGGGGAGGGTGATAAGCAAGTTTGTGTTTGACATAATGATTTAAACGGGTGTTTGGCCGTGAGGTGGGAGGTCTTGTGTTACAGGAAGATATACATGGAATGGTCAGATGGGCAGGTCAATGGCAGATGGAATGTAACCCTGATAAATATGAGATGCTGCACTGTGGAAGAAGGAACCAGATAGGGGAGGACTCCATGCATGGCTGCACACTAGGAAGTTCAACGGGTGCTTCTCCACCCATCACTGAATGTGACTGAACATGATCATTGATGAGTTAAGCAAGGCCATCGATAAAGCCTTTATTCATTGACCGAAAGATAGTAAGGGTTTTATATAGCACTTTGGTAAGGACAACTTAAATAATTTGTGCAGTTCTGGGAGCCACATTACAGGAACATGTGATTTTACCAAATGAGGCGCAGAGGAGATTCACCAAGATGTTCCCGAGGAAGGAAGATATGAGCTGCGGAGAGAGGCTGACTAAGTTCGAGTTATTTACTTTGGAGCAGACAAAGTTGACTGTGAAAGTAATTCAGGTTTAAGATTTCAAGAGGCATGGACAGGGTGAATAGACAACAGCTGCTGTTTTTAGTCAAAGTGCCCGCTTCCTTCCAGTCTGAAACCAAGGAATTGAGAATAGAGAACAGAGAAACATGACGCAATAACGTCACTTCTGCCTTCACAGAAAAAAAGACAGAAACAAAGCCTTCCCAGCAACAGGAGAAAACCTGAGTCTGATGATAAAAGGATATAGAATGAAATTAATAAATAAACTAATTTGGAGAAATTATTGGAACTGAATATAATGGGTATACATATTGATGAAATGAGAAACACATCTGTGAAACTGACTTGGAGATTAATTACATAAAAATTAGAGGCACTGAACTTGGATTTTCAGCAAGAGTTTTAATTGAGTCCCAAGCCTCGTGTGCAAAGTAAAAGCACATGTGATAGGGGATAATATATGGACATGGTGTTACAGTGGGAGAGCTGACAGGAAACAGTGAATAGGAATAAATGGGTGGTTTTCAGGTTGGAAGGCTCGTGTGTATCGCAATGATTGGTGTTTGGGCCATAGATATTCGCATCATTCCATATCTGTCCGACTATGATATTGTCATCAGTGAACATGCAGATGCTGTTCGTTCTGAATTTAGCAACACAGTCGTTGGTGTGCAGGGAGTATAGTGGGGGCTAAGGACACATCCATTGGGATTTCAGTGGTGAATGTTAGTGTCGAAGAGGCACAGTTTCTCGGATTGCGGACTGTGGGTCAGAAAGCTAAGGATCCAATTTCAGAGGGCGAGGCTGAGACAGAGGTCACGGAGTATTGTGGTCAGTCTAAAGAGGATAATGCTGTTGAAAATAGAGCTATAATCAATGAGCAGGAATCTGACGCAGGTGTCCTTGTTGTCCAGATGTTCCAGGGATATGATATCCGCTATGGACCAATTCCACTGGTAGGAAACTTGGAGGGGATTGAAGCAGTCTGGGAGACGGGAACTGATGTGGGCCATGGCTAGCCTCTCGGAGCACTTCATGCCCCCCTCAGTCTCCTGTGCTCCAAAGAGAAATGTCCTAGCATTTCCAACCTCTGCCTCTGACTCAGACTCTTAAGTACTGGTAATAACCTTGTAAAGTTTCAGTTTAACAACATCATTCCTATAGAAAATTGTCCAAAACTGAACACAATGTTGAACTTGGATCTGTTTGGAAACGTAAGTTTTACTCTGCTGTCAATTATTGTGATGTTGTGACATTGTTTTATTATTTGTGTTATTATGAAATCTTATTATTCATTAAATCCTCAGATGGAAATCCCCTCGTGTGAACGTCCTCCTGACTGCTTGAATTTGAATCAAGCTATTTTGGTTGGACACATATTTTTGAGGCCGCTGCATATCAGAGAACAGGAAGGGATGATGGATGATTGTGCAGTGTGTGTCCTTGATCAGCCTGTCTCTCCAGGCACCTAAAGCTTTTATTGTGGGTCAGAGTACCTCAGAATTTTTACATCACAGAAGGAAGCTATTCAGCCCATTGTAGGTCCATGAACATCGGACATTACAGCACAGTAAAGGCCCTTCGTGTCTCAATGTTGCACTGACCTGTGAAACCAATCTGAAGTCCATCTAACCTACACTATGACATTTTCATCCTTATGTTTATTCAATGCTCATTTAAATGGCCTTAAAGTAGGTGAGTCTACTATTATTGGGCAGGCAACATATTCCACGCCCTTATTACTCTCTGAATAAAGAAATTATTTCTGGCATCTGTCTGAAATGTATCATCCTTCATTTTAAAAGTCCATTCCCTCACACTTGCCATCATCATCCGAGGAAAATAGGTTATCACTTTCCAAAATATCTAATTCTCTGATCATCTTGCATGTCTCTCAATCTTCTTCTCTTTAATGAAAACAACCTCAAGTCCCTCATCCTTTCCTGTAAGACCTAACATGCATATCAGGCTACATCCTAGCAAATCTCCTCTTCACCTTTTCCAATGCATCCACATCCTTCCTATAATGTGGCGACCAGAACTGTACACATTGCTCAAAGTATGGCTGCACCAGAATTTGTCCAGCTGCAGCATAACCTCATGGAGAAGGAAACCTCCTTCTTCCTCTTGAAAAGAGTTTCAATTTATTCAGTAAACCACAGCATCCTCACTCGACCACTTCCTCCTTTTCTGACAGGTATAACCTTATCAAGGACACACAGTAGCTATTCCAAGAAAAAGCTCCACATTTGAATTGTGCCCATCCACTGCAGTTTCTTTCCCCATCCAATGCATCCTAAAATCTTTCCTAATCGCATCACAATAGCCTTTCTCCCAGCTATAACACATCCCCTGCGGTATACACCTGTCCCTTTCCATCGCTAAAGTAAACACAACTGAATTGTCGTCAGTATCACCGAAGTGCGCACCTCCAAATCTAACATCTGTTCTGGTTCATTACCCAGTACTAAATCCAATTCGGCCTCGTCCCTTGTTGGCCTATCGACATACTGTTTCAGAAAACCGTTCCGCACACATTTGCCGAAAAAAAGCAGACCCACGTAATTTACTTGAACTGTAGCGTTTCCCGTCAATATTTGGAAAGTTAAAATTCTCTATAACAACTACTCTGATATTTTCGCTCCTATCCAGTATCATTTTTCTAATCCTTTCCTCTACATCTCTAGAATGTTTCAGAGGTCTTTCGAGAACTGTCAACAGCGTGACCTCAACTTTTTCGTTTCTAACCGCTTCCTATACTATCTCAGTAGACAAGTCCTCATCAAATATCCTTTCTACCATCGTAATACTGCCTCTGATTAAGAATGATACCCTCCCCCCTTTTAGTACTTTCCCTGTCTTAACGAAGCATCTAAACCCCGGAACCTACAACAATCATTCCTGTCCCTGCTCTATCCATTTCTCCAAAATGGGCCCACATCAAGCTGTATAACTGCACAATTTGGAAACAGGGAGTGATTAGAAGGGTGCTAAATGAGGGTCAGTTGGATAGACGTGCAAAGCCTTTGTCTGATGTCATCTCCTTTGAGCACTGTGCTGATACTGACTGTGGTCGCAGATCATTTATTTTCAATAATGTCACAGAGCTCAGTTGATGACAATTAAACAGAGACCATAAGGCCAAACGATTTTTTTTTACTGGTAGAAAGTGGATTAATTTAAATAGAACAGTAGCAAGAATTGAGAACTTCCCTCGAACTGAGATATGATGTCAGTGAATCTCAGTGAGGTGGATCACTAATAGAGGGGGAATCGGCATCTCAGCTGTGGGTCAAATAAAGATTGATAAAGTTTGCACACCATTTCCATGGGTTTGTGATGCACATTTCAATTTATGTAGCGCAATATCATGAATATGTTTTAACTACTTTATCTCTCTGTTTAGTATGGACAGAAAATCACTTTGTCCCTGTATTTTGTGTTCAATAAACAAATATCAGTTCTCATTCCTCATTTTAGATGTATCCTTGAATCTGTTCTTCATATGAGTTATAAAGAGTAACATTACAATACTGATGACTGGGGAATATTATTGTCTCTCCATGAACTGCCATGTCCCCCAATACTCTCTGATTTCTGTCTCCTCCACAATGCCATAATCACACTGTAATTAAAGTCCAATAGATGACACTTCCACACAGTTCATTAATATCGAAAATATCAATAGCACAGGCCTCATCGGCCCTCTCTAATCATGAAATATCAAACTGAATTGCATTTGGTACGTACAATTCTGTGTTAACATATTCATTCCATTTATCTGTTATAACCCCACGTTGCCTCAGACACACATTCCCCACAGATCATGAACTATAAAAATTGTTTCAATGTTTAATTGGAATCATAATGCTTGGTCAGTAATTACAGAATGCATGTTTCCATTGATAAACAGAGATGCATGTTTACATTCTGATAAACTTATGGCATTACTCCTATGTCCAAGGCAGATTCAAAGGTTACACTCAATTGATGTACCGGCCCCAACAGTTGCTCAACAGTCACCGCATATACCCCATCAATAATGCAAAAAATTTACTCATTGTTTTGAATTTTGATAAAACAGCATTCAATTAAAAGGTGTTGGTTGGAGCTATTTGTTCAGGGACTGTGATTGATGTCAGTCTCCTTGCATCCTAGATGTGTCACTGGAGGGTTTGCCCCTTCTATTAACTCGGGACTCGGTTCAACATGTTATCCCACCAGCACCTCTGGTGATGACTGACGCAAAGATATAAGAAACTTCAGAATTCCACATCATTCGCAGTGTAGAGAGAAGGAATGGCTTTTTTTATACCACATGAAAGAAGCTGAGACAGCTAAGTGAGGGAGTATCACCGACAGCACTAACAGGGAACAGCAGCTCGTGACACGAGGAAGGAGAGATCAGAATCGCAGAACATAATACTGAAATGTTCCTATAGTGGATCAGAGTCTGAGAACTTAAGACTGGAATGTTCCAGTAATGGATCAATATCTGAGAACATTACACTGGAATGTTCCAATACTGCATCAGCGTCTGAGAACATTAGACTGGAATATTACAATAACAGACAGAAGTTTATTCTTGGTTCTTTACTATCTTTCTCAGTCTTGCATATAATTAGCCTTACAGATCGAAGATATCCTTTGGAACCAGACTGTTCGCCATCTCCATGATATTTTTTGTCCATTCACATTTACATTTCTACATATTCTTCCCACTCAGCAACCCTGCCCAAGACCACTATCAAGATATTTCAGTCTCCTTCTCAGACTCAGTGGAACTGTTGAATAATCCATCGTTTGTGCCTTTGTTAAGTCCAGATATAAACGTTTCAAGTCCTTTTCAACTATTCTTCCATCACAAAATATTTTCACTTGAGATGGTTAATTTGTTCTCTCCACAGAATCTGTCAGATGGGCAGACAGTGCATGGTGGACAAGTCATTGATCCATAATTGAGAGGCACAGAATAATAATCTTTTAGTTACTCATGAAGGAAGTTGATAGAAAGAAAATGAAATCATCACCACTTGTTTTAAACAGAAGCCTATCTGTTTGGCTCATGCCCTTTAGAGAAGGCAATGTACTATCCTTCCCTGGGCAGGTCTTTGTGTGACTGCAAACCCACAGCAATGGAGTTTACTCTTTACTGTCCTGTGGAACAGCTGAAACAGCCTCGCAGTTCAAGTTTGGTATATCACGCTGGCCTGCTCATGGCTGCACACATCCCGTAAGGGAAGAAAAAAAGGAAAACTCGCTTCCTTCCTCTATCTGATTTCCATGTTATTACGAGTCACTTCCATTCAGGTAGGTGACCATTCCCTATTTCGAGTGATTTCTTTTCTGATTGAGTCTCCATCCGAGAGTGATATTCATTTCCATCGGCACCTCTGGTGATGACTGACGCAGAGATGTAGGAAACTTCAGAATTCCACATCATTCGCAGTGTAGAGAGAAGGAATGGCTTTTTTATACCACAGGAAAAAAGCAGAGACAGCTAAGTGAGGGAACAGAATTATTGTGATCAACCCTGAGAGTATTGCTGAGATGATATTTGTGGTATTGTGCACAGATTTTCTCTTCTTTATAAGAAATAATCCTCTTGGCAGAAAGAGTGTAAAGGAGTTTCACCAGACCAACTGTTGGGTTGATTGTAACATCGGGTGTGCATAAGGATTAATCTGTAGCGCTTTGAAGGAATAAGAGGTTATTTCATTTAACCTTAAGTGGATGGACAGTCACTCATTATATTCCAATGGACTCTAAGATATTCCATGGCTTGTTTGTTACTTCGTTCACATGTTTCTTGATGGCTTAAAAGGCTCTGAGAACATACCTCTCACTCCACAAAACTCCGCATTTCGATTGAGGGAGAGAGAAGGCCATTTTGACTAAACTTTTCCCACATTAATACAGTACATTTGGTGTGTGATCATGTTTATAACTTCACGTTATCAACCATCCCCGACAGGAGACACAATATTTTCGTTCTAAAACAGGTTACAATTCCCACCAGCTTCTGACCCACACGGAAAACATGCATCTGTCTTCCTGGGAATGGAAGATGCCTCCTTGAGGCTTGGCACAAAACATTTGGCTTCTTTCCTCACTGCCGACAAAACACGTTAAAGTATCAGTTGTTCCACAGGCAATGGAGCCACGAGGAACATTGTGAGCAGTCTATGAGTGCATTCTCTGCTCCACTCGTTTTTCAGATTGTTCCTATATAAGTGTATCGAGGGATGAATGGTCTCCTGTTTCCATAGCACAGGTTTAGAGGTCTGTTTGGGCTCTGCCTATGACTGTTTAACGGCGAAATGTACTGACCAGAACCCGCCTCTTCTTATGGAACATGTAGGATTATTGAATGGCCTGCCCCTCTTCTTGTTCTGTTGTTTCGATAGACTGAATGGCCTCCATATATCAGGGTGTAACCAGCTTGAAATGCTGAATGAGCTCCTCCTTCAACTGTGGAAATCTGCAATGTCTGGCCGTTCTGTTACATGAATGTTAACACACTTTAACAGCACGAACCTGAGTGTTGTTTGGGTCTTGCTGAATATGGACACAGACCGGTTCAGGAGCTGATGGGGGAGAAATGCTCAGAATATTGTGCGATCTTCAGTGATCACCCCGCTTCTGAACTTGTGATGGATGCTGGGCGCCGGGAGTGGGGACACGCAGACATTGACAAAGGAGCTGAAGATGTTTGTGCTGAGGAAGTTAATCTGAGGATCTCCTGAAGAGATGTCTCGGGACTGAGAGGATTGCCGGTCACCGACTACAAACATCTTCCTTTGGGCTCTGAAAGACCCACTCCAGTGGGGAGGTTACGCCTGATTCCAATAAACCTCAAATAAGTAGGTGGTCCTGATGACATCCTCAGTCAACTACTGCCTTGATATCAAGGCCATTCACTCCAACCTGAGCTCCTGTGGTCACCTCGTTTTCATTTCAATAGGTGACGGTGTATGTGCAGAGAGTGTTTTCCATTCACAGAGGGTAAACAAAGTCAGGAATTATCTGGCCTAGAGATTTAGGGGAGCTACATCATCGAAAGTATTTAAAGAGGAGGTCGATGGATTTTGACCTGTCAGAGAGCAGAGGGTTGTGAAGAACTGTGCATTAATGAGGAGTTAATGCTAACAGTGGGTCAGCCACGATCGTATACAATGACTGGACCGCCCAAATTAACTATTCCTGTTGTTAATGTTTTCATTTTCTGTAATTTCAAAGTAAATGGTTGTAATTTTCCTGGACGTTCTGTTATTGAATTTTGCAATCGGAGAGAGCAAATCATTTTCGAGTAATCTCTGAGTGAGTTATGGGGCTTTATTCACAATGAATCTTGGTCTAGACCAAGACCAACAAATGAAGCACAAGTTGCAGAGAGGGGGCACCCTGTAAAGAGACCCGAGCCGTCTTTTTAACCAAGCCTGGATTTCCAAATGACATTTTCCATTCTGTACTAATCTGTGTGTGACATTTGTGAGGGATAAAATGAGATACTGTGCTACTTTGGACCAGGTATTTGGAGCAAGTGGCCCCTATCTGCACCTTGCAGGAGCTATTAGAGGCTGAAAGCAACATAGTAACACGTGACCGTGGAGCAAGAGTGGGTCATCAGACACTTTGTCAATGTTCTACCACGCACTATGATCTGATTAAGGTCTCAGCAGCACTGACATTCTGCCAGTTCACCATTTTCCTACATTCATTTGACTGTCAAATGTTTAACACAGACACTTTTGAACAAATGGAAATAGCCAGGCATCACAAACTTCTGGGGAAGGGAATTCACATCTGACCAATCCTTTGAAAATCTCTTGTTCGTGTTCTGAGTAATATTGGAGGGTCACTCATGTCTCTTCCCACTCCTCTATTGGTGAAAGCAAACTGTAAATGTAACCAGTTGAGTTCTGTGTCCAATGATATAGGTCTCAGACTGGGTAATTTTCTAGAAAAATCTGAGACACAGAAAGTTGAACTCTGAACAAATGGTGTAATGTTAGACGGACCCAAATGTTTTTTTCTGCCTTTGAAGTTATTCTGCTCACACAGATGTCTGGGAATGTGGATTTATTTCCGGAACAGTTGGATTTGGCTGAATTCCCTTTGCTTCGACTTGTGCAGAGATTCCTATGAATCCTCATCTGGAATCCTCCAGGAGTGGTAAGTATGACTCGTGAATTTTCTGCTCTCACACCTTGTTTTCAGGAAGAACAAAGTAAGAGAGAGAGACCAATTGGCTGCTGCTTCTGAGCCAAGTAATATTTTTCTCCGTCTCTGTGTGGACGTATACAATAATGTCAACTGAACACCAAACTGGATCATGCGCACTCTCTCTTTACATTCTCTGGAATGGATGATAATTGACTGCATGCTGTATGCAGCATCATTGCTGTTGTTGTGCACTGTGCCTTTCATTAGCAAAAGAAAAAAAAGTGCCATCTTTATATTTTGATGACATGTTTACAGGCGTCTGCATAATTTTTAAGAATAACTTGATATCTTCCTAATATTTGTGCTAATACTAATGCATCTCATTCAAAAAAAAATTATTTAGCTATAGTCTCCTTAACAAGGGAAAATATTTAGCCAGCCAAAGCACTTCTCTGAAAATCGTGGTTCAATAAGATTTCTCATCTAAGATCTAAACAGATAATGCTTGATAACAAAAGGCCTTCATTTCAGGATGAGTAAAGGGAAGCATCTTCGAGCATCTTCGAAAGTAATTTTTTTTTTGGTTCAGATCAGTGGATCAAAACTGCACCCAGTGTATGTGGTGTGCTTTCTGCAATGTCCGTACAGATGCAGTAAAACATTTCTAGTTAAACCCAATACCCGTTGCCAAAAACAGCGTCATTCCACTTACCTTCCAAATCACTTGCTGCACCTGCAGACAGACTTCATATGATGCATGTACTGAGAATATGAAAGACATCTGTATCACAGAGTTCTGCAATCTCTCTCCATTTAAATTGTTCCCGACTGCAATAGACAACTCACATTATATTATTTCTACTGAAGGTATGCTACTAACCTTCCCTGTCTACATCATAATACAGATTCACTACCTCCATTTGAAGATATATTGAATGATCATTTTGGTGTACAAAGTAGTTCAGCTTTTATCCATTCAGACCCTTCATCCAGATATTTGACATAGATTATTGATCATTGATGACCCACATTGATCTCTGAGGCAAAACTGGTTACAATTTTGTTAAAAATATCAGATACCTCTACTGTCTATTTCCTGTTAGTGACAGCATTCCTGTTCCTGTGCAGCAGTTCAGGCGGGTTGAATGGCCTCCTCCTGGGCTGTGTAATGTACTCAATGAGCTGAATTACTTCATTCTATATTCCTGCATAATTCCTTAGAGGGGCAGAATGGTTTCCTCCCGTCTCAGTATAATGATCCAGTCTGGCAGAATGGGATGGTCCTCTATTCTGTAATCGCATTGAGGGAACAATTCATGGTGTAGGGACAGCAGCATATTCTCTATAACTGCATCGAGCTGGTTTGAGGGAGCAACAAATTGAGAAGGAACAGCAGTATATCTCTGTAACAATATCGAGGGGTGGATCGAGGGAACAACACATGGTGTAGGGGCAGCAGTATATTTCTGTAGCAGACTCGAGTGGTGGATTGAGGGAACAACACATGGATTAGGGACAAAGGGATATCTCTATAACAGCATAGAGGGGTGGATTGAGGGAACAGCACAAGGAGTAGAAACAGCAGCGTATCTCTGTAACGTCCGGGAGCGTGGATTGACGGAACAACACATGGGATAGGAGCAGCAGTTGACCATTTGGAGACACCATTCAGAATGTGCATGGTTGATCCGTGTATGTCTGACCATCCGTCTCCAATCTGTCCCCAATAAATATTGACTCTCCTGTCCGACAAAGATCAGTCAAGCTCAATCTACAATACCTTCATTAACTGAGGCTTCACTGCTCCCTCCCTGAGGATGAGGACACCACAGATAACACAACAGAAAAGGGAAAGGGGCATCCTTCTTTCATTGTGGGACACATTTTTTTTAAAAACTGTGTTAACCTCACATCAACTCACTGCCCCTTTTCGGATATAGTGGAACAATAACTAGGAATAGACATTAACCATTCTGCCCTCCAATCTTTTCCCACATTACCACTGTTTTTTTTTCCAATCAAATATGCTGCTGATGCTGTCTCAGGAAGAGAATACCTGACTGCATAACACCACACGAGCATTAAAAAAAGGAGCAGAATTAGACCATTTGGCCTATCGAGTCTGATATTCCATTCAGTCATTTCTAATATATTCCTCAACATTATTCTCCAACCTCCTCCCTAGATTCATTGATCTCCTTAAAAATCAAAAACGTATTTATTTGTGTTTTAATCGCAATTGTCATTTGTGTCTTAATGTGTATTTATGTGTGTGTCCATGTGCTTGTTATCTGCGTATTTGTGTGACTATGTCTGTCTGTCTGTTTATCAGCCTGTGTGTTTCTATCTGTGTTTGTGTGTATTTGTGTGTGATGGTATATATCTTTGTGTGCTTCTACGTGTGTGCATGCTTATCTCCTTGTATGTATTGTGCATGTTAGTATATTGGGGTATTTACCAATACGCCTGTATATTTCGATGCCTGCATCTTTGTGCAATGGGGCATCTGTTCTTCTGCGAGTGAGAGAGATGAGGTTGTAACTGACAGTAGGTTTGAAATGAGAATTGTTCTTTACTGAATACTGTTCCTTCTTTGGTGGATGTGTCAGAATCTCCAGACAAGGCCTCATGGTCCTCTTCGGCTCTCTCCAAGATCCTCCCCACATGTCGGGGTAGAGGGATGAGGGAACGGACTTGGCTCTTTCTTTCCTATTCCATACTGGAATGGAAGAAAGGGGTGGAATGAGTGAGGGTGAGAGTGGATGGCCCTTCTGTTAGTGCTCGGTTGTTGAGGTGTGACATTGTGAGATGGCCAGAGGGAGTCTGTCCACAGTGTTGTACCATGCAGTGTTATTCGTGTGCGTAGCTATTGCGTCAGGGACAGAAAATGTGGGGGGAGGGAATGTGCTGAATTCAACAGTGAGATTGGTCGTGCTTGAGCCTTTTTGGAGATAGAGCATGAGCGTTGGTTGAGGGTAGGTGCTTTAAGAGATAAACAGTGAGTGCGAGGGAGCAGTTAGAATATGCAGTGACACTTATCCTGACAGAGCAGGGTGGATATTGATGCTTGTCCTGCATTGCTGAACATTTCTTCAGATCGTCTCAGCATCAAGGTGTGCTTCCCCGAATACCTTATCCAAGTCTATCACTAGTAGAAACAAGGGCCCTGTCCCTCAGGTTCCACAGAATCAGTTTGGGTGGGTCTTACAAATAGCAAGGAGAAGCAAACCTGATGTGTTATATATCTGAACCAAAACTGAGGCGCAAATGCTTTGCATCATCTGCTCTGGAAATAATATATGCAACTGTATGCTAAGTGAAGCCATGACATACTGATATTATCGCTGGGCTCTTAACCGAGAACCAGATAATGTTCTGGGGACATGGATTCAAATCCTGCCATGGCAGATTGTGGAATTTGAATTCAAGAAGTATGTGGAATCGAGGGTTTATGACGATCAAGAATCCATTGTTGATTATTGGAAAAATTCATCTGGTACACTGATGTCCTTTAGGGAAGGAAATGGTTATTCTTTCCTGGTCTGACCTGCACGTCACTCCAGATCCAAGGCAACGCTGTTGACTCTGAACCGCCGTCTGGCATGGCCAGAAAATGCTGGTTATCCAGTGAAGCCCCCATCCTGTGAATGAGTAACAAATACTCGTAGGTTCTGCAGTAATAATGGATGGTGTCAAGTTGCACCGAAACTGAGTTAAGAAAGTGACTGCTAATGTTGTGAAAAATAAATTCCATAAGTGTATAGCAGGTAGGTTGAAGAGTATGTTGTGAACCAAACTAGAGAGCAAATTATTTCCGATTTGGCGTTGTGCGGTCAGAAGGACTAATTACTAACCTTGCTCTGAAGCAGCTTTGGAGGAATAGTGACATTAATATGTTGTATTTTACACGGCGTCTGCATACAATATGGAATGTTTGAACATTCTGGTCAAACAGCATGGAAGCCCAGAGACTAGAGTGTCAAGTTCGCTCTAGTGAGTTGGGAAAGTACAATATAACATTCAGTAGGAGAACAATGGTTGTTAGACACATAGAGTCTTACAGCACGGAGACAGGCCATTCGGCCCAAACTGGTCCATTCCGAACAAAATGTCCATTCATACTAACCCTATTTCCCTGCCATTTCCCTGTATCCTTCCAATCATTTCCCACCTGTGTATTTGTCCAAATGTATTTAAATGTTGTGAATGTACCCGCCTCAACCACTTCTGCTGGCAGCTCATCCCATATGCATACCACCCTGTGTGTAAATGAAATTGCCCCTCAGGTTCACTTTTCCTCTTTCCCCTCTGACCTTAAATTGATGCCCTCTAGTCCGTGATTACCCAATCCTGGGGAGAAATAGACTGAGTGCATTCACTCTACCCATGCTTCCCATGATCTTATTCACTACTATCAGATCCCCTGAAGAAGGGGCTTATGCCCGAAACGTCGAATCTCCTGTTCCTTGGAGGCTGCCTGACCTGCTGCGCTTTCCCAGTAACACATTTTCAGCTACTATTAGATCCCCCTCAACCTCATACAATCTAAAGTACAAACTCCGAGCTTGTCAACCTCTCACTATAACTCAGACCACTAAGTCTTGGCAACATCCTTGTGAGTTTCTTCTGCACTATTTCTGTTAATAACATCCTTCCTCGAGCAAAGTGAACAAAACTGAACATGATTCTACAAGTATGAACACGCCAACATCCTGTATTACTGCAACATAACTCCTTATTTTCGATACTCAATGCTCTAACTGATGGAGGATAGTGTGCCAAATGCCCTTGTCTACCTGGGACTCTACTTACAGAGAACAGTGCACCAGAATTCCAAGCTCCCACTGTTCCACTGAACTCCTTAAGGCCCTACCATTCACCATGAAATCCCGACCTTGATTTGACTTTCTAAACTGCAAGAACTTAGACTTATCTGTATTACACTCCATTTGCCATTTCTCGGCCCACTTCCCCACCTGATCAAGGTACTGCTGTAATTTATGAAATTTCTGAAAACCTTACTCACTGTCCACGATACCAGCTATTTTAATGTCACATTGAAATTTACAAATCATGCCTGTAAATTTACATCTAAATCATAGATACGAGTAATATCCCTGAGGCATTCCACTCATCCCAGACCTCCAGTCCGACAAGCATCCTTCCACGATTACCGTCTTCTTCCTATCATCCAGCCAATTTTGAACCTAATTTCCCAGCTCCCCCTCAATTCCATGTCATCTAACCTTCCAGAGCTACGTACCATGTGGAATCTTATTGAAGGCCTTTCTGAAATCAATATCGACTATATATATATATACAACCATGCCCTTGCCAAAGTTACTGGTCATTTCATCAAAGCAGTATTACAAATTTGTTTGACATGATCCCCCATTCTCAAAGCCCTGTCTTTCCAAATGCATGTATATCTTCACCTTCAGAATCTTCTAAAGTAACTTACCTGCTACAGGTTTTAGGTTTACTGGTATATAGTTCCCAGGTCATTCTTTGGAGCTCTTCTTGAATAAGGGTACAGCATTCATTACCCTCCAGGACCTCACTATATGGCTAATGAAGATGCAAATTACCAACCAGATCCCCCGCTATTTCTTCCCTGTCCTCCTGCAGTATTCTTGAATATATCCAGTCAGGACCAGGAGATTTACTCAAAGTCTGAAAAATGTCTATGTATTTCAGGTAAAACACCCAAGAGTGAGTCAATGAGTTAACAATGATTAGCATAATAAATTAAAGATTATATTAATCACAGGAAGTGACTTCAGAAGAATTCCAGACATTGTGGAATCCCGAGAATTCTCAGAAATTTTCGATCCAGAAAAGGAGAGCCATGAAACTGGTAACGAAATCAAAAAGCGAGCATGCATGCAAACAAACAGGAACACAAAGGTTGCATAAAACTATGATCTATATTTCAAAGGCAAAAAACAGCATAGTCAAATGTGGAAATCTGCAACCAGGAGAGATGAGTTTATTATGGATAACTGGGAAATGGCCAAGCAAATAGCCAGTTACTTTGCATTTGTATTCATGGAGGAAGATCCAGAAAATCACCTGAAATATGAAGTGATCATACAGCACTTGTGGATCGAAAAACATAAAGTCAATTTATATCAGTAGCGAGGCTTTACTTGAACATGCAATTGGATTGAGCATTGCTAACCTTGACAAACCAGATGTACTTCATACCAAAATTTTCAGAAATAAACCACTAATAGAAGAATTAATTGCACAGTCGTTGACTGTGTTCTATTTTACAGTGCATTTTGCATAGTCTGGAAGCCGTTGTAGGTAGATGAACATTAGTAATCGTGATCCAAAACAATAGATGAACAATAGAGATACAAGCATCTACAAAGGGAAAAAGAGATAGTGTGGAGAACTGCAGACCAATCAACGTGACATTTGTGGGGAAACTGTTGGAATCTATTATATAGGATGCGATATTCGTTATTTAGAAATTAACAACAGCATCGGAGAGAATCAGTATGCATTTCTGAAAGGGAAATCATACTAGACAAGCGTTGGAGTTGTTTTAAGTTGATTCTTACAGCACAGATCATGGGGAACCAGTAGAATTTGCATATTTTAGATTATCAGAAGGCATTCAATAAGAACTCAAACAATGAGTTCGTAAATGCATTCAATGAGAAGGGTATTTGGAGGAATATCTGCATTGGTAAGTTAAAGTTTGGATTGCCTTCCTTTCAGGGAGTCAGACTATAGATGTAAAGATATGTTGAAGCAGTTTAACAGCATGTTGTTGAGAACAGTACCTGGAATATTGAGTACAGGTTTGGTGACCAAATCTGAGAAAGAATATACTAACCAGAAAGGAAGTTCATTGGACATTCTCCAGATTAACCCTTCAGTTGGCGAGACTGCGTGATGAGAAAACTCGACCTGTTTTCTCTGGAGTTTCAAAGAATGAAAGGTGGGTCACTGTGAAATTTATAAAATTCACAAAACATGTGACAAGTCGAAAATTAACAACATGTTTCTCTGGCTGTCTAATCCACATTCAAGGCAAATAATGGCAGAATAAAGGACAGACCATTTAAGGCTGCAATAAGGAGGAAATTCTGCACGCTGAGGGGATGAACTAACACAGGGGCATGGAAACCTACTGGCAGGCAAGATTACGGAGAATTCCTAAATATTCTACAAATGTGTCCAGCGGAACAGAATAACAGGGAACAGGTCGGACTCATTAGTGGCTTGCCAAGTTGCATCCAAATGAAGTTTAGTGGTAGGAGACAGAAGGTGGTGGTAGACGTCTGCTTGTGTGACTGGATGCCAGTGTCCAACAGGGATCCACAGGGATGAGTGCTGTGTCCCTTATTGTTTGTGATTCGGAGGTGCTGGTGCTGGACTGAGTGGATAATGCTAAAAATCGCATAACAACAGATTATAGTGAAACAGGTTTATTCGGCGGCAATAATTTTCGAAGTGCTGCTTCTTCATCAAAGCGCACAATCACCTGGTGAAAGAGTAGCGCTTCAAAAGCCAGTGCCTTCGAATAAACCAGTTGGACTCTAACCTGATGTTGTGTGATTTTCAACTTTAATATTTTGGCATTCATAAATGATGTAGCTGTGAATATGGATGGGGGTTGGGGAGTTTGATAAGTCTTTGATACGCAGATTAGCCGGTTGGTTGGCAGTGAGGTGGAAGGCCTTAAGTTATGGGAAGATACAGATGAAATTGTCAGCGGGGAAGATCAATGGCAGATGGAATGTAACCCTGTTAAATATGCGATGATACACTTTTGAAGAAGGAACCAGACAGAAGAGGACTCAATGAATGGCAGCACACTAGAAAGGTCAGAGGATGCTTCTCCACACATCCCTGAATGTGATGGATAGGTTAATAATTTGGGAAAGAATAGGTGACTGTAAACATAACCATGATTCGTTGAGGCACAGATTATAAGAGCTTTGCAGAACTTTGATGAGGCTAAGACGGAACACTGTGTGTCGTTCTGGGAATCACATTACAGGAAAGATGTGTTTGCACTGGAGAGGTTGCAGAGGAGATTCACCAGGATGTTCCCTGGGATGGAGCATATCAGCTTTGGAGAGAGGCTGAATAAGTTTGAGTTGTTTAGTTTGGAAGAGAGGAGGCTGAGGGGTCGTGATTCAGTAGGATAGGATTACGAGAAGCATGGACAGTGTGAATGGACAGCAGCTGTTCCTTTTTGTCAAAGGGCACCATTTTTAAAGTGAACGATTTGCGGTTTAGTGAGGATTTGAGGATTGCTTTTCACCCAGAGTGTGTTGGGGTCGAAAATGCATTTCTTGAGAGGCGAGTTGTCATGGTAACCTCAAACCATTAGAAAATACACGGCAGTGCACTTGAAATGCCTTAAGATTCACGGCGATGGTTATTGCGTCAGAACTTGGGTCTAATGTAGACCGTGCTGTATTTCTGATAGTACAGAGTATTTGTTTCTGTAATTGTATGGCGGTGGAAGGCCAATCACTGAGTACCTTATATTAGGAATTGATAGGTTTCTGAAGAATATCTTAACAACGTTTATAAGACAGAACTGTAACATTTTCTGAAAATAGGTCAATGGCAAAATTAAGAGAAAACAATGTGCAGCTTTCCTACAGTTTGATACCAAATAATTGAGGACCAGGAAATAGCACAGATATGGAACAAATACTTCAGTTATGCCTTCACAGAAGAAAGCAAAACAAAAAAGAAAATTTCCTCGAAATACTATGGAACTTTAGTCTGGTGAGAAAAAGGGGATAGAATTAAATCATCAACTAAACAGTTTAGAGAAAGCATTGGAGTGAAATTAATTGGCATTGACAAAGTCAACAGATTTATGAAATGGGAATCATTTTGAGAAAGTGGCTTTTTGCAAAATTATGGAGAAGCTATCAATGCAATATGAGTGGAATTTCAGAAAGATTTTTGGTAAAGACCCACGCCTATTGTGCAAATTCGAATCCTGTGGAACTGTGGCTAATATGTGGACATGGTTTTCGAAGGACAGAGCTGGCAGGAAACAGTGAGTAGGAAAAAAAAACGTTTTTTTTAATGGAAGACTAGGAGGATATAGCAAGGATCGTGGCTTTGGCCCCAGCTATTCCCAATACACGTCATATATTTGCTTGAGAGACTCAAATGCAATATTCAAAGTTTGCTGACAGCATTAAACGATGGCAGCTTGTGGGTGGGTGAGGAGGATGTAAAAAAAGGTCCAAGGTGACTGACACAAGTGAAATGACTGGGTAAATACGTGGCATATGGAGAGCAATGGGGGAGATGAGGTGTTGTGTACTTTGATGAGAACAATAGGATGGCAGCCTATCATTTGAAAAGGGAGTTGTTGAAAAAAGTTGCTGTATAAAGAAACTTAAGCTGCATTTCTATTTATTTCTGTCCAGCCATCCTAGTCCATGTAAGGCAGTGAGTTTTGAATCCAGGAGTCAATACTGGGAAAAGCATTGGCACGCTGACCAGTGTATATAGACCCAGCAAGTGGGGAGCTGTAACATTGAAAGGAATCTGGATCTCCCTGTACACCAGTCACTGAAACAATATTGCAGGAGCAGTAAGCAGGTAGGAAGAAAAATGCTGTATTCACCTTCATTTTAGGGGGATTTGAGTGCAGGAGTAAGAGTATCTTACTGCAGCTGTACAGGGCCTTGGTGAGACACCATCTCGAACATCGTGCAGCATTGTGTACAGTTTTGGTCTCTGTTCCTAACAGAGGATAAACCTGACACTGAGGGAGAGCAGCAAAAGATGGCCAGAGTGATCTCTGGGATGACAGACTTGTTATGGGATCTGAGTTTGGGGGGACTGGACATGTGTTCCATGCGGTTCAGGAAAATGAGTGGAGATCTCAGTGAAATACATAACACTCTGATTGGGCGAGACAGATTGGAAGCAGGGTTGGTAATTCTCCAGGCTCGGGTGTCAAAAGCAAGGGGCCACAGTATCAGTTACAGACAGGCCGTTTTGCACTGAGGTGAGAATAAATATCTGCACTCTGAGACTGGCGAACCAGCGGTACTCTCTCCAAGATCAGGCTGTGGAAGTCTTGGCGCTGCATATATATATATAAGGATTTCTGGAAACTAAAGGGATAGAGAGAGAGCAGGAGTACGGTGTGAATATAGCAGACCAGCGATCATTCCACGCTGTTCTCCAATAATGCGGTAGCTGTGTTTCTGTGCAACACTGTGTTATTAATCGTGCAATATTAATAATGGGATCTATGGTAAAAAGAGGGAAAGGGGCGAACCCCAAAAATATCAGTAAAAACCAGAAATTAAATTTGGTCTGACACACACACTAGGACAGTCCAAATAAATCTTTAAATCACATCTTGGAATGGAACAGTGCTGTAAATGGAACACTTTCACACGACTGTCACTCACTGGAGCACTGTACCTTTCATCAGAAAGCACGTGGGGGCTGACTAACCACGTGATGCCGATAGAGAATTCCAGGTCTCCTCAAGATTCTCTCCACGTTTTGAAATAAAGTTCTTTCTAAATGTGATATATAATTTCCAGTTTCAGGCTCAGTTTCAAGGCTTCCTGAGCGCATTGCATTCCTGTTTTAACTGAACACATTGTTTGTACATTTTGCAGAGAGAGGATCCTGATACAGGGTTTTGCTGTTCACCTGGTTCCCGGCAAGGAATCGCGACACAGTGAATGTGAATTCAATTTATAGAAAAAGATTCATGAATCACATTGCGGCCAAATTGTATTTAATCAACACATGTTATCGGTGAACTGCCTGTATATTGAATGGTGGAACAAAGCTGATGGGCTGAAAGTACTACAACAGTTCTCATTTTATATTTCACAATGTTTTAACATATTAAGGGATGTGAGTATTGTATGGGGAAAACTGCACTGAGGAGATGTTCGGCCATTAACGAGCAAAGGGAATGTTCGATGTGTTGTATGGCCTACTCCTGTCGCAATGTTTCTGTGCAGTCTGTGGGAAAGCTCTGCAAATATTGTCACAAGCTCTCAGCTGTTCGGAAGTAGGTCTCTGCAGGGTGGGCAGGATTGTGTTTCCCATTCGCTTGTCTAATAACGAGACTGGGGCCTAGTGTTCGGTCCGGGTTTATCCTTTAAGACCTTAGTGCAGTTTGATACAATAGAGTGTCTTGCTTGGCCGTTTCAGGGACTTTATCACATTTCTGTGTGTCTGGAGTCACTTTTAGCCCAGACCAGGAATGCACGGGAAATTCACTTCCTGAAAGTACATTGGGGAATGAAATATATGTTTAAAAATGATATTGAACTCAAGATCACTATTACTGACACCAGATTTTAGACCTTGATATTTTACTAATTGTTTTTAATTTGCACCAGCTGATAGAGCATGAGCCTGGTATAGGTTAGTAATCCAGTGACATTTCCACAACAGCACCATCTCCACATGGGGAACTATCGGAAACGACACTGAGTAGATTATTTCTGTGCACTTGACAGCTCTGTCAAATAGAAATCCCACCAATTTAACTGCCGTGATGGGACTGAAGGACTAGTAAATAGTCAGATTGCAGTCATCCTCCTCTTATCGGATTGGACATAGTTCAGTAATTTTTCACATTGCTGGGGAGATGTCAGAGTTGGAGCTGGAATCAAGCAGCTTCCCCAGGGACATGGCCTGTTTGCAGCACAGGTCTTCAGTCCTGTTACAGGAATGGTGTCAGGACCCACTGCCTCAGTCGTATCGACAGTGTCCAGCTGTTTTTTGCATGTCACGTGCAGTGAATTGAATTGGTTGAAGACTGTCCTCTGTGATACTGTGGGCATCATGGCGAGGGTGAGGTGGATAATCGACTCAACACTTCTGGCTAAGCATGGTGCAGATACTGTATCTTTAACACTGACGTACAGGGTTGCTCCATTATTTAAGATGCAGATATTTGTGGCGTCCTCTCTTCCATTAAGTTGTCTAATGTTCCATCGAATTTTATGCATGGATTTGACAGGCCAACAGAGTTTAGATCTGATTTGTTAGTCTTGGGGTCATTTCTCTCTCTGTATCAGATGTTGGTCTTGCTGTTTGGAGTCTAACCAGTCATGTGTGGTCACATTAACGGGTTTTCATCAGGTTTAGGTGCACGTGATTCCGACCCTGGCCTGCTCACCCACACTCGTCACTGAACCATGGATCGGCTTGATGGTAATGGTGGACGGATGGATTACCCTGAGGAAAAAGTTACAGATTGTCATTGAAAATAATTCTGCTTCTTCTGCTGCTGTGATCTACAGCATCAGATGGTAACCCAGTTTTTTTCTGCAATATTTACAATTCAATTCTACTGACTGTTCCCTAGTTCACACCGAGACCCATTCACCCATCAGCCCTGTATTCAGTCACCTACTCTGGTTTCTGATGCAGAAATACTTCCTTTTTTATATTCTCATTCTGCTGGATGTCTTTCCTTGGTGCCTCGCCTCCAATTTGTTGCATAGACTCAATCCATTTAAGGTACTAATCCGAATCTTCTCCTTTCCATAATGCCATGTTCTGTGTTAGAAGTGAACGTGTTTCCCTCTGTTTTTCTCCCTGACCATGATTCAGAGCTCTGTAGTGTCAGTGATGCTAACCTTATGCAATTTCAGAATCAACGAACTTCTGCACCATGCGTAATCGTTCAGTTCCCAGTGTGCGGCGCTCCATGTTGGGCAAGATGTTTGGGTATCTTTGACACACGTCATTGGAAATTGTTCAAACACAGAAATTGCTAAAGAAGTTGCAACATTTTCTGGAGTGAATGCAGAGTTAAACTTTCATGTCCAGTGAATCTTCCATGAAGCTCCCAGTATCTCCAGCAGTTTTATACTCTTATTTCCAGTATCCATAGTTATTTGTATAATTGAAAATTTGTTCTGTGCTTATTCATTTCTGGAGAAACTCAGCAGGTCTATCAACATCTGCAGAGAAAGGGAAACAGAGTTAGCGTCCAGTGTGACACTTCTTCAAAATAGAATACAATTGCAAAATGGTCTTTTAATCCATGCCAGAAGTGGGGGATGGGGGTAGGTGAAAGACGGTGTGGCAAAAGGTAAACGGGCTTTTAGTAGTGGTGAATGAGAAGATTCTGTAAAACGGGTTTAAATTAAGGTGTGAATGGGGAAAAGGGCTTCTCTCTATTGAATGCAACGTAAAGAAGACACAACCCACACACGGTCATAGGGAGGCCAAGAGGGAGAATGCTGACCATGTGATATTATATAGATCTGGCCACAGATACGTTTTCACTGTAGTGATCATCATTCCCTTTAGACAAAGGAATTCAGATGCTTAACTTCTTATTGGCACTAGTAAGCGTATCATGCCGTCTTAGTATTGTAACATGGAGAAAAACAAACAACAGTATGAAGTTTGGGCTGAGTATTGCTTACCTGTCATGTTTAATATAGTTTCAAATTATCAGTGCTTATCTTTAAATGCTTTGTCTTGAAGTTAATATCAGATGGCGTGTAGAAGGTTGTGGGTTGACATTGTAGAAACTTATAAAATCATGCGAGCAATGGATAGGGTGAATAGCCAAGATCATTTCCACGGGTTGTGGGAGTTCAAGCATAGAGGGAATGGGTTTAAGGTGTAAGAGGGAAGATTTATTGGGACGAAGGGACAACGTTTCTTCACAGAGTGTGGTGTGGGTATGGAATGAGCTGCCAGAGGAAGAGTGGTAGATGTGTGTACAGCTGCAACATTTAAAACTGAATTGGACAAACATATGCCTGGGAAAAACTGAGAGGCATATGGGCCAAGTGAAAGCAGATGGGACGAGTATAGTTTGGTAAACTTGCCCAGCATGGACATTTAGAAAAGCTTCACGCAGGGTCAGTGTGGTTTTGTGAACGGGAAATTATATTTCGCCCATAAAATCATGCAAAGTACTTCTGGAGATGCCTGAAAATGTAACAAGTGGACTTGATAAATGGATCTGGTAGACACAAAACCTTGCAGAGATTTTCCACGAGATATTACAAAATAAAAGTTCTTTCTCAAAACAGAAGCTCTAGGACGTCAGATACTGTATTAACATGGGATAATGATTGTTCAACACAGAAATCGAAAAGTCAGGATTAATGGATCTTTATGATAAGGGTGTATCTGTTGGAGTACCACAAACATCAGTCTGAATGCAATCGACAATTTTACAAATTTACAATCTGTACTGATAGCCTGAAGGAGGGAGCTGAGTGCAAAATGCATCCGAGTTTGAGGATGACACTGAGAATCAAAATGTAGGCTGTTATTTAATGGAGAGGACTTTCAGAAAAGGAGCAGTACAAAGGGATTGAAGTCTTCCTGTGTATGAAACATAAAGTCAGCATGCTGATGAAGCAAGTAACTAGGTTGGTGCATTAAGCTTCTTCCTGCATTGAAAGGGTTTAGTTATTGAGAATCTCTAAAATGATGAGGCGATCATTCATTGGGGTTTAAATGAATGATGAGTGATACTGCTGAAACGTACAAGACACAGCAGGGGCTTGAGAAATTAAATGTTGAGAAGTTGTTTCCATTCTTGGGCAAAGTGTCGAACTCGAGGATATAGATATCGAATAAGCAACATTGGTTTCAATCTGGACTGCAAATCGATGTCTTCTCTCCGAAGGTAGTGAATGTCTGGAATTCCCTGACCTAGAGAGGTGTGGAGGGATACAAGGAGTCGGCAAGAAAGTGGAGTTGAGCCATCGATTAGATCAACCATGTTCTTGTTAAATGACAGGGTTACCTTGAGGGGCCGATTAATCTGATCCTGTTCCTACTTATTAATTTCACACGCTCTGCTTTTGGAAAGTAACGTGTTATTTTCCCGGAAATCGTGTTGTAAAATGTTGCATTCAAGGACAGCAGAGGATTTGTTGATTTATCCCTGGGTGGGGTATGGGGGCTATATTCCCAGCATATCTGGGGATGCAACATGGTTCACATCTGGAACAGAAATTACCGAGAGGGGAAGCCTGAAAATTGGGATTGAGGGTGGGGGTTCACTTCCTGACCTGGCCTGGATTTTCCAAGTACATTTCCCAGACGACATCAAACCATCGGAGTGGCCACGATCTGCCACCACGTAGCAGGTCGGATGGGCTGAATGGAACATCGGAACATAGAGCTGAGGGACACGAGAGGACCATTCGGCCCTTTGGCACTACTCCACCAGTAAATGAGCTCATGGTTCATCGCATTGTTGTCCCAGCTGCACTTTTCTCTCCATGCACCACTATCCCCGATTCTCCTGTCTGATCGAAAATTAGGCAAAGCTAGCCTCGTTAGAATATAAATATCTGGCCATCCCAAACTTTTGGGAAAGAGAATTCCCACTTAAATGAAATCCCACTTTGTGAATTTCTCCTAATTTCTGTGGTTGGAGGGTATCACTGTTTCATTTTTAGTCCCACTCCTCCACTGCCCACAACAAATTTTCAATGTAACCAGGTTGGTGATATGGCCTATGATAAAGGTCACAGACTGGGTCAGGTTAAGTGACAGTTAACAAGTCAGGCAGATTTCTTTAGTCAGCCACAAGTAACCACTAGAACTAACGGATGCGCTTGGTGGATCTGTGGTTAGCACTGCTACCTCCCATCACCAAGGAGCTGCGTTCAATTCCAACCTCGGGTACCCTCGATGTGGATTTTGAACATTCTCCCCATGTGGCTTTCCTCCCACAGTCCAAAAATATGCAACTGAGAGTGGATTGGCCATGCTAAATTGCCCGTGGTGCCCAAGGATGTTAGATTAGATAGGTTAGTCATGGGAAAGGCAGGGTTACATGGAAAGAGTAGGGGGGCAGGTCCGAGGGGATACCGTTCCGAGGGTCAATGTGGACATGATGGACGGAATGTCTTGCTTCCACACTGTAGAGATATAAGTGACAAGAAGTTTGGATTATACAAACACCCACTCTCCTCCAGGTTTTGGATATTTCAATAAGATCACCTCTCATCCCAAGAGTAACCTGTTAATGCCTTCATAATATAACAGCCTCGTCCCTGGAATACATGAAGTCAAACATCTCTGAACTGCTTCCAATTTAATTATATCCTTTCTCAGGTAAGGAGACAAAATAATCTGACACACAAATGAGGTTATTTTTTGTTTTCTCAGTGGTGAGAGTATTTGGAACTCTATTCGCCGCGGAGCATTGGAGGCAGAGATTTTGAATATTTCTGAGGCACAGGCAGAAGGTTCATAAATAATAATGGAATCAACGATGATCGGGGAATGGCAGGAATGTGCAGTGTGAGGGAAATGCTGACAGTGGTACAAAATCACACTGCTCCAGAACATCCAAGAATATAATGCATATCGAAATGATAATATTGATAAAATGTTAAGGGGGAATCCAATTTGGCAGCGATCTGCAAGGTCTGTTTTGCTGGGCTCTGCATCACAGCACGGGCAAAGTGGTTCCCGAAACCACTCTATCCCAGCTATTTACTTAAAATTCAACCCTCAAAGAGTGATAGAATCTTTACCAATCCCGTTTTGTCAAATGGAAATGAAAAAAACACGGGAAAGGATCGAGTCAGTCCCAACATGCGGTGCACCCGTCAGAAGCATCGAGCATGGCTGAAGTCGCAGCTACAACCCACTCTGCTCTTTCCATGGACCCAGTTACTCACCAGAGCTGGGTCACTGAGTTCATCAAGTTATGTGAATGATTGAAGGCACGATTGCACAAAAGTTCAGCCATGGTTAGAACCACTACCATTCTCAGACGCGCTCCAAAAACATGAGCAGCAACTTGACAGCCGTGGAACCAGAACAGACGGTGACAAACGCCAAGCAGCATTGGCAGATTCCGCGATCGATTCCTTTCAGGAGAGGATCCAATTCCTTGAAAAACAGGTCCGTACCTTCGCTGAACATGATAACGACCTCGAGAACAGGGGCAGGATGAAGAATGTTCACATTGTCGTTCTGCTGGCACAGACAGCAGGTGGTCAGCCAGTCAGTATTTTTTCGAGATCTGGCTGCAATGATTCATTCACTTCGAAACCGAAGACTGAGACAGTTCATCGGGTTACGGTGCACAGGTCAGGCTCAGACCAGCGCTCTCGCCCTGTCCTCGTGCGGTTACATAATTATGGGATAAACAAAGACTAATGGAAGCCTCCAGAACCAAGGGGAAAGATATGATGGCTTTTAATTAAGGTTTCCAGGATTATGTTCTTTCGGTACTTTTCAGCGTGGTGATTCAGAAGAAAAATGTTTGATGATTTAGAACCTGGAACATTACAGCGCAGTACACGCCCCTCGGCCCTTGATGTTGCGCCGACCTGTCACACCAATCTGAAGCCCATCAAACCTACACTATTCCATGTACGTCCATATGCTTGTCCAATGACGACTTAAATGTACTTAAAGTTGGGGAACCTACTACTGTTGCAGGAAAATCATTCCATACCCTTACTACTCTCTGAGTAAAGAAATTACCTCTGACATCTGCCCTATATCAATCACCTCTCAATTTAAAGCTATGCCCCCCTCGTGGTCGCCGTCACCATTCTTGGAAAAAGGATCTCCCTGTCCACCCAATTGAAACCTCTGATTATCTTATATGTCTCTATTAAATCACCTCTAAAACTTCTCTCTAACGAAAACAACCTCAAGTCCCTCAGCCTTTCCTCGTAAGACGTTCCCTCCATACCAGGCAACATCCTAGTCAATCTCCTCTGCACCCTTTCCAAAGGTTCCACATCAGTCTTATAATGTGGTGACCAGAATTGTACACAATACTCCAAGTGCGGACGCACTAGAGTTTTGTACAGCTGTAGCATAACCTCATGGTTCCAGTACTCGATCCCACTATTAATGAAAGCTAAAACACTGTATGCATTCTTAACAACCCTGCCAACTTTGGTGGGAACTGTCAAGGATCTGGACACCGAGATCTCTCTGCTCATCCACACGACCAAGAATCTTACCATTATCCCAGTACTTTGCATTCTGGTTACTCCGACCAAAGTGAATCACCTCACACTTGACCGCATTAAACTTCATTTGCCACCTCTCAGCCCAACTCTACAGCTGATCTATGCCTCTCCATAACCTATAACATCCTTCGCCACTATCCACAACTCCACCGACCTTAGTGTTTTCTACAAATTTACTACAGCACCCTTTGACGCACTCATCCAGGTCCTTTATTAAAATGACGAACAGCAGTGGACCCAAAACCGACCCTTGAGTTACACCACTGGTAACTGGACTCCAGGATGAACATTTCCCATCAACTACCACTCTCTGTCTTCTTTCAGCAAGCTAATTACTGATCCAAACTGCTATATCTCCCACCATCCCTTCCTCAGATTTTTTTGTACAATAGCCTACTGTGGTGAACGTTATCGAAGGCCTTGCTGAAATCCATATACAACACATCAACCGGTTTACTCTCATCTACCCATTTGGTCACCTTCTCAAAGAAATCAGTAAGGTTTGTGAGGCACGAACTACCCTTCACAGAACTGCGCTGTCTATCGCAAATCAAATTATTCTTTTCTAGATGATTATAAATCCTATCTCTTGCAACCTAAGTGTCGTCTGCAAATTTACTCACCCACCCTTCTTCGCACTCATCCAGGTCCTTTGTAAAAATGACGAACAGTAGTGGACCCAACACCGACCCTTGCGGTACACTACTGGTAACTGGGCTCCAGGATCAACATTTCCCATCAACCACCACCCTCTGTCTTCTTTCAGCAAGCCAACTACTGATCCAAACTGTTATATCTCCCACAATCCCATTCCTCCGCATTTTGTATAATAGCCATCTGTGGGGAACGTTATCGAACGCCTTGCTGAAATCCATATACACCACATCAACCAGTTTACTCTCATCTATCTGTTTGGTCACCTTCTCAAAGAACTCAATCAGGTTTGTGAGGCACGACTTACCCTTCACAAAACCGTTCTGACTATCCCTAATCAAATTAGTCTTTTCTAGATGATTATAAATCTTATATCTTATAACCTTTTCCAACACTTGACCAACAACTGAAGTAAGGTTCACTGGTCTATAATTACCAGGATTGTCTCTACTCCACTTCTTGAATAGGAGAACCACATTTGTTATTCTCCAGTCTGGTCCAATTATGGTCCATCCCTCAGCAAACCTCATCCATTCCATCCAAACCCAGTAAATGCTCCGTTTTATTGTGATATGAAAAGTGATGTGAGGAACTGGTTAACTGAGCCTGTTTGTTTAGTCATGATTTGGAGATGCCGGTGTTGGAATGCGGTGTACAAAGTTAAAAATCACCCAGCACCAGGTTATAGTTCAATAGGTTTAATTGGAGACACATTAGCTTTCGGAGCGCCGCTCCTTCGTCAGGTGATAGTGGAAGACACACTCCTAAGGCACAGAATTTATAGCAAAAATTTACAGTGTGATGCAACTGAAATTATACATTGAAAAATACATTGATTGTGTGTTGAGGCTTTCATCTGTTCCATGATAATTTCATTTCTTTCATGTGTAAACCACAAAACCTTTTTCTTTTAAAGATGTATTCTCAGGTTAGCTGTAACATTGACTGAAAGCTAGTCAATATGTTGAAGGTGTTGGCCCCCTGTGTTTTCTGTCTATACCATGATGTTTAGATGGATTCTAATCTGAAAAGTGAGATAACATGAATTCATGCTGTTTTTGAGCTCAGAGGTTTATATGAATTCATGTAGTTTTTGAGCAAAGTACAATGCAACTCTGCAAGTACAAATTCACCCCACAAAATATATGTGTGAATGTGGGTCTTTGTCTGTTTGTGTGTGTGTGCTTGTCTTGGTTGGGGTTGTGAGTGTGAGAGGGAGTATATATGTGTGTGAGTGATGTAGAATGTCTTAAGTTTGTGAGGGGGTGCATGCGTGAGTGTGGGAGTGTGTGTGCGTAGCTGGGATGGGGAGGTTTTGAGTACTAGTGAGAGAGAGTGTATATGGGTGTGCATGAGTGTAGAGTGGTCTAAGTCTCTGATCGGATGCCTGTGTGAGTGTGGGTGTCTGTAAGGGTGTGTGTACGTGTCTGTGTACATGTGTGTCCGTTTTTATGTGTGTGTATAGGTGTGCGTGTGTGTGTATACAGTGCAATGGTGGTCACCTATAATGTGACGTGAACCCAATGTGCCGGTTGAGGCCCTCCCTATGGGTCCCGAAATTATTTATCAGCCTCTGCTCGGCCACTGTTCGCTGCTGCCTGTCCCGAAGTCCACCTTGAAGGATGGTCACCAGAAGGTCCGAGGTTTAATGTCCTCGATCACTGATGTGTTCCCCAACTGGAAGGGAACACTCCTGTCTGTTGATTGTTGTGCGGTGCCCATTCATCCATTGTCGTATCCTTTGGTCGGTTTCTCAGTGTTTGTTCAGTGACTGTGATTAATGCCAATCTCCATGGATTCTACTTACCCCAGTTGAGGGTTTCCATCTTGTAATGATAAATAGGCAACGTTCAATGTGTTATCCTATAACATGAGCAGGAGCATCACCGACAGCACTGACAGGGATCAGCAGATCCAGAGAGAGGGAGAGCAGAGATCAGAATCTAAGAACATTAGACTGGAATGTTCCAAAAATGTATCAGAATCTGGGAACATTAGACTGGCATGTTCCAACAATAGACAGGACCTTATCCAAGTATGTTTGACGTCTTTCTGTATTTCGTTGGTTGTCATTATCATCGCGGATCTATTGCACTCTTCTCATTATTCAATATTTACATTATCCTTTCCTGGCTACCGTTGGTGTTCCTGGTAAGTGTCACTGTCCAGAGTTTTTTTTTCTATAAACCGGTTATGACTGTGTTACTGTTCTTTCATATAGTCTACACATCTTGTCACTATTATTTTCCTGTTGAAATCTCAATCCAGATATTCACGCTACAGACCACTACTAACTACATCAATGAATGTGTTCAATTACTGTCTCCTTCTTTGCTCTGGCAGTGTTACTCATGGGTCTCTATGTTGACCTACTCAGTTTCAACAGAGAAACACAATGTATTGTATCATTGTCTTTGTTATTTAAATATTAAGAGTATGGAGGTCACTGTCTACTGTTCTGGTTACGAACTCCACTTGCTTCCAATGTTTCCATCCCATCCCTGGCCAATATCTGCGGCTAAAGCAGACAAGTCACAACTGTGGGTGATCCCTTTGATTATGTACTCATTCTTGACGCCATTCCCGGACCATTTCCAACTTGAAATACTCACCACTCCAGAATATATCTCACTGGTTTATTACATCTGCTGTTTGAATCTTGAGCTGTGAAATACAGTCTTAACGAAGCCAATAATCTGCTGCTAACGCTCCCGTCTTCAAACCTGCCCAAACAAATCTGATTCGAACTCGCACCAAACTCCCAACTATTTGTCATTCATGTGCACGCGGCTGTAAATTGCTATTGCGTCTGGCAATGACTTTATTTTAACATTCTCAAGCACTTTATTCTATCTGTCCATGAAACTTCTCTCATTCTCTCTCTGTCAATTAGCAAAAAGCCTGCCAGTTGTTTGTATTTAAAATTGTTTCCCCCATGCGTGTTCCTTCTCAAACTATGAGTTTCACATTCAACCACGCAAATCGCACACACATACGCACTCTCCCTCAGTCTCTGGTGAACACACACACACACACACACACTTCAAATCTTCCCATTGTATGCAGTAATCTGACGCGAGTATAGTTAGCATAGTAAAGTTTGCAATACACTCTATGCTTGGCAGTTAGTGCAGTCTACTGAGCAATACGCTAGCATGGTCTGTACAGCTCTCAGTGCTGGGCTGTCGTCTTGTGTTGTTGGTGGTGTTCTGTCAAGCAGATGCAGAATTTGATGCAACAAACCATTTCAGCTGATCTAACTATGTCTTTATTCAATGATCTCATTCTTGTAATTTTACTCTCGAAAATCTCACTTCTCCAGTTCGCCCCACTGCCCTGTCATTTTCCCCATATTTCCAAATCTTTCCAATTAATCAACTGTCTGCTTCTGTATTTAATATGAATCTTTCTGTCCCTCTGTATCTTTCCCTGGCCTTGGGTTTTGGCTCCCTCGTGTATCGAGTGCTGGCATTGTGAAGTTCAAAAAGAGTGAAATGGTGTGTGTCACACTGTTGTCCACTTCCCGGTATGTCCCATGTAATGGTCCATGGACAGGCGTGTTTCAGAAGTTATGAGACACATCCTTGTAACTTCGTCTGTACCTTTATCTGTCCCTCTCAGGTGACCTTGCGATCAGTAGCACGAGGAAGCCCCTTAAGTAATGGACCAGATATCTAAATGGTGTGACAATGCTGTCACTTTAGAAAATGATTATTTTCTCCGTATTTTAAATAAGAGATATTAAAGGCCAAACTGCCTACTGAAAACGGCTCAAGTAAATAACTTACGACGCTTTTAGGGTTTTTAGTAAATAGTAGTAACAGTGGCCTAGGAACTGTTCCATAGCTCCTACTCTCTCTGAAACCTGGCTTGATGCCGTTTCTTCCTAGATTGGAGAACTGTATGCGAGAATGTATGTCTGAATGTTCCTTTTTGCCAAGGGGTGTGTTTATGGGATGTTAGTATATGCTAACAGTTCATCTGTAAAAGGTAATGTATCCATTATTCGGTTAAGGTTTCCAACAGCTAAATTATTCTAAGTTCCTCCTCATTTTGTATAGATTTCATTAGAGTGTTTAAATATATTGTGCTTTACTTAATGGTGAATGGTTTGACTAGTAGCATCACATCTGGAACACACACTTCACATCTACCTTTAAAATAAAAAAAGGTTGGCATCCAAGCTACCTTCTTAAATAGTTTGAGACAGTCTGGTTGGTGTATAGCAAACTGGGGTCTCTTGTCAGGTTCTAAATCGATAATACCAAATTTGGTTTAGAATTACAGTGTGCAAACAGGCCATTCGATTCAACAAGTCCACACCGACTCTCCGAAGAGTAATCCTCCCAGACCCATCCCTCTCCCCTATTATAACATATTTACCCAGACAAAGGCTCCTAATCCACACATCCCTGAAAACTCCAAACAATTTAGCATGGCCATTTCACCTGACATGCGCATCTTTTAGTTGTGGGAGGAAACCAGAGAATCCAAAATAAGCTCATGCAGACTCTGGAGAGTTTGCACCGGGAGACTATTGGGTTCAAAGTTCGCGTATGGTAGTTGTTAGTGTCTTTTGTTGCGGATGTTGAATTCGGTTGGTTGAAACAGTATTTTGTGAATAAAGATTATTTCAGTCACGAAAAGTTCTCTGGGTGTAGAAGAAGTGAAATTGGGGGTTTTACAAAAGGTAATGAAGACAAAGCTGTAGGAATTGACAGACAAGCTGGAGTTGGGGTAGTGTTTGTCTGTGAGAAAATGAGTGATAATTACAGCTATAGCTCAGCAATTACATTTGTTGGAACCGCTATCAAACTCTTTGGAAATGGCTAGAATTCAATTTGAAATGAGGCATTTTTAACATGAGAAGGAATGGAAACAATTTGAATTATGACGAAAAATAAAAATAAAAGAAAAGGAAATGAAGAAGAAAGAGAGAAAATGAAAGAAGAGCAGAGCTCCAACCTAAAAAGTTAACAATTAGAGAGGAAATTTGTCATAGAAGGCGGAGATGAAGTAGACCATAAGATGGATGAAGAGGTTAGTGAGGTTGATCAACCTTATAGTAGCCAAAAACTTGATGGGGTTCTGTTTAAATACATCCAGGCATTATCTAAATTTGATGAGAATGATAGGAAGCCGTTTGAATTTCATTTGAGAGAGTGGTTAAAGCAAAGCAGTGGCCAGTGACCAAGTGGATTTAGTTGATCGAAACAAAGCTGGTCGGTTTTTACATCACTATCAGCAGGTATCTGGCCAGTATGAGGAGGTGAAGAACGCCATCTGAAGTGCATATGAGATTGTTCCAGAAGCCGACAGAGGGCATTACAGGAATCTAAAAAAGTGCCCCGGTTTAAAGGCACATTTAGTTTGAAGGAATCAAACAAAGTAATTTTGAAAGGTGGGCAAGGGGAAGAGCAGAGTGTAACAATGGCAAGATTAGAACTGAAATGGCTGATGATGATGATTGGGTTCAGAAATCAAAGTTTGGTTTCTGTGAGAGATTGAGAAGAATATGCGAGATTTTCTTAAAACATAAACCTGTGAAAGCAAGGTTTACTGCCATAGGCCAGGAGTAGCAGGTAGAGAGGTTATAGCATTAAGAGGTACAGAAGTGAGTACTTCTTTTATGCTGAGACATGAAGAGATATGTCATTCAGAAGGACTATTGGAGAGATGAGATGTGCTCCATTATGTAACGCGTGATTGGAGTGTCCACTGACAACATCAACAGATTTATTCCACAATGGGGAAGGAGGCCTGGATTTTGGCGTTCCAACATTCCAGCATTTAAATTGTGAATAACATACATGAGACAAATCTTTACCACTGATCGTGGCACCTTAAAGTTATTGGAGAAGTTTGGGAGAAAAATGCTAATCTGTTTCGATTGAGCTTAATATTGCTGCCATTCAATTTGAAATCATACAGGTGACAGGGCAAGAAAACTTAAGTTTTGACACGTTATGGAGATTTGGATGAAGAAAGACAAAGGCATTCTGTGGCAGGAGTAAAATGACTGAATTTGCAACTATCGTGAACACTCGTATGTTCAGAGTCTGTGTAATATGTATGCATTGCAGTCTCCTAATAGAGGAAGATTAGGAGGTCTAAAATGAGCCCAACCCATTTTATTAAAGGTGTAGTCGTGAGGATACTATCACTGTAAAAAGGTTATTTTCTCTTATTTTTTTAAGAGAAGTTTTAAAGGCAGAGGTGCAGAACTGCTGTCTGAAAAGGGTTTAAGTAAATAACTGAGAAAACCGTTAGGTTTTGTCAAAATGGCGGTCGCAATGGAAGGGCAATGGCCAGCTCTTCCAGATCAGGTTTCCGCATTTTGCTTTTAGCTGCAGCATTCAGAAACTGCTGGGGATCGCAGAAAGGTTGAAAGTTTCAATATGTGATCCCCAGCTACTTTTCTCTCTGAGATGTCTGGTGACGTTGTTTCCTCCTGGATTGGAAAACTGCCGTAAGGATCTGTATTTGAATATATCTTTTTGAATATATCTCTCACAGCGCCAGAGACCCGCGTTCAATTCCCGACTCAGGCGACTGACTGTGTGGAGTTTGCACATTTTCTCCGTGTCTGCGTGGGTTTCCTCCGGGTGCTCCAGTTTCCTCCCACAGTCCAAAGATGTGCAGGTCAGGGGAATTGGTCATGCTAAATTGCTAGTAGTGTTCGGTAAAGGGGTAAATGTAGGAGAATGTGCGGGTTGCGCTGCGGCTGGTCCGTGTGGACTTGTTGAGCCGCAGGGCCTGTTTCCACACTGTAAGTCATCTAATCAAAACCAAGCAGGTACGGTTTCTATTGTTTGTGTAAGTGTTCCAACATACAAGCTATCCCAAAATAGTATTTGCTTTGATTGTGTTTTAACTAAATCATATGAATAGATTATATTTTGCTTAATGTCGAGTGGGTTGACCAGTCACAACATATCTGGAACGCACACTTCCCACCTATTTTCAAAATAAGGAAAGTTTTGGGTCTAAGCGGCCTTCTTAAAATATTTTGTGGGGATCTGGACTGGTCCAAAACAGTTGTAGCCGAGGGGTTTCTGACTGACTCCTGTATTTGAAAATTTGATGGAGGGGCTGAGGATGGTTTGCTGGAGGTTGTGCTGGAAGCTGCCTTAGACATTTAGGGACACCTGAGGATTTGGTGACCAACTCTGGATGGAGCATGGGGATCGTAGCTACAGCATCTGAACCTGCAACATGAATAACAATTTGAGCAGAGGCTGCAGAGAGGGGAAAGGGATCTGCTGCATCCACCCCGGGTTTTCCAGGACCAGCTTCCCAAGCTCCATTTAAGCTAGGATCAGGATGTGAGGGAATCCTGATTGAACAAGGAGTTGCTCATAGAATGGTGTCACCTCCTTCTACACGACCTGCAGCTTCATACCTGGAGGAGGACAGTGCTGCCAGTGGTTGTTAGGGTCACAGTTCCATTCATCTTTTATGATCCGGAATTTTCTAGGCAGGAGTGCGTGACTTATCAATCATCACCCAGCATCTCAATATCAGTGTCACCATTTGGTGATGAAGGATGTATACGGTGGATTAGGTAAACACATTGCTTATGCCACAGCAGGGAGCTATCGGGTGTATCCTTATTTTCCCAGTATAGTGGGATTCCGGATAGTGTACATGTCATCTTCCGAGTACTCATGTTAATGGGGAGAGGTAGAGGAGCTGAAGGAGCTCTCTCTCCATTAATGTTGCAGTGTGTCCATGGACAGTGCATCATGTTGGTGAATACCCCTGTCCTGCCAGCAGCCACAGTTCCTTCATTCAGAAGCAGGCAACCATTCCCATCATCTTCGGGTTTTCATGTAGAAATGAATGAATGTATCTCGGATAAAGGCTGTCCCCTTGATACACATTTCAAAACACCATCCCACCACCAACCAACCACAACAAAATATTACATGTGTACAGAGAGCAATCGGGTCACTTGGAGCGTCAAAGAGCAGACGATCGGGAATGGAACAAAACCTCCCCTGTCTGAACGGGTATAAACCCCCCAGTACACAGTATCATTAAGTCCTGTAATCCCTCTCCATTTCGGTAGCATACTGCCTTCTATTATTCCTGTAAGGGGGATGACAGGATATATCATGTTATAATCCACCTGCCAAACGATTATCCATTGCTTTTACCACTCTGCATCTATATGGAGACTCTCCACGCTCTCTTGATAAAGTACTCTCTTCCTTATCACAGCGACATCACCAAACTCAGGATCAGTACATCTGATCATTGACATATATTGTAACTAATTGAAACCCATCGGTGTTCGCTATATGACTCAACATTTTAGATTAGACTTACAGTGTGGAAACAGGCCCTTCGGCCCAACAAGTCCACACCGACCCGCCGAAGCGCAACCCACCCATACCCCTACATTTACCCCTTACCAAACACTACGGGCAATTTAGCATGGCCAATTCACCTGACCCGCACATCTTTGTGACTGTGGGAGGAAACCGGAGCACCCGGAGGAAACCCACGCAGACAGGGGGAGAACGTGCAAACTCCACACAGTCAGTCGCCTGAGTCGGGAATTGAACCAGGGTCTACAGGCGCTGTGAGGCAGCAGTGCTAACCACTGTGCCACCGTGCCGCCCACTAATTTTACGACTTGTCCACTGATTAAGACTGATTTATCCGGAATCCTGCTCCGTGTTTGATAACCAGTCCTCCCCCATTCCTGTGTAACATATTCGAAGGGCTGAATAAGAACGAGGAGCATCAGTTGGCTATTCAGCACCTCATGCCTGCTCCACCATTGAATACAAACATGGCTGATGGCATCTCTGCTACAGCATTGAATACAATCATGGCTGATGTCATCTCTGCTCCACCATTGAATACAATCATGGCTGATGTCATCTCTGTTCCACCATTGATTACAATCATGGCTGATGTCATCTCTGCTCCACCATTGAATACAATCATGGCTGATGTCATCTCTGCTCCGCCATTGAATACAAACATGGCTGATGGCATCTCTGCTACAGCATTGAATACAATCATGGCTGATGACATCTCTGCAACGCCATGTAATACAAGTATGGCTGATGTAATCTCTGCTCCGCCATTGAACACAATCATGGCTCATGTTATCTCTGTTCCACCATTGATTACAATCATGGCTGATGTCATCTCTGCTCCAGCATTGAATACAATCATGGCTGATGTCATCTCTGCTCCGCCATTGAATACAAACATGGCTGATGGCATCTCTGCTACAGCATTGAATACAAACATGGCTGCTGTCATCTCTGCTCCACCATTGAAGACAAACATGGCTGATGACATCTCTGCTCTGCCATTGAATACAATCATGGCTGATGTCATCTCTGGTCCGCCATTGAATACAATCATGGCACATGTCATCTTTGCTCCGCCATTGAATGCAATCATGGCTGATGTCATCTCTGCTCCACCATTGAATACAATCATGGCTGATGTCATATCTGCTCCGCCATTGAATACGATCATGGCTCATGTCATCTCTGCTCCGTCATTGAATTCAAACATGCCTCATGTCATCTCTGCTCCACCATTGAATACAATCATGGCTGACGTCATATCTGCTCCACCATTGAATACAATCATGGCTGATGTCATCTCTGCTCCGCCATTGAATACAAACATGGTTGATGTCATCTCTGCTTCACCATTGAATGCAATCATGGCTGATGTCATCTATGCTCTGTTATTGAATACAATCATGGCTGATGTCATTTCTGCTTCGCCAATGAATACAAACATGGCTGATGTCATCTCTGCTCCGCCATTGAATACAAACATGGCTCATGTCATCTCTGGTCTGCAATTGAATACAAACATGGCTGATATCATCTGTGCTCCACCATTGAATATAAACATGGCTGATGTCATCTCTGGTCTACCATTGAATCCATTCATGGCTGATGTCATCTCTGCTCCACCATTGAATAAAATCATGGCTGATATGATCTCTGCTCCGCCATTGAATACAAACATGGCTGATGGCATCTCAGCTCCGCCATTGAATACAAACATGGCTGATGTCATCTCTGCTCCACCATTGAAGACAAACATGGCTGATGTCATCTATGCTCTGTTATTGAATACAATCATGGCTGATGTAATCTCTGCTCCGCCATTGAATCCATTCATGGCTGATGTCATCTCTGTTCCACCATTGAATACAATCATGGCTGATGTAATCTCTGCTCCGCCATTGAATACAAACATGGCTGATGTCATCTCTGCTCCACCATTGAATACAATCATGGCTGATGTCATCTCTGCTCCGCCATTGAACACAAACATGACTGATGTCATCTATGCTCCGCCAATGAATACAATCATGACTGATGTCATCTCTGCTCCGCCAATGAATACAATCATGGCTCATGTCATCTCTGCTCTGCAATTGAATACAAACATGACTGACTGTGTGGAGTTTGCACGTTCTCCCCGTGTCTGCGTGGGTTTCCTCTGGGTGCTCCGGTTTCCTCCCACAGTCCAAAGATGTGCGGGTCAGGTGAATTGGCCATGCTAAATTGCCCATAGTGTCATCTATAAGGAGTAAATATAGGGGTTTGTTGAGCTTTGGCGGGTCCGTGTGGACTTGTTGGGCCAAAGGGCCTTTTCCACACTGTAAGTAATCTAATCTAATCTAATCAATCTGTGCTCCACCATTGAATATAAACAGGGCTGATGTCATCTCTGGTCCACCATTGAATACAATCATGGCTGATGTCATCTCTGCTCCACCATTGAATACAATCATGGCTGATGTCATCTCTGCTCTGCCATTGACTACAATCATGGCTCATGTCACATCTGCTCTGCAATTGAATACAAACATGGCTGATATCATCTGTGCTCCGCCATTGAATGCAATCATGGCTGATGTCATCACTGCTCCACTTATGAGTACAATCATGGCTGATGTCATCTCTGCTCTGCCATTGACTACAAACATGGCTCATGTCATCTCTGGTCTGCAATTGAATACAAACATGGCTGATATCATCTGTGCTCCACCATTGAATATAAACATGGCTGATGTCATCTCTGGTCCACCATTGAATCCCTTCATGGCTGATGTCATCTCTGCTCCACCATTGAATAAAATCATGGCTGATGTCATCTCTGCTCCGCCATTGAATACAAACATGGCTGATGTCATCTCTGCTCCACCATTGATACAAACATGGCTGATGTCATCTATGCTCTGTTATTGAATACAATCATGGCTGATGTCATCTCTGGTCCACCATTGAATCCATTCATGGCGGATGTCATCTCTGCTCCACCATTGAATAAAATCATGGCTGATGTCATCTCTGCTCCGCCATTGAATACAAACATGGCTGATGTCATCTCTGCTCCGCCATTGAATACAAACATGACTGATGTCATCTATGCTCCGCCAATGAATACAATCATGGCTGATGTCATCTCTGCTCCGCCAATGAATACAATCATGGCTCATGTCATCTCTGCTCTGCAATTGAATACAAACATGACTGACTGTGTGGAGTTTGCACGTTCTCCCCATGTCTGCGTGGGTTTCCTCTGGGTGCTCCGGTTTCCTCCCACAGTCCAAAGATGTGCGGGTCAGGTGAATTGGCCATGCTAAATTGCCCATAGTGTCATCTATAAGGAGTAAATATAGGGGTTTGTTGCGCTTTGGCGGGTCCGTGTGGACTTGTTGGGCCAAAGGGCCTTTTCCACGCTGTAAGTAATCTAATCTAATCTTATCAATCTGTGCTCCACCATTGAATATAAACAGGACTGATGTCATCTCTGGTCCACCATTGAATACAATCATGGCTGATGTCATCTCTGCTCTGCCATTGACTACAATCATGGCTCATGTCATATCTGCTCTGCAATTGAATACAACCATGGCTGATATCATCTGTGCTCCGCCATTGAATACAATCATGGCTGATGTCATCACTGCTTCACTTATGAGTACAATCGTGGCTGATCTCATCTCTGGTCCACCATTGAATACAAGCATGGCTGATGTCATTACGGCCTCTGTCCCACTTTCCTGCCATCTCTCCATCTTAAAACTTTGATTTCTTGCTGTAGATTGACCCACATGAATAAAAGTTCCACTCCCCATCTATACTTTCAAATACTCTTAACATTTTACAGATCTCAGTGAGATCTCCTTTCATTCTTATAAACTTGAGAATATAGGCCTGAACTGTTCAATTTCTCTTCATTAGACAAATGTTTCATCTTTGGAATCAATCTAATGAACATCTTCTGAATTGCCTCCAATGCAAATGCATCCTTCCACAAATCAGCGTACCCAAACTATACTCCAGTTGCAGCCTTGCGAATGTCTTGCATAGCTACAGTAACACACTTTTCCTTTCTACTTTGCCATTTTCCAAATAAAGACTGAAATTATGCTTGCATTTCTCATTACTTTCAGTACCCGAATACAGGTTTTCTAAGATATACAAATGGACACCCGTTTCCTTCTGCTCCAATGCACTTTAAAGTTTCTCTCCATTTAAATAATAATATGCCTTTCTATTACTCTGGCCAACTTGAATAACCCGTATATTTTCCAATTTAATTTTCATTGCCAAATTTTGGCCCATTTGACCAATATATCCATATTTATTTCTATATGTCTTCTTCTTCATTCCGAAGAAATTTCGAACCAAAATGAGTTTCCTCTGAAAATAGTATTTTCCATCCCGTCAACCGAGTAATAATATCGAAATCAAATAGTTAAGGCATGTGTACTGAAATCTATGACACCCCATAAGTTGCATTTGCCAAAAGAAAATTACACATTTATTCCATCTGACTACATTTTGTTGGTTACCAAATCATCCATCCAAGCGAATTAATTATTCCTAAATCCATGTTGTCTGATCTTACCATTTTCTCTTTGGAGAAGCGACATATCCAATGCCTTCATGAAGACGAGATAAATTCCATCTCCAGGAATCCTCCTATCCACCTTGTTTGTCACATCCTTAAGTAACTCAAGCAAACAATTCACACTGGGTTTATCCTTCGTAAAACTGTGATGGATTGTGGTTTAACTTTTCAAATGTCCTCAACAACGGATTCTAATAATTTGCCTTAAATTGCAATTGTTTCACCGTTACGTTTTACTCCCTTATGTTTACAGTATAACTTCTTCCCTTTTGAAAACATTTGGTTTTCTTTGAATTCCTGTTTACCCAGCACACGTTTTTAAGGGATATGCTCCAATTGCTGTGTAAGAGGCATGTGTGTCTGAACGGATTCATCATCCTGCTGGTGTACATAATCGATGGGCTGACGTCTTTCTGGTTTTCCTATATTCTCATCTATATGGCCTGAATGACCTCCTCCTGTTGATGTGTTAGGGCATTGAGGGATTACGGAATCTTCTTGTTGCTGTGTAACAATTTGAGGGGATGATGGATCTTCTCATATACTTCCATCATAGGCTGGAGATACTGAACTGTCTCCTCATGCATCCCTGAGATGGAACTGAGGGAGTGATTGGTCTTCTCCTGTTCCCATACAACAGACACGTGTCTGAATTACCTCTAAATTTCTCATTTAAAAAAGTCTCAGATACTTTTTATCCTTGTCCAATTCCCCTACAAAGGATCGGACGTGCTGAATGACCTCCTCTTTTCCAAATCTCCAGTCACTGTGTGGCCTCTTCCAGTTCCTGTGTAACAGACTTGAGGAGGCTGGATGGACTGATCATGTTGCTGTGTAACAGAATAATGGTGCATCACAGCCTACTCTGGGTCCAGCATTTTGAATCGAGGGACTGATTGGCCTCCTCCTGTAACCTTATATCATGCTCCAGGGCTGTATAACCTTGTCCTGTCCTGTTGTAAAAGGGTCGAAGGCGTGAATACCCTTCTGCTGTTCCTGCGTATCAAGCTGGAGAAGTGGAATGGATTCCTGCATTTGTTGTGTAATTGGCTTCTATTACTGACGCCTTCCGGTGTTAGATGTAGAAATATGATTATCTTTCATTCTTCTAAACTCAACCTGATCATCCTTTCCTTATAGGTTAACACCTTCATTACAGGGATCAGTTGAGGGAGCCATCTGTTCCAATGTAGCAATATCATTTCCTCAGTGAAGAGATTAAGTCGGTCCACACTACTCCACATGTGATCTCACTAAGACATTGAACAGCAGCAGCAACACTTTATCAGCTTTCTGCATGGTTCCCAACGAGGTTACAGCAGTCTCAGGGGAAATATACAGCGTTGTTGAAAGATCATTGTCCTTCTTTACTTTACAGCATAACAGAAGATCTGAAGAAGAGCATAAATAATGTGGGGAGATGATCATGAACATTAATTTACCCAGAGATCAAGTCGCTCAGATTCTACAGAATCTAATAAGGTGGAGCTCAGAAACAGCAAGGAAAGCAAACATTGATGGGAGTTATATATCAAAGTGAAAGCTGGAACACAAATGCTGGGTATGTTATAAAACAGGAAAGTGAGATTTACACGTCTGTGACTACTGCAGTAATAATGTGCTGTTTCAATTACATCTAACCTGTGTTACCCAACTGAATGCTAATGCTGGGAAAATGGATTTCATGATCATGTCTGAGATGGCTTGTATTAACATTATGTCGAGCACCGAGCTCGAGATCAGATTATTTCGGAATTGGTGTTGGATGATCAGAAGAACTAATTGAAAACTTTGCTATAGAGGACCTTTTGCGACCAATGACCACAATGTATTTGTTTTCTTTTATGATGTTTGAATACGCAACAATTTTTGTTTTATTTGAAATAATCTTTATAATTCTGAGTCATGCAAGCCATGAAGGTGTGAGGAGGAAGTGGGGACTGCAGATGCTGGAGATCAGAGTCGAAGAGAATGGTGCTGGAAGAGCACAGTAAGGCAGCATACTAGGAGCAGGGGAATCGATGTTTTGGGCATAAGCCCGTCATCAGGAATGAGGCCTGTGGTCCAAGGGGGCTGAGAGATAAATGAGAAGGGGGTGTGCGGGGGAGGTAGCTGGGAATGTGATAGGTAGTTGAAAGTGGGGCTGAAAGAGAATGGTGATGAACGGAGACAGAATGCCTCATCAACTGCACCCATTACACCCAATGTGGTCTTCTCTACATTGGCGAGACAGGACGCCAACTTGTGGATCCTTTCAGAGAACATCGCTGGACAGCCACATTGACTAACTCCACAGTCTTGAAGCTGAACACTTTAACTCCCGTTTCCACTCTGCCGAGGACACGAGGGTTCTGGTCCTGCTCCATTTCCACTCCCTAACCACTAGTATCATGGAGGAAGAAAGCCTCATCTTTTGCCTTGTGATCCTCCAACCACAGGGGTCAATGTGGATTTCACCAGTTTGCCCACTTCCCCAAACCCCACCTTATCCCAGTCCAAATATCCAACTCAACACCACCCTTTTGAACGTTCCTATGTGTCCACCTTCCATCCCATCAGCCCCACCTTAATCTACTTATTAGATCAAAGGAGACAGCTTAGAAAAATGCCAATTGTTGTAGTAAGCCAGTGGATTCAGAGAAATGTAAGGCCCAGTAAAGGATGGCCTAGAAACTGAGAAGAAAATCAAAACTGTAAAGCATGCAAACAAAAGAAAAACATAAAGACTGCTAAAAAGCTTCTATCAATGTATGAAACAAAAGCAAAAACAAGGTTAAATGTGGGACAGTGAATGTGCAGACAGGATCATTTATTGTAGAGAACAGAGAAATCACAGGGAAAAGAAACACTTGTTTTTGTGTCCATCTTCAAGGAAGAATATCCAGAAATTCTTCCAGAAATACCAAGAGACCATGGGCCTTGTGTAAGTACAGTCTAAGATTATTCTTATCAGTGATGAGGTCGTGTTTGAAAAGACAGCTGACTGAATATTGATAAATCTGACAGACCACATGTAGTTCATACAAGAATTTCAGATGAAGCAGCAATAGACATAATGATTGCATTGCAGATTTTCATGTTATTTTCCTACACATTACTGAAAGTCATTTTGTGCATTTGTGGCTCCTCCAAACTGACATAGTACATATCCAAAGGCGACAATTTCTGGACAGTATCCAGGCTGACACGTGGCAAGTAACATTGACGCCACACAAACACCAGACCGTGACCATCACCACTAAAATATAATCTAATCACTACCCATTGGCATTCAATGGTATTACCATCACTGAAGCCCCAGTATCAAAATCCAGGGGGATATTCATTGCTCAGAAACTCACTGGACTTGCCACATAAACACAGTATCTACAAGAGCAGGTGAGAAGCTAGGAATACTGACTTCCAAAAGCCTGTCCATAATTCAGAAGTGTGATAAAGTGCTCCCCATTTTCCTGGATGATTACAGCCCCAACAACATTCAAGAAGCTTGATAACATCCAGGTCAGAGCAGCCAGTTTGCGTGTCGTTTCATCCACAATACTCCACCATCAACGCTCAGCAGCAGCAGTGCTTTACTATCTACAAACTCCACTGAAATGATTCAGAAAAGATCCTTAGACACCATCTTCCCAACGCACGACCACGTCTATCCAGAAGGACAAGGGTGGCAGATGTATGGGAATACCACCATCTTCAAGTTCCCCTCCAAGCCATTCACCATCCTGATTTGGAAATATATCACCGTCCCTTCACTGTCACCTGGTCAGAATCCTGGGATTCCCTCCCCAAATGGCATTGGGGGACAGGTGGACTGCAGCAATTCAACAAGGCAGCTCATCACCACCTGCTCAAGGGCAACTAGGGACAGGCAATAAATGCTAGCCCAGCCAGTGATACCCAGATTCACGAAATAAATAAATTAGAAAAATAAAATTTACAGAGCAAGGTTGCTGAGGTATCGCAGGGATCGGTGCTCGGGCCCCAGTTGTTCACAATTCGCATTAATCATTTGGTTGCGAGAATCAAATCCCAGTCTGCTGACAGCACTAAAGGATGTGGGATTGTGAGTGGGCGAGGAGGTTGTAAAAAAGCTCCAAGGTGACTGAGACAAGTGAAGTGAATGGGCAAATATGTGGCAGATGGAGATCAAGGTGTTTAGAAGTGACAGTGTGTTCTTTGGTGGGAAAAAACGATTGGCAGCCTATGTTTGAAACATGTTGATCTACAAAGCGATGTATGCTCCTTTTTATTGTTTGCTTCTGAGCAGCCCTCCGAGATCACTTCAGAGCAGTGCTTTCTCAATTCAGAGGTCAATACTGGGAATGGCATTGTCACACTGCCCAGTGTACATAGACCCTTCAAGTGGGGAGTTGTAACATCGAAAAGGATCTGGATCTCCCTATACACCAGTCACTGAAAACAATATTGCAGGAACAGAAAGCAGTTAGGAAGGTAACTGGTGCATTGACCTTCATTTCAGGAGGATTTGAATCCAGGAATAAGGGTTTCTTACTGCAGCTGTACAGGGCCTTGTTGGGACTCCATCTCGAACATTGCGCAGTATTATGTGCAGTTTTGGATTCCTTACCTAATAAAAGACAAACCTGACATTGAGGGAGAGCAGTGAAGGATGACCGGGCTGATCTCTGGGATGACAGGCTAATTGTGGGAACAGGGTTTGGGGCAACTAGGCCTGTATTCCATAGGTTTTAGGAAAATGTGTGGAGCTCTCAGTAACATATATAACACTCTGGCAGGGTGAGACAGATTGGAAGCAGGAATGCTAAATCCCCTGGCTGTTACGTCGAAAACAAGGGGCAAACATTAGATACAGGCAGGACACTCTGCATTGAGATGAGAATAAATGTCTGCACTCACACACTGGTGACCCTGGGGAATTCGCTCACACCTAGTAGCCAAGACACTGCATATAAATTAGGATTTAGAGACAGTAAAGGGATGGTGGGAGAGCACGAGTACGGTGTAGAAATAAAGGACCAGCTATTAAAATATTGAATTGGGTAGCAAACTTGATGGAACAAAGGGAGTACTGCATTTCCTATTTTATAGCTCTCCAAGGTTACTCACATTAATGGATACGTTCATAGTGTGGGATAAGTGCATTGAGGAGATGCTTGACAATGAACTAGAATGTGTGAGGCTCAATGTGTTCGACAACCTCCTCCTTTACTGGTGTTTCTGTGTAGTCTGTGGGAAAGTTGTCACAAACTCTCAGATGTTAGGCAGGAGGTTTCTGCAGGATCAGCAGGATTGTGTTTACCATTCCCTTTTCCGATACCGAGGCTGGTGCCGGGTGTTCTGTCTGGTATTATCCTTTAACACCTCGCAGCAGTTTGAAACAATAGATTATCTTGCTTGGCTGAATCAGAGACCATTGAAACGTTTATCTGTGTGTCTGGAGTCACGTTTAGGACAGACCAGGAAAGCACAGAAGATTTACTTCCTGAAAGTCCATTGGGGAAGCAAATTCGTGTTTGCAATCGACATGGGCTTCAAGGTCATATTACTGACACGAGATTTTGCATCTTAATACTTTATTAATTATTTTAAACTTCCACCCGCTGCCAGACCATTAGCCTGGTCTTGATTAGTAATCCAATGACATTTCCACAGCAGCCTCATCTCTAATGGGAACCTATCAGAGAGAACACTGAGCTGGTTATTTCTGTGCTGATTGACAGCTCTGTCAAAAAGAACTCCCACCAACTTGACTATCGTGACTGTCCCGAGGGAATGGTAATTGTTCAGACTGTGATTATTCCCCTCTTAGGGGTCCGGACATAGCTGAGTAATTTTCCACATTGCCAGGGAGATGTCGGAGTTGGAGTTGGAATTAAACAGCTTCCCCAGGGACACGGCTTGTTGTGCAGCACATGTCTTCAGTCGTATTACAGAAATAGTGTCAGGTCCCGTTGCCTTTGTTGTATCTACTGTGTTCAGTTGCTTTTTCATGTCACGGGCATGAATCAGATTGATTACAGACTGGCATCTGTGATTCTGTGGGCATCATGGTGATGGTGAAGTGGATCATCGACTCAACACTTCGGGCTGAGGATGGCGCAGATATTACATCCTTGTCTTTTACGCTGATACGCAGATCTGTTCCATTATCTAGGTTGGGGATGTTTGTGGATCCCTTTCCTCCAGTCATTTGTTTAATCATCCATCACCATTTATGACTGAATATGGCAGGACTGGGGAGCTTTGATCAGATCAGTTGCTCAACTCCGGTTACATTAATGGGTTAGCATCAATAATCAATGGACAATAGGTGCTGGAGTAGGCCATTCTGCCCTTCGAGCCTGCACCACCATTCAATATGATCATGGCTGATCATCCTTAATCAGTATCCTGTCCCTGCCCTACCTCCATAACCCTTGATTCCACAATCCTTGAGAGCTCTATCCAACTCTTTCTTAAATGAATCCAGAGACTGGGCCTCCACCGCCCTCTGGGACAGAGCATTCCACACAGCCACCACTCTCTGTGTGAAGGAGTTTATCCTCATCTCTGACCTAAATGGTCTACCCCATATTTTTAAGCTGTGTCCTCTGGTTCGGCACTCACCCATCAACATATACATGCTTCCTGCCTCCAGACTGTCCAATCCTTTAATAATCTTACATGTCTCAGTCAGATCCCCTCTCAGTCTTCCAAACACGTCCAGTCTCTCCAGTCTTTCAGTTTAAGGTAATCCCGCCATTCCAGGAATTGACCTCGTGAATCTATGCTGCACTCCCTCAATACCCAGAATGTCTTTCCTCAAATTGGGAGACCAGAACTGCACACAGTATTCCAGGTGTGGTCTCACCAGGGACCTGTACAGCTGCAGAAGGACCTCTTTGCTTCTATACTCAATTCCTCTTGATATGAAGGCGAACGTGCTATTAGAATTCTTCATTACCTGATATACCTGCATGCTTACCTTCATTGACTGGTGTACATGAACACCCAGATCTCTCTGTACTGCCCCATTACCTAAATTGATTCCATTTAGGCAGTAATCTGCCTTCCTGTTCTTGACACCAAAGTGGATAACCATAAATTTATCCACATTAAACTGCATCTGTCATGCATCTGCCCACTCACCTAACTTGTCCAGGTCACCCTGTAATCTCCTAACATCCTCACTACATTTCACCCTGCCACCCAGCTTAGTACCATCAGCAAATTTGCTAATGTTATTACTAATACCATCTTCTATATCATTAACATATATTGTAAAAAGCTACAGTCGCAGTTCTGATCCCTGTGGTACTCCACTGGTCACTGCCTGCCATTCCGAAATGGAGCCATTTATCACTACTCTTTGTTACCTATCGGCCAACTAACTTTCAATACAAGTTAGTACTTTGCCCGCAATACCATGTGCCCTAATGTTGCTCACTAATCTCCCATGTGGGACTACATCAAAAGCTTTCTGAAAGTCCAGGTACACTACATCTACTGGATCTCCCTCGTCTATCTTCAGAGTTACATGCTCAAAATATTCCAGAAGATTAGTCAAGCATGATTTCCCCTTCATAAATCTATTCTGACTCTGACCTATCCTGTTACTACTATCCAGATGTGTCGTAATTTCATCCTTTATAATAGATTCCAGCATCTTTCCCACCACTGAGGTCAGACTAACTCGTCAATAATTTCCTGCTTTCTCTCTCCCACCTGCTTTAAAAAGAGGTATAACATTAGCCACCCTCCAATCCGCAGGAACTGATCCCGAATCTATCGAACTCTGGAAAATAATCACCAACGCATCCACGATTTCTCGAGCCATCTCCTTCAGTACTCTGGGATGTAAACCATCAGGCCCGGGGACTTATCCAACTTCAGACCTAACAGTCTCTCTAACGCCAATTCCTGGCAAATATAAACTCCCTTCAGTTCAGGTCCTTCAGTCACTGTTACCACAGGGAGATTGTTTGTGTCTTCTCCAGTGAACACAGATCTGAAGTACCAATTCAATTCTACTGCCATTTCTTTGTTCCCCCTAATATATTCCCCTGTTTCTGTCTTCAAGGGCCCAATTTTAGTCTTAACCATTTGTTTGCCTTTCACATACCTAAAAAATCGTTTACTATCCTCCTTTATATTATCGGCCAGTTTACCTTCGTACCTCATTTTTCCTCTGCGTTTTTCTTTCTTAGTAATCCTCTGTTGTTCTTTACAAGCTTCCCAGTCCTCCGTTTTCCCACTTATCTTTGCTGTGTTATACTTTTTCTCTTTTAACTTTCTATGATTCTTAACTTCCCTCGCCAGCCACGGCCACCCATGCCTCCTCCTAGGATCTTTCTTCCTTTTTGGAATGAACTGATCCTGCAACTTCTGCATTATACACAGAAAGATCCGCCATCGTTCCTCCACTGTCATTCCTTCTAAGGTATTGCACCATTGAACATTGGCCAGCTCCTCGCTCATAGCTCCACAGTTCCCTTTATTCAACTGAAAAATTGTCACTTCCGATTGTACCATCTCCCTCTCAAATTGCAGAATGAAGCTGACTGTATTACGGTCACAACTTCCCAATGGCTCCTTCACTTCGAGGTCCCTCACCAATTCTGGTTCGTTGCACAATACCGGATCCAGAATTGCCTTTTCTCAGGTCGGCTCCAGCACCAACTGTTCTAAGAATCCATCTCTGAGGCACTTCACAAAGTCTCTTTCTGATTCTGATTCTCCCAGCCGACCTGCAAGTTGAAATCCCCCATAACAACAGTAGTAACATTTTTTGCGATACGCCAATTTCAGCTCCTGATTTAACTTACACCCGACATCCAGACTATTGTTTGGGGGCCTGTAGATAACTCCCAAGAGGATCTTTTTACCCTTAGTATTTCTAATCTCTATCCACACTGACTCTAAATCCCCTGATTCTAGGTCACACCACGCAAGGGACTCAATATCATCCCTTACCAACATGGCCACCCCACCCCCTCTGCCCGTCAATCTGTCCTTACGATAGCACGTGTAGCCTTGAATATTTATTTCCCAGGCTCTGTCCACTTGAAGCCACGTCTCAGTTATCCCCACAATATTATATCTGCCAATTTCCAAAAGAGCCTTAAGCTCATCCATCTTATTTCTAATGCTTCGTGCATTCATGTATAGGAGGTGATGGGAAGCCCTCACCTTCCCATCACCTCCTATTTCACTCAACCTTACAGCATGATCCCTTTCTGAGTTCTCTGCCTCACTGATACAGTTGTCTTTCTTGACTTGCCTTTTTCTAACTTTCCCTCCAATTTCCTTCTTAAACATCCAGTTTGTCCCCTCCACACACGCCCCCCCCCCGCCACCAGCCCTCCCTCTACTCAGTTTAAACGTAGCTGTGTTGCAGTAGCAAACCTGCCTGCCAGAACGCTGGTCCATAACCTATTAAGGTGCAAACGTCTCTCTTGTAGAATTTATGCTAACCACAATACATACCCCAGTGATCCAAGAATGTAAATATTTGCTTCCTGCACCAGTTCCCCAGCCACACGTTCAAGTCCATTATCTCCCTGTTTCTGGCCTCGCCAGCCCGATGAACTGGAAGTAAACCGGAGATAACCACCTTGGACGTCCTGCTTTTCAGCCTTCTTCCTAAGTCTCCGAAGTCCCGCTGTAGTATGTTCCTCCTGTTCTTACCAACATCATTTGTGCCGACATGTACCACCACCTCTGGCTCTTCACCTTTGTCCTTGAGGATTTTCTGCACGCTGTCAGTGAAGTCTTTAACCCTGGCACCAGGAAGGCAACACACCATTCTTAAGTCCTGTCTGCTGCCACAAAAACCCCGGTCAGTTCCTCTCACTATGGAGTCCCCTATTACCACGGCTCTGTGCGATGTCTGACTCTTCTGCTCTGTATCTACGCCAACTTTTGATTGACAGACCTGGCCGACTCGCGGACTGGCAGTGTCATCTGTCTCTACCGTTTCTAAGAGATTCAACTTTCCTGACAGGTACCTCCCCCGGTGTCTCTTGCACCTGTCTCCTCTCTGCCTTCCTCGTCGCCTGCTCTCTTCTGGTACAATTGGTGTAATAACCTCGCTGAAGGTCTTGTCCAGAAAGATATCGTTCTCTCGGATGAGCCTAAGGTCCTCGAGTTCTTTCATCAATGCTGCAATATGCTCTGTCATTAGCTGAACGTGCACACACTTTCCCCACTTATACGAGACAGACACACCAGAGTCGTTGACCTCCCACATCAAGCACGTAACATACTGAGCCAGCTTGGTAGTCATGTCTTCACCCTCTTCAACTTAAATAACTATCACTTACCTTCCCGACCGGCTTTGCGCTCTGACTTCACTTCCGCCCGGCTCCCGCCGCTCTCTGATGCGAAAAGCAGGTTTCGGTTCACGTGGTTCTGACCCTGACATGTTCACCCACAGTCATTACAGATACATAGATCGTGTTGATTGTAATGGCAGACAGAGGAGATTATCCCTGGGTAAGATATTACAGGTGTTGGTTAAATGGTGTTCTGCTTCTCATGCTGCTCTGGTCTACAGCATTACATAAATACGCAGTTTGCAGCTGCAATATCTGAAATGCAATTCTGCTGTCTGCCCCCTAGTTCACATCGAGACCCATTCACATATCAGCCCTGTACTCAGTGACATACTTTGGTTTCTGATGTGGAAATGCTTGCATTTTCATATTCTCATTCTGCTGAGGTCATGTTTCCATTCTGACACAGTCCATAAAAACATTTAACTGATTTTATTCAATTGTTTAATTCATCTGAATTTTTTCCTTGAGTAATACCATCTTCTGTGTTTAAATTGAATGTGTTTCCCTATGTTTCTCTCCCTGACAATGATTAAGAGCTCTGTAGTGTCAGTGATACCAGCCTTATGTAGTTTCCGAGCCAATTAATTCTCTAGATTCCCAATCATCTTCACCACATTGCATGTTTTCTCTTTTGGTTCGATGCCTTATCACTCATGGCGGCCATGTCCTCCCCACGAGTATGTTTCATCTTTTTTGGGAGAATTTCTGATATCCTCCGAATTATCCAACATAAATTCCTGCCATTGTAGCTCCGTGGTCTTCCCTGCTCGGCTCCCCTTCCAATTAACTTTAGCCAGTTCCTCCCTCATGTCTTTGTAGAGACATTTCTCAATTATAATCACATTACATCAAGAAGAGAGCAATAGATATAAATCGAAATAAGGTGTTTTGAGAGATGGGACATAAATAATAATTGTCAAATTTCTTGACTAGATACAAAGAGAGAACGAGAGAGGATATAGATGGGGGCATGTGACAAATGAGTAAACTAGATTATTGAAAGAAGAAGTAGATTCACATTCCACAACGTTTTGGCAATTCCTGTGTGCTGTGGTCCTTTGTACAGTGCATTTACAGCAGATTAATGTGTTCAAATGCTGGGTCTGATGCCAGAATTTTTATCTCCAATAATATGACAGACACTAGCTTTGGAAAGAATCCAGAAGGCCAATATATTGAAGCCCCAGTAGAAAGGGGATTAACTGAAATAAGTTGGGACACCAGAAGAAAGAATGTATATCACACAATCTGATAAGACTGTGAGATTAGAGTACTGAATTCTAGAAAAGGAGGGAACATTGCGAGAAGGGGAACATATCACTTTCGATGAGCATCAAATAATGTTTTATACATTTTATACATCATGTGCATCATTTTTCGATAACTGTCTCCATTGTTCATTTTGACTGTTTTGTACAACTACGGAAAGTATCCGCACACACACATTGATTATGCAATGTATACAAAATCACCTTTCTGCCGTTGAAATGGTCCCGTTGTCATGTTACCAGGTTACATGAACACCAACTGGCCACCAAAAGACATGACCCACGATCACTATGTTCCATAATACAGACAGAGAAGGGCATCACTTTGATCGGAACAAAACACGCACATACTAAGACATGCAAGGACGTTCTTAGAGGAATGGCACTCTAACCAGAAGTCCATCAATAAATGCATCAATTTGGATCCTATCTAGCTTTTCTTGTAATTAAAAAAAAAATCGGGAATGACATCACCCCTCTTAAGAAACCAATATCTATAAAGAAAGAGACGGGACATACCACCAGCACTTCAGCGGAGACTCTCACTGATGATGTCACCTAGTCATAATGATGAAACGTCTGAAAACAAATATTCATGCTCAGTGAGCTAACTTGCATACATATAAATTGTTATTTTTTTTGTTAATTAGTGGAATTTAAGAGTTCTCTGTCTCCCACGTTTTAACAGATTATGATGGGAGGTGAGTTTTTCTGGGTGTGTTGTTTGAATTAACAGAGGGGTTCGACATTGATGTCATAACCGTTTGGGGCCTTGTTGGGTGCTTGGACAGACTTGAACAGATTTGTGGCACAAAAAGTCCCATCAGATTCCAACACATTGCAATTAGTGATCTGGATCTTGAAATAAAACTGTTGGGATAATTCATGTAATTTTGTTAACTTGTGGTCGGTTAAAGTAAAAGTGAGAGAAATGGTTTTTAATTTTACTAAAGAGGTTCTCAAATTTGCCAAGGAAGTTTACAAAGTCAGAGGAAGGAACATTTTAAAAATTAGAAAATAGGATGGAATTGGGTTTAACCAGGAACAAATGGAAAGCTGAAATTTTAATGGAGTTGGTCAAGCACTTTGGTCTGTCAGAGAAACAGGCAACTGCAGTAGAGTTAGAAAGAAACTTAAATTGCAAATATGGCAACTGGAGTTAGAAGGTGAAAAAAGGGACTGAAACAGACAGAGAACGAAGAGAAAGGGAAAGAGGACAAAGAGAGAGAGAATTTGAAATTCAGTAGTTGGGATTTAGACAAGAAAGTTAAATTAACAGGATAGAGATGAAGGTATGTAGATAGTTCTGATAATACATTGTCATATTTCGGTGAGAAAAACGTCAATTGCTGTTTTTATTTCATTTGTAAAATAGAATGTCTCGGTAGAAGCCGTGTCCAGTGAACTTGTGGGTAATGCTCATTCAGACTACGCTGCTGAACACAGGAGTGACGTATTTGCAGCACTGTCAGATGAGGGGTCAAGAGATTATGCAGATGTCAATCTGGCTATTTTGATTGGTTATGAATTAGTACTAGAAGAATATAGGCAGAGGTTCAGAAATATAGAGACAAAACCAGGTCAGGCGTATGTTGAGTCATTTTGATAGAAGGATGCTGGCCTTAAAATGGATAAAACCTGTGAGGCTCGAAAGGAGATTATTCTGCTGAAAGAGTTTGAAGACTCGCTTCCAGAGATGGTAAGAATTCATGTGAATGAATAGAAAGTTCAAGAAGTGAGAAGGGCTGCAAGTAAATATGCACTAGTGCCTGAGATGAAATTTAGCTTCTGGGAAGAGTTTCATCCTGTGAAGGATAGAAACTGAGAGAAGGGGAGACCACACACTACAAAGCGAACAGTAGCGCACGATAGTTTACTACAGGTGAAAGAAAAGCCAAAGGGGGTTGAAAGGAGGTGAAAGTCCGATTGCGTTCTCACTGTAAGGGAGTGAAACACATACAATTACAGTGCAGATGGTTTAAGAAAGGCACTGGGAAAAGGAGCTTTCACTGCAGTAAACTGGGACACACCGTGCTGGGGGTTAAAGGAAGACAGTTTGGGAAAAGATGTGGTAGAAGAGGCTAAGCCAGTGGCATTAATTAAACTGGTAAGGAAGACCCCAAATCTCCAAGGAGCTGTGGAGAGTGCACAGCCTAGGCATAGAGTCAGTGCCTGGTCTCTATAAAGAATTCGCCTCTGTGGATAAAGTTTACTAAGAAGGTGCTGGGGGTGTGTGTCGGGGAGGACAATAAATTATAATTTTGTGAGATACTGGATACAGTCAGTCTCTAATAGTTGAGAAGTGAGGTGCAGAAAAGCACAACAGATCAGGCAGCATCTGAAGAGCAGGACAATCGACATATCAGGTATAAACCCATCGTCAGGAATGTGGCGGGGGAACAAGGGGGCTGAAAGATAAATAGGAGGGTAGGAGCTGGGCTGATGGGAGGGTCACTGGGAGGGCGATAGGCAGATGTAGCTGGGAGTGATAGTGATTTGTAAGAGAGGGTCAAGTGGATAGATGGGAAGGACGATAGACAATTAAGACAGTTCAAGAGAGCGGTGCTAATTTGGATGGTTGGATCTGGCATAAGATTGTGGCGGGGAGATTTCAAAAATGGTGAAGTTGATGTTGATGCTCTATAGTTTGAGGATTCCAGCTGTCCAACCACATATCTACTTCACTTTCCTCTTCAACCTATCACCAAAACACCCCACCTGCATCTACTTATTGCCTTGCAAGCTACCTTCCACCCAGCTCCACCTCTACCAACCTATTTATTTCTCAGCCCCCTTGCCCTTCCTTACGCCCCACTTATCTGATGAAGGACTTGTGCCTGAAACGTCAATTGTCCTGCCTCCCAGATAATACCTGATTTGCTGTGCTTTTCCAGCCCCACACTTTTCAACTCTGATCTCCATCGTTTTTAGTTCTCACTTTCTCTCAGCCCCTAATAGCAAAAGATGGAAGGATGTTCACTCTTTCTGACGTGATACTCAATAGCGTGGTAATTTGTGGAATGGGAACAGAAACTCAGGTTGGGAGACAGAAACATCCAGTTGTAGTGCCAAATCAGGATTGGGGAAGTAACAGTGAGAATGAGTGACAGAGTGTCAATTCCAGGAATACAGTTTGATCTTGTGAACGATTTAATATGATCCAAGGTGGGAGAGACACGACTTATGGTGGAGAAGTCAAATGAAAAATAGGGAACCGAGGAGTTAAAAGAAATATACCTAGGAATTTTCCAGACTGTGTAGTAACAAAGTTCCACTGTCATAAGTTAAAACAGGAAGGAAATACGAAAGAAAAAGGCAAAGGAGTTGATGTTCAGGTAACTGACATCCTGTTTGATGTCACGGTGCAGGAAAAACCTGAACGTGAAGCAAAACGGTAGGTTAGTGCAGAAGGGAAATGGGCCAAAATGGATTGATCGTTTGACTGGTAGCGTACTGTTTTACGGGTAGCACACAAACTAAAGGCAGGTAGTCACCTAGGTATACGGAAGGCTCAGGCTAAGGAGCAGAAGCATTTCTAGTGGTCTGGAATTCTCAGGGACATGGCTAATTTTTGTTTTACATTTCATACATGCCAAATGGTAGGTCAGTCACAGGCAATAAAAACCAACACCTTTGTCACCAATTCCTGCATTCGAAGAGCCTTTCACGTGGGTTATGATTAATTGTGGAACTCCCCTTTCTAAAATAAAAGTGGAAAGCATTATTTGCTGACAATAATGATGTCTCTCCCAGATTTCCATAGGCATTTCCATTATGCAGTGTTAAAACAAAAAGGGAGGTAGAACGGCATATTTTTACAGAGTTGGAAACAGATAGTAAGTAGCTAAGAAAAGAGGGTCTTGTGAACAGCTGTTGTTTAGTTCTCACTGTTAAAGTTAAAAGAACTAATTTGTGAATTTTTGTTTAAATAGTGGTATGTAGGAGCTCTGTATGGCTCATATTTTAACAGATTACGAGGTGAGATGAGTTTTTCTGGGTGTTTGGTTTGAATTAACAGAGGGGTTGGACTCCACCTTGTAAATTTCCATCCACACTAACCCCATTTCCCTGCAGTTGTCCTACTAATCCTTTCCTATCCACATATTTATCCAAATGCTTTTGAAATGTTGCTAATGTACCCCTTTCCTCCACATCTGCTGGCAGCTCATCCACGTACCAGCTCTCTGTGTAAAGAAGTGGCCCCACAGGCCCCCCTAACTGATCCCATCTCATCCTCGATTCTCTACACCTTGGAAAAAAAAACTGAAAGCATTAATCCTATCCAAACCCCTGATGATCTTATACAGCTCTGTAAGGTCCCCCCTCAGTCTCCTACATTCTATAGAAAATGTCCGAGCTTGTCCAGCTCACCCTATAACTCAGACCATTGGGTCCTGGCAACATTCATGGGAATTTATTCTGCACTCTTTCTAATTTCACAAAATGCTCCCTATAACAAAGTGACAAAAACAGAACAGAATACTCCAAGTGCGGCCTTACCAAAGTCCTGCATAACTGCAACATAAATCCCCAAATTCCGGCCTGATGAAGGTCAGTGTGTCAAATGTCTTCTTCACTGTCCTGTCCACAAGTAACTCCACTCTCAGAGAACCATGCACCTGAACGCCAAGATTTCTCTGCCCACTACACCCCTTAAGGCCCTCCCATTCGCCGTGCAACTCCAACCTTGAGTGGGGTTTCCAAAACGCAAGGCATCACGCATCTATGTTAATTTCCATTTGCCATTTCTCGGTCCACTTCCCCAACTGTTTAAGGTCCTGCTGCAATTTCTGATAAACTTCCTCACTGATCATGCTCCCACTTATTTTAGTGTCATCTACAAACTGACTAATCTTGCCTTGTACATTCTCAAACAATTCTGAGATAACAAACAGCAATGGACCCATGCTCCAGTCTGACAAGCATCCTTCCGCTAAACCCTTTGCTTCCTACCATCAAGCCAACTGTACATCCAATTCGCCAGTTCCTCAGCATTCCACATGATGTAGCTATCCAGAGTAGCCTGCCATGTGGAACCTTATCAAAGGCCTTACTGATATCTAAAGAGACTATGGTTACTGCTCAGCCCTCGTCAGCCTTCTTGGTCACTTCATCAAAGAACTCTAACAAATTTGGGAAGTATGATCTCCCACTCACAAGTCAATGCTGACTGCTCTGAATCAAACCCTGTGTAAGTAATGGGTGCAGTCAACGGTATGCTGTCCTTCATTTAAGATGATTCAAGTACATAAGTAATGCCACCTTCCTGCTGTTGTAGGGCCTTGCTGAGAGCGTGGTTTGGACAATCTCTACGGATTTGATCTCCTTTGTAAGGAATGATCTCCTTACCACAGAAACGGGCAATGGTATCACGAGAATAGAGTGAAGAAGCTGAGTGTTTAATCAGTACAGTTGTGAGAGAAGAAGAAACGATCACTTACTTCCGAAAGAGACAGTGGCAGGTTGAGAAATTCCATACTTTACCCAGGATTGGTTGGTTTGATTTATTGCCATGTGTACCTCAGTCCAGGGAAACACTTTATTTATGAGCAGTGGAGGACGATCATAGCAAACGTGGCCAGACAGATCATTGGGTGGAAATAGACTTGGACAGAGTAAGACATTACAGGTTACACTGAACAGCACGTGCACTAGACAAGATCAATATGATCATTATTTGAACTTAGAGAGTTCATTCATCAGTCTAACGTGGTTTTCCTCATAGTCTATATGCCTAAATTAACTCTCCCCACGTTATTGTGCAGTCGGCGTGTCAACCCGTACTGAACGTCATGTTGCTCACAATCACCAACAGCAGCCATTCTGAAACAGGTAGCCATTCCCCCCTACATAGAGAACACCAGATGGTCTTCTCGGAGATGGAGGGTGCCTTTTTGTGACTTCACACAAGACATATGGCTTCCCTCCTCACCACTAGATAACCGTGTTAAAGTCCCACGTGTGTATCATAACAGATGAAGCTACGAGGAACAACGTGGAGCAGTCTGTGCAGCTTCTGCTCCACTTGTTCATCATGTTAGAGCATCAATTAGGAGACAGCGTTGACTGTTGATGCTGAAGATCAGATTAGACAGTGGTTTGCTGGAAAAGCACACCAGGAGGATCGACGTTTCGGGCATAAGCCATTCATCAGGAATCAGCATCAATTACCTCATTCTGCCCCTGTGTAAGTGCATTGAGGTGGTTATGGCCTCCTCCTGTTCCTGTGTAAGTGACTCAAGTGACTGGTTTCTTACTCATCCGATTGGACAGGGCCAAGGGCCTGATTGGGTTACCCCTGTTTCCTGTGTGACAGCTCGATGTGCTGACTAATGTGATGATACTGTAGCTTTAAGAGGTTATTTTGTTCTGGTTTCTTTTAAGAGAGAGATTGAATGACCGTTACCAAGCTGGCTAGTTAAGACCACCTGAGTAACCAACTAGTGAGGCCTTAGCTTTATTTTAATGCAGATGGAATGGGTATGGTCAGCTCTCACAGATTAGAATTTCTGGGTTTTGGTTTCTCAGCAACATCAGAAATTATTTGGTTTCCAATGAGTTAAAAACTTTAGTGAATGTCTCCTGGCAGCTACTCTCTATGAATTTCCTCTTGGTGCTGTTTTTAAATCCTGAATTGGAGAAATATTTGTGTCATTCAGTGTCTGAATAGTCCTTTTTGCCAAGGGCTGTGTTCATGTGATTTTCCAGTATTGAAACAGTTCATTCGTATTAGTTCCTAGAACTATTATTCTGTTAACTCATCAAATATAATTATGTTATTCTAAATTCTTCTTTCTTTGGTTTTATTTCATCTATCGTGTGTAAGTAAATGGTGTTATGCCACACATCGAGTCGTTTGACAGGTCACATTGCATCTGGAACAGACACTTTACATTTTCTTTAAAATAAGAAAACATTAGAGCCTAGGCTACCGCCTTCAAATATTGTCGAGGGGTTCTGGGGTGGCCCATCACACTAGAATCCTTCTCTTCCTGAGTAATATGTTGGAGGCACTGAATGGGCTGTCCCTGTTCTTCTCCGATAGTGTCAATGGGCTGAACGACTTCCTCATATTCCTGTGAAATCAGTGTGAAGTGTGGAATGATCTCTTATTTTACTGTGCAACGTACAGTGTCAGAGAGTATGAATGTTACGGACTCTTTCAAAGCACAAGCCTCAATGGAGTCCATGTCTTGCTGCACATGGACACAGTCCAGTTCAGAAGCTGATTGGCGCATCAAATTATTCTGAACATTGTGGAATCCTCAGTGAACACCCCCACTTCTGATCTTATAGTGGGAAGGGTGAGGGTGGGGAGACATTGATGAAACAGCTGAAGATGTTTGTGAAGAGGAAGCTACCCTGAGGGTCTCGCACAGAGGTGACCCAGGACTGAGATGATGAACATCTTCCTTTGTGCCATGTTTGACTCCAAACACTGGAGAGTTTTCTCTGATTCCCTTTAAGTTCAGATTTGTTATGCTCCTTGATGTCAACAGAAGTCAACAGAAGCCTTGATATAAGGGCCAGTCATTTTATCTGACTCCTTGTGTCAACCTCTTTTGTTTATATCAATACACCATGATATAGGAGCAGCAAGGGTTTTCTTCAAACTGGTGGCATTGAATGTCAGGATTTCTCTTCTCAAGAGTGTTCAGGGAGCCAAATGACTGAACGTACTTGAAGAGGAGATAGATGGATATTGACCTGTCAGAGAGCTGACGGCGATGAAGAATTGAGTATGAAAGAGGATTTGAGACCAAGAGCAGATCAGTCATGATCTTAGTGAAGGGCAAGGCAGGCTTGGGGAGTGAACGACCTGCCCTTGTGTCTGATGTTCTCACATTCTGTTATTGGAAAGTTAGTGGGTGTTATTTTCATTAATGCTCTGTTATTGAATATTGCCGTCAGGGAGACCAGAGGATTTTGTGATCCATCGCTGGGTGGGGTATGGGGGCTGAATTCATAGTGAATTTGGGTCTACAACATGACCAACAAATGGAGCACAAGTTTCAGAGAGGGGAAGCTCTGTAAAGAGAGATGAGTGGCGTCTTTCATACACAGACTGGGTATTACAGTTACATTATTCAAATCACCTCAAAGCGTGTGAGACAGGCTTGAAGGGCCGAATGATCTTCTCTGTTTCTGTGCACCAGTTTATAGAAGTAATTAGCCTCTAAATGCTCCAGCCTAACAGGTTTAACGGCCTGAATGGAACACAGGAACACGGGATTGAGGGACAGGAGTGAGTCATTAGATACGTTGAGCCTCCTCCGCCAGGCACTAAGATTGTGGCTGATCAGGTTGTGATCTCAGCCCCACTTTCCTGTCTGCGTTCCATTATCCATGACTCAGTTCTCTGTCAAATATTTCACTAACGCAACTTTCAATCCATGTGAACACAGAGGCATGATAAATTTCCAATGAAGAGGATTCTGATTTGAAAGGTACTTTCTGAATTTTTCGTCATTCCTCTTATAGAATCAGAGTCATGCAGAATAGAAACAGAACAGTTAATCTAATCTGTTCACTCCAATCAGATATCAAATCTGATCCAGTCCCATTTGCCAGCATTTGGCCAATATCCCTCTTCTGTCAGATACTTTTTAAATGTGCGATTGTAACCGCCTTCACCACTTCCTCTGACAGCACTTTATGTACAAACACCACTCTCTGTGTGAAATATTTATCTTCAGGTCCTTTCTAAATCATTCGTCATCTCCAGTTCAACCTATGCTCTTCTGTTTTTGACTCCCCTACCCTTGGAACATAACATGGCTGTTCAGAATATCCATGCCCCTGATGACTTTATAAACCTCTGTGATGTCACCCTTCAGCCTCTGACACTCCAGGGGGAAATACCTCAAACTAATCAACCTCTCCCTGAAGCTCAAACCTCCAGTCCTGGGACATCCGTGTAAATCTTTTCTGCAGAGAACCGAATTGTATGCAGTATTCTTAAAGTGGCCTCACCAACATCCTGTACAGATACAACATGCCACCACAACTCCTATACTCAATGCTCTGACTGATTAAGGCAAATTTGTAAATTGTGTTCTGTACCACACTGTCTGCATTCGACTCCACTTTCAAGGAACAATGTACCTGCAGCCCTATGTCCATTTGTTTCACAACACTCACTCGGCCCTTGCCATTAAGTGTATAATTTCTGCCCTGATTTGCCTTCCAAAAATGCGTAACCTCGTATTTATCTAAAACAAACTTCATCTCTCACTCCTTGCCCCTTTGTCCCAGCTATTTGTGGTCTTGTTCTACTCTGAGATAATCTACTACACCGCCTTTCTAATGTCGTCTGTAAACTTACTATCTATGGTTCCAATATCCACATCTAAATCCTTGACATAAATGATGAAATGTTTTGTGAACTCAGTACTGATTCTTGCAGCACGGTGCTGCTCACAAGCCTTCCAGTCTGAAAAATACTCCTCTTCCTTCAAGCCAGTTGTGACTAGTTTCTTCTGTATCCCATGTGACCAAAACTTATTAAACGGTCTTCCAATCGGAATATAATGAACACCTTGCTGAGGTCCATATAGACAATATCTACCAAACTGCCTTCATCAATCTTCTTTGTCACCTCTCCATGAAATTCAATCAAATTAATGAGACATGATTTCCCATGCAGAAAGCCACGTTGACTACCCCGATCAGCTCTTGCCTTCCCAAATGTACGCAAATGCTATCCCTCAGAATCCCCTCCAACAGCTCACCCACCACCGACATCAGGCTCACCAGTCTCTGGTTCCCTGGCTTTTTGGAACCCTGTTTCTTTTTCTAGTCCCACTCCTCCACTGCCCAAAACAAATGTTAAATGTAACCAGGTCGGTGATATGGCCGATGATATCGGTCTCAGACTGGGTCAGGGTCAGTTTTAGGAACAAGTCAGGCTAGTTTCTTTAATTTGCTCAAATAGCACGTTTATGATCCAGAGCAATGTTACTCCAACTATGATGGAAAGATGAACGGCAAACTGTTTGGCTATTGCAAATAAAGAATCGATATTTCCCTTTCTAAAAACACTGACACAAGCACACACACACACACACACACAAAATCAACAAAATCTCTGCAATTTCACGTTGAAAGAATCTTGTCCAAATATTAGTGTCACTAATGACAAAAGGAAAAATTGAGAGATTGTCCAAAATGTTATTCTGCTTCTGAAGATATTCTACTCACACAGATGCGAGCAATGTGGTTTATCCTGGGAGAATTGGATTTGGCTGAATTCGCTTTGCATTAGGCAGTCAGGAGTTCCAGGTTAGCGCAGTGGCTCAGTAGTTCGCACTATTGCCTCACCACATCAGGGATATGAGTTCAATTGCAGCCTCGCGCGACTATGGGTGTAGAGTTTGCAACTTCTCTCCTTGTCTGCGTGAGCTTCTATTGGGTAATCCCGTTTCCTCCTACAGTCCAAAGCTATATAATTCAAGTGGGTTGGTCAAATAGTCCATAGTGTTTAGCGATTTCTAATTTAGGTGCACTAGTCCGTGGTAACTGTAAGGGCATGGGAAGGTTAGGATGGACTTGTTGGGCCGAAGGACTTGTTTCCACACTGCAGGGATTCTATAAAAGTAAGAATGGTAACAATAACAGTAGAACTTTTTTTTAGCTCGTACACGTTACTGTGATGAGGAATAATGAAGGAGAGAGAGTGCAATGGGCCGTTTCTTCAAGGGCAGATGACACTTTCTCCCTCTCTGAGTTGAATCACACAATAATGTCATTCTCTCCCAAACTGGACCATGTGAGGTATCCTTGTTACATTGTCCAAATTATGTCTCCATCACATTCCCTGCTCCATGTAGGTGCATCATTGCTGCTGTCATACACAGAGCCATACCCTGAGTAGAAAATGGTCTCAGTCTATTTGAAGATATGTTTATATGTCCCTGTGTCATTAAAAAATAAAATGTTTAATGGATTCAGAATACATATACCATAGAACATAGAAGAGTCCAGCACAGAACAGGCCCTTCAGCCCTTGATGTGCCGACCACTGATCCTCATGTATGCACTCTCAAATTTCTGTGTCCATATGCATATCCAGCAGTCTCTTAAATGTCCCCAGTGACCTTGCTTCCACAACTGCTGCTGGCACCGCATTCCATGCTCTCACAACTCTCTGTGTAAAAAACCCGCCTCTGACATCCCCTCTATACTTTCCTCCAACCAGCTTAAAATTATGACCCCTCGTGTTAGCCATTTCTGCCCTGGGAAACAGTCTCTGGCTATCAAATCTATGCCTCTCTTAATCTTGAATACATCAATTAGGTCCCCTCTCCTCCTCTTTTTCTCATATGAAAAAAGTCCGAGCTCAATCAACCTCCCTTCATAAGATAAGCCCTCCAGTCCAGGGAGCATCCTGGTAAACCTCCTCTGAACACTCTCCAAAGCATCCACATCTTTCCTAATATAGGATGACCAGAACTGGACACAGTATTCCAAGTACGTTCGAACCAAAGTTTTATTGACCTTCAACAAGATCTCATGACTCTTAGACACAATCCCCCCTGTTAATGAAAGCCAAAACACCATATGCGTTCTTAACAACCCTGTTCACTTGGGTGGCCATTTTAAGGGATATATTTACCTGCACACCAAGATCTCTCTGTTCCTTCACACTGCCAAGAATCCTATCCTTAATCCTGTACTCAGCTTTCAAATTCGACCTTCCAAAATTCATCACCTCGCATTTATCCAGGTTGAACACCATCTGCCACTCTCAGCCCATCTCTGCGTCCTATCAATGTTCCGCTGCAGTCTACAACAGCCCTCTATACTGTCAACGACACCTCCAACCTTTGTGTCATCTGCAAACTGCTGATTCACTCATCAATCCCCTCATCCAAGACATTAAAACAATTACAAACAGTAGAGGCCCAAGGACAGCCCTGTGGAACACCACTCACCACAGACTTCCAGGGAGAATATTTTCCTTCCACTACCACTCGCTGTCTTTTGTTGGCCAGCCAATTCTGTATCCAAACAGCTAACACAGATACCTGTGTTAAAATGAATGTATTGTTTTAACAAATACAGAAATGGCTGGAAAAGCTCGGCAGGTCTGCCAGAATCCAGATGTCTTTTACATGATGTAGTTGTACTAGCCTCTACCACTTCCTCTGGCAGCTCATTCCACATGCATACCATCCTCTGTGTGAAAATGTGCCCCTTAGACCTCTTCAAAATCTTTCCCCTCTCACTTTCCACCAATGTCCTCTCGTTTTGGACACCCCTAACCTGGGGAAAAACCTTGACTACAAACCCTATCCATGACCGGTCTGATTTTATAAACCTCTACTGCTGCGAAATGCGACTTCATTCAACACGAATGCCTGCACTTTCAATAATCCCGGGCCAAAATGCTGAAATTCAACACCGACACCTGTTCTTTCTCCATCAAGTCACTATTCTAAAACCAGTTTAATCAGTTTGTTTAGATATATTAGGAGACACTTCTGTGGTATTACAACTAGACCTTTGTGCCCGGAGGTAGGGACACAAGCCCTACTCAGCAATACCCATAAAGCTGAAACATTATTCTCCTGTGTGTTTGTACATCAGCCTGTTATGTCATGCTGTGACATACATTTGCAACAGGCAGGGCATGAATCCACTCCTTCTGGTCCCGAGCTAGAAACATAGAACATAGAAGGATACAGCGCAGTACAGGCCCTTCGGCCCTCGATGTTGCGCCGACCGAATCCTACCTAACCTATACTAGCCCAATAACTTCCAAATGCCTATCCAATTCCCGCTTAAATGACCATAAAGAAGGAGAGTTCACCACTGATACGGGCAGGGCACTCCATGAACTCACAACCCGCTGTGTGAAGAATCTACCCCTAACATCTGTCCTATACCTACCACCCCTTAATTTAAAGCTATGTCCCCTAGTAACACCTGACTCCATTAGCGGTAAAAGGTTCTTAGTATCTACCCTATCTAAACCCCTAATCATCTTATACACTTCTATCAGATCTCCCCTAAACCTTCTCTTCTCCAATGAGAACAGCCCCAAGTGCCTCAGCCTTTCCTCATAAGATTTTCCTACCATTCCAGGCAACATCCTGGTAAACCTCCTCTGCACTCGTTCTAAAGCTTCCACGTCCTTCCTGTAGTATGGCGACCAAAACTGCACACCATACTGCAGATGAGGCCTCACCAGAGTCTTATACAACTGCAACACTACCAAACAACTTCAGGAATTGGATTCAAAGCCAGAGCCATGGCTCAGAGGCAGGGACAATACCCACCACACTACTATACCCAGATTTTGGGTCACATTTAAAGGGGCAGCGTTGAGCTTGGTGTGCATTTATTATAACCAGGTTACCGTTACTGACATACACAAAACATCTTGTTTTGTTAAACAAGTGCAAGATCGAAATTAACTGTGAACATCTTTAATCGATATTATCTGTAGTCTGCAATATTATGGAAAGAAATCCTGCAGACATGATCTGCCCGATGAAGGGTCTCAAATAGATATTTATTACTGAACACCAGACACGGAGAAAGACCATAATTTCTGGTCCCAAACCACCGATCAGAATAACCCAACTCTCACGTGTGTCTGCCGTCTGCCTAAAACCATGAAATGATACCACGCCGCTGATTACTGTCCAGCCTCTCCTCCCCACTGACTGTGTCTGCAATCCGTCCCTCCTCCCTCTCACCAAACAAGGCAAACCAAGCTCAGAGCCTTTGTGAAAATCAGGGCTGGAGTGTGCAGGCCTCCTGTAGAGGGGTGGGCATTTTAAAATTAAACGGGAAAGGTGAGGAGGTGGTCATATCACTCACTGGCCGAAGCGTGGCAGATAGATTTTAGTTTGGATTAATGCGAGGTATTGGATTTGGTAAATGCAACAAGAGTAGGATTTATACAATTAAACGTAGGGCCTTTGGCAGTGTTGTAGAACAGAGACCTCGGCCATCAGGTACAATTCTTTGAAAGTTGTATCTCATATCGATAATGTGGTTAAGAAGATGTTTTGCACACTTGTCTTCAATAGTTAGACCTTTGAGTATCGGAATTGGGACGTCATGTTGATGCTGTACAAGACATTGGTGAGACCTCTTCTGGAATATTGTGTCCAGTCTGGACATCCTGCCCGCTCATTCCATAGGCACACCACTCTCTGGGTGAAAAAGCTGGCCCTTAGGTCACTTTTAAATGTTTCCTTCTTACCTTACAACTATGTCCTCTAGTTTTGGTCTCCACTACCCTTATAAAATACATTGACTATTCACTTTGATATTATTGATCTTGATATTATAAAGCTGGAGAGTGTTCAGAAGATGGATGTTGCTGGAAATGGAGGGATTGAGCTATAAGGAGAGGCTGAATAGGCTGGGACATTTTTTCCCTGGAGAGTATGAGATGGAGGGGTAAATTTGCAGAGGTTTATAAAATAATGAGGGGTACAGATAAGCTGAAGGGCTGATGTCTTTTCCCGAGAGTTGGGATTCAAAACTGATTGATATTTTAAGGTGCGAGGAAAAAAGCTTTACAAAAGTCAGGAGAGGTAATTATTTTAAACAAAAGCTGGCATGTGTGTGGAATGAACTTCCAGAGGAAGTAATGAAAGCAGGGATAGTTACAACGTTTAAAGGACATTTAGATCACTCCATGGATAAGACATCAGTTTGGATGATGCTGTGAGCAGCTGCCCTCTCCCTCCTCCTCTGAATGAATCACTGTTGGTTTTCACTCTCTGTCAATGCCAGTGCAGTGGCATGGGGAGGCCAGCAGAGGGGGGAATTCCATCACTTTCTGCACCACCGATACTGCCAGACCTGCCCCACACAGTTACACACAGAGCAATTGTTAGGACACGGCATAGTTCTCATCTGGTAATTTAAACTAAACATAAATAAATGCTCAATTCGCCTCGTAAGCTGTTAAAATATGAGTGACAGAGAACTCCCAAATTCTACTGTTTAAATAAAAACAACAATGTATTTTTAAACTCTGAAAGTGAACTGAAAGAGACCCTCTCTTAACTGCTTAAAACGCGACTCCAGCTCTACAGCAATATACTGCTTCTGGGTCTGCCATCCTCTCATATCACAGGCACTTCTAAGCTATCAGTTCAGAGCAGCATTCACTTTCTCTTAAATTTACAGTACACACTTTCAACTTCATCCCATTATACCCTGATGAATCTAGATAAGTGGAACCCATCCTGATTTCTCTTGCTCTGTGGTTTGTCCATATTTCATCTACTCTGTCTAGTATATGTTAAGATTTTTGTTGCTCCATTGACAGTATGTCATTCGTCGTCTCTGTCCGTGGGAATATATCAGTATTTCGCTTGCTCACACTCGTGCGTGTGGGGCAGGATTTCAGTTGTTTCATGGGGTTGTGACACTATGACAATCTTAATGTTTGTAAATGGTACCAAACCTGCAAGAATTGTAAAGTCTATGGAGGACAGTGTGGAACTCAAACAGGACAGTGACACGCTGGTAGGCGGGGATCAATGCAGAGCAGTGTGAGGTGATGCACTTTGATACGACAGATAAAGAAAGACAGTTTAAAACATGCTGTGACATTTTAAAGGGGCTGCAGGAACAGAGAGTGCTGCATGTATATGAGCACAGATTGTTGAAGATGTCAGGACAAGTAGGGAGAGCAGTAACTATCACAGATTAGTTTCAGTATCGGAGCTGTTTACAGGAGGAAGTGCAGGAGGGAGCCTCCGTGCTCCCTTCCTGGGAGGTGGTGGTGACGATGTGATGTGAGTTCACCCTCCTGCCCACCGAGACTACGGGGATTCCGTTTGTACCAGCTCGAACCGAATGGAGATGGCATCAGGGCCACAGCTTCTAAGTTGTGCCAGGGGGGAAAGGGAGATGCCAGTGGGTTTAAAGTGAGAATTGCCCTTCACTGAACATTGCTCCTTACTCAGTCAGTGGGACGTAGATGTTTCAGAATCCACACACGATGCGTCCCAGTCCTCTCTGGCTCGGACCACGGTCCTCCCACATGGTGGGGGGAGGAGGGGGAGGGAACGGATATTGGGCACTCCACCACCCGGCTTGGCCCTCTCTGTCCTATTCCAGGCTGTTTCTCCTGGAATGGGAGAAAGGGAGGGAGGGATGGTGGGGGTGGGTGGCCCTGCTGTTAGTGCTGGTGAAGGTGAGAATAATGGCTAATCGTGCGGTTTTCAGAGGGAGTCTGTCAACAATGTTGTATCCATGCAGTGTAATTGGTGTGGGGGCTAAAGTGGACGAGGTGATACAGAGAGAGAGAGAGAGAGAGAGAGAGAGAGAGACAGAGACAGAGACAGAGACAGAGACAGAGAGAAGGTGCTGCATGCGGCAATGACAATGTTGGAACATTAGCCTTATTCGGGAGTAGATGCTATAACAGAAATACCGTGGGTGTGAGGAAGCAGAGAGAATATATTGACCCTTTTCCTGACAGAGCGGGGAAGGTTATTGATGCTTGTCCTGTATTGCTGAGCATTTCTTTAGACAGCAGATACTGCACTGAGCTGGGTGGGGAGCTCAGATCATGCTCGGTGCGTCTGGTGGTGTGGCTCCCTCTGGGAAGAGAATGGTCACCGTCTGTACTTGCCCATCCACCAGGACCTCCGTGCCCCTGTCGACAAACCGTGGTGTAATTGTCCATTATCTGCGATGCTCGGGGTAAACTGCAGGGCAGCTCCAAGCTGAGAAAGCTCAACTGTGTGCCCATTGGCCTTTCAAAGATGGCACCAGTGCCAGGGGTCATGGAATATTCAGGGGCACCCCGGCGACTGTGAGTCCCTCCAGCCCTGACGGGTGGGAGAATCGGGCTGGTATTGAATGAGAGGGACACCATGTGGAGGGGGGAGGTGATGTGTATGTGGGTAGTCAATGAGTTGAGTTTGATAAGATAGCACCAGGAATCTAGCTTGTCAGCTTGGCTTCGTACAGATAATCTCTCTGTCACACTCAATGAAAATGGCACTGAGGCAAATTATTGTCAGAATCAGCCCAATGAGTCACAGATTCTGTCGAAACTACTCCCATTTACAAAGCTGTAGAACAAATGCTCATCCAAAGCTCCCCATCATTTCACCTCACACCAATCTCTCTTTTTTCCCATTTTTCCTGGGAAGACTGGCTCATGTTACAGGATGCTATCGAAGTGTCTATGTTTCAGCATTCTGAAGTCTGGGAACACATTCGTCCATGACACTGTCTCTCAATCTCTCCCTCTCTGTCTATACACCAAACCCCTCCCATATGATGATATTTAAACTGATTCCCCCGCCATGTCTCTCTGGCAGTGATGTTCACACCCACAGCACCCCATTGTCATAGCACAATATAGATATGGAGCTGAAAATGGGTGGGAGCTGTACGTCCTTTCACTTCCAGCATGGGCTGTAAGTTTCCCCTCACTGGGCAGGGATCTAACACAGTGCTACTGAGCAATGCACTGTGGGGATGTACACAGTCCTACATGCTGGGAGAGTAACTGCTCCTGGTTTACACATCGATGCACTGGGGTGGTGTACGCAGTCCTACATGCTGGGAGGGTAACTACTCCTGGTTTACCGCTAAATGCACTGGGGTAGTGTACACAGACCTACATGCTGGGAGGGTAACTGCTCCTGGTTTACAGATCATTGCACTGGAATGGTGTACACAGTCCTACATGCTGGGAGGGTAACTGCTCCTGGGTTACAGATCAATACACTGGGGTGGTGTACATAGTCCTATAAGCTGGGAGGGTAACTGCTCCTGGTTTACAGATCAATGCACTGGTGTGGTGTACACAGTCCTACATGCTGGGAGGATAACTGTTCTTGGTTTACAGATTAATTCACCAGTTATCACTGCACAGTTCACTGTAATGGTCAGACTATCTGATTGAGGTTTGTACATAATACAATAACGTGGTTTGTGTAGCTCCCCGTGCTGGATGGATATTTGTTCCAGGTTCACACATTAGTGCCTGCTGTGGTCTGCACAGCTCCCGGTACTGGACAGATCTGTAGCCTGTGCACAGGACATTATCTTGGTGGGGTGGATGGAGGGAAAGGTGATGGACAGGTCACGGAGCTCCACGGAATGTTCTGTCGCCGACATTCTTTCACTGACATTCCCCGGAACGTTCTGTCCCCGATATTCTCTAACTGACATTCCCTGCACTGTTCTGTCCCCGACATTCCATAACTGACACTACACGGAACGTTCTGTCCCCGACATTCTATAACTGACATTCCCCAGAATGTGCTGTTCCTGACATTCTATAACTGACACTCCCCGAAACGTTCTGTCCCTGACATTCTATAACTGACATTCCCTGGAACGTTCTGTCTCTGATATTGTTTGTGAATGGCCGGACGTCAGTGAATTGAACGAACGTAAGATCTCGAGGGAAGAGATCCCGTTCCAGGGAGAAGGAAACACTGTTCCGAAGGCCGCTCAAAAAGTTAAAGGGGTGAATACGTTTTCCCTGCGTTTACATTACTTTGTTTTTCAAAAAGGAAACTGGGAGGGAATCCTTCAGGACAGCAACGTTTCCACCCTCCGTATTAGGAACTGGGAAGGAGTGACCTGTGTCTGCTCTCGAGTGATCGAGTGTGTGGGAATATTCTAGAAATCATATGTCCTTATGGATGTGTCTCTGTGTGTTTGGGAGAGAGGGTTTCTTGTGATCTCTGTCACATTTTTGTCAGTAATTCAGACCTTCCCATTTGTTATTCTAGCTCCAATTATTTTAATAAATCCCTGAATACAGGGAGACATTTGAAAATCTCACTGGGTCCCCGATCAAACGTGTCCCTTTGCATCCAGGCTGATGGAGAATGGGTATGTTTTCCTTCCTCACAGTTAACGTAATGACCATCTACGTCCTGCTTTATAAAGATTGTGGATTGTCTTCATGTGTCAGACGTTACCTCGGGACCATGGCATCGGCGGATCTCCTGGTCATTATCCTCGACCTGATACTGAGACACATTCCCATTGTTTATCGGGAACAGTTTTATTTCCTGAGGGTCTCCGTCCCCGTGTGTAATATCCACGCCATCCTGCTTTATACAGCCACTGACTGCTCTGTCTGGTTCACCGTCACTTTCACCTTTGATCGGTTTGTGGCCATTTGTTGCCAGAAGCTGAAAACTAAATATTGTAGTGAGAAAACGGCGGCTGTGGTTCTGGGATCAGTGACTGTGCTGAGCTGTTTAAAGAACATTTCCTGGTATTTTATGGTCACGGCTCAGTATCGGCTGGTGAACCGTCCCTGGTTTTGTGATGCAACAGACGCTGTTCTATCCTCCAGTGTCTGGGGCACAATCGAGCCCCTCCACCACATTCTAACCCCGTGTGTCCCATTTCTACTGATTCTGCTGCTCAATGTTCTCACCGTCAGACACATTTTAGTGACGAGCAGAGCCCGCAGGAGACTCCGCGCTCACAACAATGAGGACGCTCAGTCTGACACAGAAATGAGAAACCGTAAAAAATCCATCATTTTACTGTTTGTGATCTCAGCCAATTTCATTCTATTATGGTCAACGTTCATGCTGTATTCTATGTGGAGTCGGATATGGTATATTGGCTATTACTCTGTGTATCTGCATGACTTTGTTCAGGAATTGGGCTTCATGCTGCAGCTCCTCAGTTGCTGCACAAACACCGCGATTTATGCTGTGACCCAGACTAAGTTCAGGCAGCAGCTGAAGAATGTGCTGAAATATCCCTTCACCCAAATACCTCCATCCATCAAATTCCCTCATGAATCAATCCATCCGGGATTTTCGCATTTCAGTTCAATGTTTCAGCGATGGAGCAGCCTGTCGCTGTGATAACAGACTGAGGGTAGTATTACTTTGTCCCTCCTTATCCCACAGGGGGCTTACAGGGAAACATTCCAATGTTTCTCACAACTCAGGGGCCAGTGAGAAAAGGTACCATCCTACTGTCTGTATCCATCACTTCCATTTGTAAACAATAAAAATGTTCATTAAAGCGTGCCGAGCAGCAGAGTAAAAGATGTTTTTGTGTGTCTTTGTGTTGGAGAAACTGAGCTGGAGAGAGACAAACTCAGCCCCAAGTCCTGATCCTCAGGGAAGGGGAGGGCACCGTGCCCTGAGCTCAGGAGCTGGGTTTAACTCCCTCTGTCCTTGCTTTTACCTCTGTGTCTCCCACTCCAACTTGGCTGTCAGCAGAATTCACCTTGCTCCCTTTGTCACTCTCACCCCATATATCCCTCCCACTCTCACACTGCATTGCTATTTCTCTCTCATTTTCCCATTTACACACTCAATTCCACTGTCGTTGCCTTCCCCAATCTCATTCACTCTCTCTTCATCTTGCGATCATAACCTCCCAATGTGACTGTCTTCCTCGAATCCGTCGGTGCTGGAGGAACAGAAGAGGGTTGTCGATCTTCAGGCCGATGTTAGGGAACAGAGATTGGAACGGCGTATCAGGCCATTGCTAGGGCAACAGTATGGAGCTTGGGCAAAACGCCATTGCTCGGGGACATAGTGGATGTGAGAACCTGAGCCGTTACTAGGGGGTAAAAGGTGGAGTGGCACCGTAGGCTGTAGCTGAGACTGGTACAACAGGATATCACAAACAGTACACATTGGGTGGGACATACTGCCTGTTACTCAGGAAATAAAATGGGGACGTGGGTTAAAGGCTATTGAGAGGGGATCAACTGGGTCGGTGTTCACAGGCCGGGGCTCAGTTTAATGGGTGTGAGGAGTGTGATAATGGGAGACTGCGTGGGCGTGTGAGTGTGATGCTGGGGGAGTGTGCGAGGGAGTTAGCGTGATGGTGGGGTAATGTGTGCGGGTGTGAGAGTGATGCTGAGAGAGAGTGTGGCAAGTGAGTGTGACGATGGGGGCTGTGCTGGGCAGTAAACGGGACAATGGGAGCTTGCAGGAGAATTGAGCGTGATTGTGGGGCAGTGCACGGCGTCTGAGAGTCAGGGTGATGCTGTGTGTGGGGGAGTGAGTGATACAGTGCGGGAAAGTGTGCTTGAATGAGTCTGATGGTGAGGATTTGTGCAGGATGAGTGAGCATGACAGTGGGGTTATGTGCGGTGGAGGGTGTGTGGAGGTGTGCGACAATGCAGGGGAGTGAACATGACGGTAGGGGAGATTGTGGGGGTGAGCGTGACAGTGGGGTTTATGTGGGGCAGTGTTTGTTAATGTGGTGTAGTGTGTGGGGGTGAGCGTGACGGTGAGGGTGGTGTGTGTTAATGTGTGTGAGGGTGGTGGAGTATGTGGTGGTATGCCTGATGGTGAGGGTGGTGTAGGGCAGTGTGTGTGATGGTGGTGGAGATTGTGGGTGTGAGCGTGACGGTGAGGGTGGTGGGGGCAGTGTGTGTAATGGTGGTGGTGTGTGTGGGGGTGAGCGTGACGGTGGGGGTGGTATAGGGCAGAGTTTTTTATGGTGGTGGAATGTGTGGGTGTGTGTGTGTTGGTGTGCATGCTGTGGAGCAGTGTGTGAGAGTGTGGTGGAGTGTGTGGTTGTGAGTGTGACAGTGTGGATGGTGTGGGGCAGTGTGTGAGATGGTTGTGGAGTGTGTGGGGTGACGTGTGATGGTTATGGATAATGTGGAGGTGAGTATGACGATGAGGGTGGTGTGTGGCAGTGTGTGCGATGGTGGTGGAGTGTGTGTGTGTGAGCGTAACGGTGGGGATGGTTTGTGGCAGTGTGTGTGAGGGTGGTGGAGTGTGTGGAGGTGAGCATGATGGTGGGGTTGATGCGGGGCAGTGTGTGATGGTGGTGGAGTGTGTGTGGGTGAGAGTGACGTTGGGGGTGGTGTGTGGCAGCGTGTGTGATGGTGATGGAGTGTGTGAGGGTGAGCATGACGTACGGTACGGTGTGGGGCAGTGTGTCTGATGGTGGTGGAATGAGTGGGGTGAGTGTGATTGTGAGGATGGTGTGTGGCAGAGTGTGTGAGGATGGAGGAGTGTGTGGGGTTGAGAATGATGGTGAGGGTGGTGGGGGCATTGTGCTAGGGTGGTGGAGTGTGTGGGGGTGAGCGTGATGGTGGGGGTGGTATGACGCAATGTGTGTGATGGTTGGGTGGTTTTTGTGTGGGTGAGTATGATAGTGAGGGTGGCATGGGGCAGTGTGTCTGACGGTGGTGGAGTGAGTGGGGGTGAGCGTGATGGTGAGGGTGGTGTGGGGCATTGTGTGTGAGGATGGTGGAGTGAGTAGGGGTGAGTGTGACGGTGGGAGTGGTGTGGGGCAGTGTGTGTGAGGGTGGTGGAATGCGTGGGAGTGAGCAGGACGGTGGGGTATTGGGCAATATGTGAGAGAGTGGTGGATTGTGTGGGGGTGAGTGTGACGGTGAGTGTGGTGTGGGGCAGTGTGTCTAACGGTGATGGAGTGAGTGGGGGTGAGCGTGACGGTGGGGGTGATATGTGGCAGTGTGTGTGAGGGTGGTGGAGAGTGTAGGGGAGAGCATGACGGTGGGGGTGGTATTGGGCAATATGTGTGAGAGTGGTGGATTGTGTGGGGGTGAGTGTGACGGTGGGGGTGGTGTGGGACAGTGTGTGTGAGGGTGATGGAGTGTGTGGGGTGTGTGTGACGGTGTGAGTGCTGTGGCGCAGTGTGTGAGAGTGTGGTGGATTGTATAGATGTGAGGGTAATGGTGGTGGTCACGTGGGACAATGTGTGTAAGGGTGGTGGAGCGTGTGGTCATGAGCGTGACAGTGTGAATGGTGTGGGGCAGTGTGTGAGATAGTTGTGGAGTGTGTGGGGTGGCGTGTGATGGTTATGGATTGTGTGGGGGTGAGTATGACGATGAGGGTGGTGTGTGTGATGGTGGTGGAGTGTGTGTGGCTGAGCGTGATGGTGGGAGTGGTGTCTGGTAGTGTGTGTGAGGATGGTAAAGTGTGTGGGGGTGAGCATGTGGGGGTGCGACGGTGGTGGAGTGTGTGGGGGTGAGCGTGACGGTGGGGGTGGCATGGAGCAATGCGTGTGATAGTTGTGGATTGTGTGTGGGTGAGTATGATGGTGAGGGGGGTGTGAGCCAGTGTGTGTGATGGTGGTGGAGAGTGTGGGGTGAGCGTGACGGTGAGGGTGGTGGGGTCGGTGTGTTTAATGGTGATGGAATGTGTGGGGGTGAGCGTGACGGCGGGGGTGGTATGGGGCAAGGTGTGTGATGGCGATGGAGTATGTGGGGGTGTGTGTGACGGTGAGGGTGGTGTGGGGCAGTGTGTGTGATGGTGGTGGAATGTGTGGCGTGTGTGTGACGGTGTGGGTGCTGTGGAGCAGTGTGTGTGAGAGAATGGTGGAGTGTCAGGGTGTGAGCTTAATGGTGGTGGTCACGTGGGGCAATGTGGGTAAGGGTGGTGGAGTGTGTGGTCGTGAGCGTGACGTTGTGGAATGGTGTGGGGCAGTGTGTGTGATGGTTATGAAGTATGTGGGGTGACATGTGATGGTTATAGATTGTGTGGGGGTGAGTATGACGATGAGGGTGGTGTGTGGCAGTGTGTGTGATGGTGATGGAGTGTGTGTGGGTAATCGTGACGGTGGGGGTGGGATGTGGCAGTGTACTTGAGGGTGGTGGAGTGTGTGGGGGTGAGCATGACGGTTGGGGTGGTATTGGGCAATATGTGTGAGAGTGGTGGATTGTGTGGGGATGGGTGTGACGGTGGGGGTGGTGTGTGGCAGTGTGTGAGAGTGGTGGAGCGTGTGGGGGTGAGCATGACGGTGGGGGTGGTGTGTGGCGGTGTGTGTGAGAGTGGTGGTTTGTGTGGGGGTGAGAGTGACGGTGGGTGTTGTGTGGCAGTGTGTGTGAGGGTGGTGAAGTGTGTGGGGGTGAGCATGACGGTGGGGGTGATGTGGTGCAGTGTGTGTGATGGTGGTGGAGTGTGTGTGGGTGAGCGTGACGGTGGGGGTGGTGTGTGGCAGTGTGTATGAGGGTGGTGTAGCGTGTGAGGGTGAGCATGACGGTGGGGGTGTTGTGTGGCGGTGTGTGTGAGAGTGGTGGTTTGTGTGGGGGTGAGAGTGACGGTGTGTGGTGTGTGGCAGTGTCGGTGAGGGTGGTGGAGTGTGTGGGGGTGAGCATGACGGTGGGGGTGATGTGGTGCAGTGTGTGTGATGGTGGTGGAGTGTGTGTGGGTGAGCGTGACGGTGGGGGTGGTGTGTGGCAGTGTGTAAGAAGGTGGTGGTGTGTGGGGGGTGAGCCTGACGGTTGGGGGTGGTGTGGGGCAGAGTGAGTGATAGTGCTGGAGTGTTGGGTTTGAGCGTGACGGTGAGGGTGGTGTGGGGCTGTGTGTGAGGGTGGTGAAATGTGTCCGAGTGAGAGTGACGGTGGAAGTTGAGCGAGGCATTGTGTGAGGTAGTGAATGTGAGTGGGGTCAGAGTGTTGGGGACGGAGTGATAGTGATGGGGTCAGGGTGCCGGTCATAGAGTGAGTGTGAGGGGGCAGGCTGACGGTGGTGGAGTGAGTCTGTGGGGGTCAAGGTGACGGTGATGGATTGAGTGTGTGGGGCTGAATAGACAGTGATGGAGTGAATGTGAGGTGATCAGTGTGACGGTTCTGGAGCGAATGTGAGAGGATCAGTATGACGGCAATGGTGTGAGTGTGATTGAGTCAGGGTGATGGTGATGAAGTGAGTGTGAGGGGGTCAAAGTGATGGAGAAGGAGTGATTGTGTCGTGGTCAGGGTGACAGTGAAGGAATGAGTGTGAGGTGGTCAGGATGATGGTGATAGAGTGAGTATGAGGGGGTCAGTGTGACGGAGATGGAGTGAGTGTGAGGGGATCAGTGTGACGATGATGCAGTAAGTGTGAGGAGGTCAGGGTGACTGATATGGAATGATTGTGAGGGGGTCAGGGTGGTAAGGATGGAATGAGTCTGGGGGAATGAGTGTGATGGTGATGGAGTGAGTGCGAGTGGGTCATGTTGACGGTGATGGAGCGAGTGTGAGGCGGTCAGACGGATGGTGATGGAGTGAGTGTGAGGGGGACAGGGTGACTGTGAAGGTGTGAGTATGAGGAGGTCAATGTGACAGTGATGGAGTGTGTCGGGGTCAGGGTGACAGTGGTAGAATGAGTGTGAGGGGGTCATGGTGACAGTCGTGGAGTGAGTGTGAGGAGGTCAGGGTGACTGTGATGGAATGATTGTGAGGGGGTCAGGATGTTGAGGATGGAATGAGTCTGGGGGATTGAGTGTGATGGTGATGGAGTGAGTGTGAGGGGGTGATGGTGATGGTGATGGAGCGAGTGTGAGGCGGTCAGACTGACGGTGATAGAGTGAGTGTGAGGGGGTCAGGGTGACGGAGAAGAAGTGAGTATGAGGGGGTCAGTGTGACGGTGATGGATTGAGTGTGTCGTAGTCAGGGTGACAGTGATGGAGTTAGTGTGAGGGGTCAGGGTGAAAGTGTTGGAGAGAGCGTGAGGGGGTCAGTGTGACGGTGACGGAGTGAGAATGAGGGGATCAGTGTGATTGTGATGGAGAGATAGTGAGTGGGTCAGTGTGACGGTGATGTAGTGAGTGTGAGGATGTCAGTGTGACCGTGATGGAGGGAGCGTGAGGGGATCAGGGGGACGGTGCTGCAGAGAGTGTGAGGGGGTCAATATGACGGAGATGGAGTGAGGGTGAGGGGATTAGTGTAACGGAAATTGGTTGTGTATTAGGGGGTCCGGGTGACGGTGAAGGATTGAATATGAGGGTTGCAGGGTGAGGGTGATAGAGTGAGTGTCAGGGGGTCAGTGTGACGGAGATGGAGTGAGTGTCAGGGGGTCAGGGTGACGGTGCTGGAGAGAGTGTGAGGGGGTCAATGTGATGGAGAGAGAGTGAGGGTGAGGGGATTAGTGTAACGGAGATCGAGTGATTGGATCAGGGTGTCAGAGTTGGAGTGAGTGAGAGGGGGTCAGGGTGACTGTGATGGAGTGAGTGTGAAGGGGTCATGGTGAGGGTGATCGAGTGAGTGTGAGGAGTTCAATGTGATCCTGAAGGAGTGAGTGTGAGGGGGTCAGGTTGACGGTGATGGAGTGAGTGTGAGGGGGTCAATGAGATCCTGATGCAGTGAGTGTGAGGTGCTCAGGGTGACGGTGATGGACTAAGTGTGAGGGAGTCATGGTGACGGTGATGGACTGAGGGTGAGGGGTCAGATTGAGTGTGATGGAGTGAGTGTAAGGGGATCAGGGTGAGCGTTATGGTGAGAGTGTGAGGGGGTCAGAGTGACGCTGACGGAGTGAGTTTAATGGAGACAGTATGATGGAGATGGAATGAGTGTGACGGGGTCAGATTGATGGTGATGGAGTGAGTGTGTTGCGGGAAGCGTGAATGTGATGGAGTGAGTGTGAAGGGGTCATGGTGACGGTTTGGGATGATTGTGAGAGGGGAAGGCTGACTATGAAGGAGTGAGTGTGAGGAGGTCAGAGTGAAGGTGATAGAGTGAGTGTGAGGGGGTCAGGGTGACGGTGATGAAATGAGTGTGAGGGGGTCAGTGTGACGGTGATGCAGTGAGTGTGAGGGAGTCATGGTGGCAGTGATGCAGTGAGGGTGAGAGAGTCAGGTTGAGGGTGATGGAGTGAGTGTGAGCGGGTCAGTGTTATGCAGATAGAATGAGTTGAATGTAGTCAGTGTGACGGAGATGAAGTGAGTGAGAGGGGGTCAGGTTGACGGTGATGTAGTGAGTGTGTGGCGGTAAGCGTGAAGGTGATGGAGTGAGTATGAAGGGGTCATGGTGACGGTGATGGGATGATTGTGAGAGGTGAAGGGTGACTATGAAGGATTGAGTGTGAGGGAGTCAGTGTTACGTTGATGGAGGGAGCGTAGGTGATAATGGTGATGGTGATGGAGTGAGTGTGAGGGGATTAGTGTGACAGAGATGGAATGGGTGTGAGGGGATCAGGTGGATGGTGAATGAGAGACTGTGTAGGGGTCAGGGAGACGGTGAAGGAGTGAGTGTGTCGGGGTCAGAGTGAAAGTGATGGAATGAGTGTGAGTGTGTCAGGGTGACGGTGATGAAGTGAGTGTGACGGGGTCAGTGTGACCCAGATGGAGTGAGTGTGAGGGGTTCAGGGTGACTTGGATGGAGTGAATGTGTGGGTGTCAGGGTGACGGTGATGGAGTCAGTGTGAGGGGGTAAGGGTGACAGTGATGGAGTGAGTGTGAGGGGGTCAGTTTCACGGTGATGGAGTGAGTGTGAGGGAATCAGTGTGACGGTGACTGTGTGAGTGTGAGTGTTCAGTGTGACTGGGATCACGTGAGTGTGAGGGGGTCAGGGAGTTGGTGATGGAGTGAGTGTGAGGAGGTGAGGGAGACGATGATGAAGTGAGTTTGATGCATTCAGTGTGACGCAGATGGAGTGAATGTGAGAGGGTCAAGATGACGATGATGGAATGAGTGTGAGGGGGTCAGTTTGACGGTGATGGAGTGAGTGTGAGGGTGTCAGTGTAATGCTGACAGGCGGGTGTTTAATGGGTTCAGTGTGACGGTGATGGAGTGAGTGTGAAGGTGTCAGGATGACTGTGATGAGTCAGTGTGAGCAGGTCAGTGTGACGGAAATGGAGTGTGAGAAATTCAGAATGACGTTGATGAAGTGAGTGTGAGGGAGTCAGTTTGATGGTGATGGAGTTAGTGTGAGCGGGTCAGTGTGACGCTGATGGAGTGTGTTTAATGGGGTCAGTGTGAAAGAGATTGAGTGAGTGTGAGGGGGTCAGGCTGACGGCGATGGAGGGAGTGTGAGGGCATCAGGTTGAGGGTGATGGAGTGAGTGTGTGTGGGTCAGTGCGACGGTGAAGGAGTGAGTGTGAGGGGTTCAGGGAGAGAGTGATGGACTGAGTGTGAGGGGATCAATGTGACAGTGATGGAGTGCATCTGGAGGGGATATTGTGAGGGTGATGGAGTGAGTTTAATGGAGTCAGTGTGATGAAGATGGACTGAATGAGTTGAGGTCAGGGTGAACGTGAAGGAGTGAGTGTGCCATTGTCTGTTTGACGGTGATGGAATGAGTGCGAGGTGGTCAGTGTCACTGGGATCGCGTGCGTGTGGGTGGGTCAGGGAGACGATGATGGAGTGAGTGTGAGGGGTCAGGCTGACGACGATGGAGTGAGTGTGAGGAGTCAGGATGACGGTGATAGCGTGAGTTTGAGGGGGCCTGGGTGATGGTGATGGAGTGAGTGTGAGGGGGTCAGTTTAATGCTGACCAGAGGGAGTTTAATGGGCTCAGTGTGATGGTGATGGAGTGAGTGTGAAGGTGTCAGGATGACTGTGATGAGTCAGTGTGAGCAGGTCAGTGTGACAGAGACGGAGTGAGTGTAAGAGATTCAGAATGACGTTGACGAAGTGAGTGTGAGGGTGTCAGTTTGATGGTGATGGAGTGAGTGTGAGGCGGTCAGGCAGCCAGCGATGGAGTGAGTGTGAGGGTGTCAGTGTGACACAGATGGCGTAAGGGTGAGGGGGTGAGGGGGACGATGATGGAGTTAGTGCGAGGGGGTAAGTGTGACTGTGATTGCGAGATTGAAAGGGCGTCAGTGTGAGGGAGATGGAGTGAGTGTTAGAGGGTCCGAGTGATGGTGATGGAGTGAGTGTGAGGGGTCAGGGAAAGGATAATAGTGTGAGTGTGAGGGGTTCAGTAAGATGGAGATAGAGTAAGTGTGAGGGAGTCAGAGAGACCGTGATGATGTGAGTGTGAGGGGATAAGAGTGACGGTAATGGACTGACTGTGAGGTGATCAGGGTGAATGTGATGGAGTGAGTCTGAGGGGGTCAGTGTTACGGCGATGGAGTGAGGGTGAGGGGGTCAGTGTCACGGTGGAGGAGTGAGAGTGAGGGAATCAGTGTGACTGTGACCGAGTGAGCGTGAGGGTTCAGTGTCACTGGGATCGCGTGAGTGTGAGGGGGTCAGGGAGACGATGATGGAGTGAGATTGAGGGGTCAGGCTGACGAAAATGGAGTGAGTGTGAGGACGTCAGGGTGACGGTGATAGAGTGAGTTTGAGGGGGCCTGGGTGATGGTGATGGAGTGAGTGTGAGGGGTTCATTGTAACGCTGACTGGAGGGAGTTTAATGGGCTCAGTGTGAAGGTGATAGAGTGAGTGTGAAGATGTCAGGATGACTGTGATGAGTCAGTGTGAGCAGGTCAGTGTGACGGAGATGGAGTGAGTGTGAGAGATTCAGAATGACGTTGATGAAGGGGGTCAGGGTGGTAAGGATGGAACGGGTCTGGGGAATGAGTGTGACGGTGATAGAGTGAGTATGAGTGGGTCATGTTGACGGTGATGGAGCGAGTGTGTGGCGGTCAGACGGATGGTGATGGAGTGAGTGTGAGGAGGACAGGGTGACGGTGGAGGTGTGAGTATGAGGAGGTCAATGTGACAGTGATGGTTTGAGTGTGTCAGGGTCAGGTTGACAGTGGTAGAATGAATGTGAGGGGGTCATGGTGACAGTCGTGGAGTGAGTGTGAGGAGGTCAGGTTGATGGTGATGGAATGATTGTGAGGGGGTCAGGATGTTGGGGATAGAATGAGTCTGGGGGATTGAGTGTGACAGTGATGGAGTGATGTGTGGGGGGTGATCCTGAAGGAGTGAGTGTGAGGGGGTCAGGTTGACGGTGATGGAGTGAGTGTGAGGGGGTCAATGTGATCCTGATGCAGTGAGTGTGAGGTGCTCAGGGTGACGGTGATGGACTAAATGTGAGGGAGTCATGGTGACGGTGATGGACTGAGGGTGAGGGGTCAGATTGAGTGTGATGGAGTGAGTGTAAGGGGATCAGGGTGAGCGTTATGGTGAGAGTGTGAGGGGGTCAGAGTGACGCTGACGGAGTGAGTTTAATGGAGACAGTATGATGGAGATGGAATGAGTGTGACGGGGTCAGATTGATGGTGATGGAGTGAGTGTGTTGCGGGAAGCGTGAATGTGATGGAGTGAGTGTGAAGGGGTCATGGTGACGGTTTGGGATGGTTGTGAGAGGGGAAGGCTGACTATGAAGGAGTGAGTGTGAGGAGGTCAGGGTGAGGGTGATGGAGTGAATGTGAAGGGGTCAGGGTGACGGTGATGGAGTGAGTGTGAGGGAGTCAGGGTGACGGTGATGAAATGAGTGTGAGGGGGTCAGTGTGACGGTGATGCAGTGAGTGTGAGGGAGTCATGGTGACGGTGATGCAGTGAGGGTGAGAGAGTCAGGTTGGGGGTGATGGAGTGAGTGTGAGCGGGTCAGTGTTATGCAGATAGAATGAGTTTAATGTAGTCAGTGTGACGGAGATGAAGTGAGTGAGAGGGGGTCAGGTTGACGGTGATGTAGTGAGTGTGTGGCGGTAAGCGTGAAGTTGATGGAGTGAGTGTGAAGGGGTCATGGTGACGATGACGGGATGATTGTGAGAGGGGAAGGCTGACTATGAAGGAGTGAGTGTGAGGAGGTCAGAGTGAAGGTGATAGAGTGAGTGTGAGGGGGTCAGGGTGACGGTGATGAAATGAGTGTGAGGGGGTCAGTGTGACGGTGATGCAGTGAGTGTGAGGGAGTCATGGTGACGGTGATGCAGTGAGGGTGAGAGAGTCAGGTTGAGGGTGATGGAGTGAGTGTGAGTGGGTCAGAGTTATGCAGATGGAGTGAGTTTAATGGAGTCAGTGTGACGGAGATGAAGTGAGTGAGAGGGGGTCAGGTTGACGGTGATGTAGTGAGTGTGTGGCGGTAAGCGTGAAGGTGATGGAGTGAGTGTGAAGGGGTCATGGTGACGATGACGGGATGATTGTGAGATGTGAAGGGTGACTATGAAGGAGTGAGTGTGAGGGGGTCAGTGTTCCGTTGATGGAGGGAGTGTGGGTGATCATGGTGATGGTGATGGAGTGAGTGTGAGGGGAACAGTGTGACGGAGATGGAGTGAGTTTGAGGGGATTAATGTGACAGAGATGGAATGGGTGTGAGAGGATCAGGTTGACGGTGTATGAGTGACTGTGAAGGGGTCAGGGTGACGGTGAAGGAGTGAGTATGGGGGCGTCAAAGTGACGGTGAAAGAGTGAGTGTGTCGGGGTCTGGGTGAAAGTGATGGAATGAGTGTGAGTGTGTCAGGGTGACGATGATGAAGTGAGTGTGACGGGGTCAGTGTGACGCAGATGGAGTGAGTGTGAGGGGGTCAGGGTGACTTGGATGGAGTGAATGTGAGGATGTCAGGGTGACTGTGATGGAGTCAGTGCGAGGGTGACGGTGACGGAGTGAGTGTAAGGGTGTCAGTTTGATGGTGATAGAATGAGTCTGAGGGGGTCAGTGTCACGGTGATGGAGTGAGTGTGAGGGAATCAGTGTGACGGTTACTGTGTGAGTGTGAGGGTTCAGCGTGACTGGGATGACGTGAGTGTGAGGGGGTCAGGGAGTTGGTGATGGAGTGTGTGTGAGGAGGTGAGGGAGACGATGATGAAGTGAGTGTGACGCAATCAGTGTGACGCAGATGGAGTGAGTGTGAGAGGGTCAAGATGACGATGATGGAATGAGTGTGAGGGGGTCAGTTTGAAGGTGATGGAGTGAGTGTGAGGGTTTCAGTGTAATGCTGACCGGAGGGAGTTTAATGGGCTCAGTGTGACGGTGATGGAGTGAGTGTGAAGGTGTCAGGATGACGGTGATGGGTCAGTGTGAGCAGGTCAGTGTGACGGAAATGGAGTGTGAGAAATTCAGAATGATGTTGATGAAGTGAGTGTGAGGGAGTCAGTTTGATGGTGATGGAGTATGTGTGAGGCGGTCAGACTGATGGCGATGGAGTGAGTGTGAGCGGGTCAGTGTGACGCTGATGGAGTGTGTTTAATGGGGTCAGTGTGAAAGAGATTGAGTGAGTGTGAGGGGGTCAGGCTGATGGCGATGGAGTGAGTGTGAGGGCATCAATGTGAGAGTGATGGAGTCATCTGAAGGGGATAGTGTGAGGGTGATGGAGTGAGGTTAATGGAGTCAGTGTGATGAAGATGGACTGAATGAGTTGGGGTCAGGGTTAACGTGAAGGAGTGAGTTTGCCGTGGTCAGTGTGACGGTGATGGAATGAGTGCGAGGTGGTCAGGCTGACGGCGATGGAGTGAGTGTGAGGGGGTCAGTGTGACACAGATGGCGTGAGGGTGAGGGGGTGAGGGTGACGATGATGGAGTTAGTGCGAGGGGGTCAGTGTGACTGTGATCGCGAGAGTGTGAGGGCGTAGTGTGATGGAGATGGAGTGAGTGTTAGAGGGTCCGGGTGATGGTGATGGAAACAGTGTGAGGGGTCAGTGTGACAGTGACCGAGTGAGTGTGAGGGTTCAGTGTCACTGGGATCGCGTGAGTGTGAGGGGGTCAGGGAGACGATGATGGAGTGAGTTTGAGGGGTCAGGCTGACGAAAATGGAGTGAGTGTGAGGACGTCAGGGTCATGGTGATAGAGTGAGCTTGAGGGTGCCTGCGTGATGGTGATGGAGTGAGCGTGAGGGGGTCATTGTAAAGCTGACCGGAGGGAGTTCAATGGGCTCTGGGTGATGATGATGGAATGAGTGTGAGGCGGTCAGGCTTACGGCGATAAAGTGAGTGTGAGCGGGTCAGTGTGACGCGGATGGAGTGTATTTAATGGCGTCAGTGAGAAAGAGATCGAGTGAGTGTGAGGGGGTCAGGGTGACGGTGATTGAGTTAGTGTGTGTGCGTCAGTGTGACGGTGATGGAGTGAGTGTAAGGCGGTCAGGCTTACGGTGATGAAGTGAGTGTGAGCGGGTCAGTGTGACGGTGATGGAGTGTGTTTAATGCCGTCAGTGAGAAAGAGATCGAGTGAGTGTGAGGGGGTCAGGGTGACGGTGATGGAGTTAGTGTGTGTGCGTCAGTGTGACGGTGATGGAGTGAATGTGATGGGGTCTGGGTGACGGTGATGGAGTGAGTGTGACTGGGGTCAGGCTGATGGCGATGGAGGGAGTGTGAGGGGTCAGGGGAAGGGTGATGGAGTGAGTGTGAGCGGATCAATGTGCCAGTGATGGAGAGCATCTGAAGGGGTCAGTGTGACGGTGATGAGATGAGTGTGATGGGGTCTGGGTGACGGTGATGGAGTGAGTGTGACTGGGGTCAGGCTGATGGCGATGGAGTGAGTGTGAGGGGTCAGGGGAAGGGTGATGGAGTGAGTGTGAGCGGATCAATGTGACAGTGATGGACAGCATCTGAAGGGGTCAGCATAAGGGTGATGGAGTGAGTTTAATGGAGACAGTGTGACGGAGATGGACTGAACGTGATGGGAACCGGGTGAAGATGAAGGAGTGAGTGTGCCGTGGTCAGTGTGATGGTGATGGTGTGGGTGTAAGGTGGTCTGGGTGGTGGTGATGAGTGAGTGTGAGGGGGTCAGGGTGATGGTGATGGAGTGAATGTGAACGCAACAGGGTGACGATGATGGAAGGAGTGTGAGCAGATCAGGGTGACGGTGATGGCGTGAGTGTGAGGGAGTCAGTGTGACACAGACTGCGTGAGGGTGAGGGGGTGAGGGTGACGATGATGGAGTTAGGGTGAGGAGGTCAGTGTGACAGTGATCACGAGAGTGTGAGGGGGTCAGTGTGACGGAGATGAAGTGAGTTTGAGAGGGTCCGGGTGGTGGTGATGGAGTGAGTGTGAGGGGTCAGGGAAAGGATTATACTGTGAGTATGAGGGGTTCAGTGAGATGGAGATAGAGTAAGTGTGATGGGGTCAGAGAGACCGTGATGATGTGAGTGTGAAGGGATAAGAGTGACGCTAATGGACTGACTGTGAGGTGATCAGGGTGAACGTGATGGAGTGAGTCTGATGGGGTCAGTGTCACGGTGATGGAGTGAGTGTGAGGGGGTCAGTGTCACGGTGATGGAATGAGTGCGAGGTGGTCAGGCTGACGGCGATGGAGTGAGTGTGAGGGGGTCAGTGTGACACAGATGGCGTGAGGGTGAGGGGGTGAGGGTGACGATGATGGAGTTAGTGCGAGGGGGTCAGTGTGACTGTGATCGCGAGAGTGTGAGGGCGTAGTGTGATGGAGATGGAGTGAGTGTTAGAGGGTCCGGGTGATGGTGATGGAGACAGTGTGAGGGGTCAGTGTGACAGTGACCGAGTGAGTGTGAGGGTTCAGTGTCACTGGGATCGCGTGAGTGTGAGGGGGTCAGGGAGACGATGATGGAGTGAGTTTGAGGGGTCAGGCTGACGAAAATGGAGTGAGTGTGAGGACGTCAGGGTCATGGTGATAGAGTGAGTTTGAGGGTGCCTGCGTGATGGTGATGGAGTGAGCGTGAGGGGGTCATTGTAAAGCTGACCGGAGGGAGTTTAATGGTCTCTGGGTGATGATGATGGAATGAGTGTGAGGCGGTCAGGCTTACGGCGATAAAGTGAGTGTGAGTGGGTCAGTGTGACGCGGATGGAGTGTATTTAATGGCGTCAGTGAGAAAGAGATCGAGTGAGTGTGAGGGGGTCAGGGTGACGGTGATTGAGTTAGTGTGTGTGCGTCAGTGTGACGGTGATGGAGTGAATGTGACTGGGGTCAGGCTGATGGCGATGGAGTGAGTGTGAGGGGTCAGGGGAAAGGTGATGGAGTGAGTGTGAGCGGATCAATGTGCCAGTGATGGAGAGCATCTGAAGGGGTCAGTGTGACGGTGATGGAGTGAGTGTGATGGGGTCTGGGTGACGGTGATGGAGTGAGTGTGACTGGGGTCAGGCTGATGGCGATGGAGTGAGTGTGAGGGGTCAGGGGAAGGGTGATGGAGTGAGTGTGAGCGGATCAATGTGACAGTGATGAACAGCATCAGAAGGGGTCAGTGTGAGGGTGATGGAGTGAGTTTAATGCAGACAGTGTGACGGAGATGGACTGAACGTGATGGGAACCGGGTGAAGATGAAGGAGTGAGTGTGCCGTGGTCAGTGTGATGGTGATGGTGTGGGTGTAAGGTGGTCTGGGTGGTGGTGATGAGTGAGTGTGAGGGGGTCAGGGTGATGGTGATGGAGTGAATGTGAACGCAACAGGGTGACGATGATGGAAGGAGTGTGAGCAGATCAGGGTGACGGTGATGGCGTGAGTGTGAGGGAGTCAGTGTGACACAGACTGCGTGAGGGTGAGGGGGTGAGGGTGACGATGATGGAGTTAGGGTGAGGAGGTCAGTGTGACAGTGATCACGAGAGTGTGAGGGGGTCAGTGTGACGGAGATGAAGTGAGTTTGAGAGGGTCCGGGTGGTGGTGATGGAGTGAGTGTGAGGGGTTAGGGAAAGGATTATACTGTGAGTATGAGGGGTTCAGTGAGATGGAGATAGAGTAAGTGTGATGGGGTCAGAGAGACCGTGATGATGTGAGTGTGAAGGGATAAGAGTGACGGTAATGGACTGACTGTGAGGTGATCAGGGTGAACGTGATGGAGTGAGTGTGAGGGGGTCAGTGTCACGGTGATGGAATGAGTGCGAGGTGGTCAGGCTGACGGCGATGGAGTGAGTGTGAGGGGGTCAGTGTGACACAGATGGCGTGAGGGTGAGGGGGTGAGGGTGACGATGATGGAGTTAGTGTGAGGGGGTCAGTGTGACTGTGATCGCGAGAGTGTGAGGGCGTAGTGTGATGGAGATGGAGTGAGTGTTAGAGGGTCCGGGTGATGGTGATGGAGACAGTGTGAGGGGTCAGTGTGACAATGACCGAATGAGTGTGAGGGTTCAGTGTCACTGGGATCGCGTGAGTGTGAGGGGGTCAGGGAGACGATGATGGAGTGAGTTTGTGGGGTCAGGCTGACGAAAATGGAGTGAGTGTGAGGACGTCAGGGTCATGGTGATAGAGTGAGTTTGATGGGGCCTGCGTGATGGTGATGGAGTGAGCGTGAGGGGGTCATTGTAAAGCTGACCGGAGGGAGTTTAATGGGCTCTGGGTGATGATGATGGAATGAGTGTGAGGCGGTCAGGCTTACGGCGATAAAGTGAGTGTGAGTGGGTCAGTGTGACGCGGATGGAGTGTATTTAATGGCGTCAGTGAGAAAGAGATCGAGTGAGTGTGAGGGGGTCAGGGTGACGGTGATTGAGTTAGTGTGTGTGCGTCAGTGTGACGGTGATGGTGTGAGTGTAAGGCGGTCAGGCTTACGGTGATGAAGTGAGTGTGAGCGGGTCAGTGTGACGCGGATGGAGTGTGTTTAATGCCGTCAGTGAGAAAGAGATCGAGTGAGTGTGAGGGGGTCAGGGTGACGGTGATGGAGTTAGTGTGTGTGCGTCAGTGTGACGGTGATGGAGTGAATGTGATGGGGTCTGGGTGACGGTGATGGAGTGAGTGTGACTGGGGTCAGGCTGATGGCGATAGAGTGAGTGTGAGGGGTCGGGGAAGGGTGATGGAGTGAGTGTGAGCGGATCAATGTGCCAGTGATGGAGAGCATCTGAAGGGGTCAGTGTGACGGTGATGGAGTGAGTGTGATGGGGTCTGGGTGACGGTGATGGAGTGAGTGTGACTGGGGTCAGGCTGATGGCGATGGAGTGAGTGTGAGGGGTCAGGGGAAGGGTGATGGAGTGAGTGTGAGCGGATCAATGTGACAGTGATGGACAGCATCTGAAGGGGTCAGCATAAGGGTGATGGAGTGAGTTTAATGGAGACAGTGTGACGGAGACGGACTGAACGTGATGGGAACCGGGTGAAGATGAAGGAGTGAGTGTGCCGTGGTCAGTGTGATGGTGATGGTGTGGGTGTAAGGTGGTCTGGGTGGTGGTGATGAGTGAGTGTGAGGGGGTCAGGGTGATGGTGATGGAGTGAATGTGAACGCAACAGGGTGACGATGATGGAAGGAGTGTGAGCAGATCAGGGTGACGGTGATGGCGTGAGTGTGAGGGAGTCAGTGTGACACAGACTGCGTGAGGGTGAGGGGGTGAGGGTGACGATGATGGAGTTAGGGTGAGGAGGTCAGTGTGACAGTGATCACGAGAGTGTGAGGGGGTCAGTGTGACGGAGATGAAGTGAGTTTGAGAGGGTCCGGGTGGTGGTGATGGAGTGAGTGTGAGGGGTCAGGGAAAGGATTATACTGTGAGTATGAGGGGTTCAGTGAGATGGAGATAGAGTAAGTGTGATGGGGTCAGAGAGACCGTGATGATGTGAGTGTGAAGGGATAAGAGTGACGGTAATGGACTGACTGTGAGGTGATCAGGGTGAACGTGATGGAGTGAGTCTGATGGGGTCAGTGTCACGGTGATGGAGTGAGTGTGAGGGGGTCAGTGTCACGGTGATGGAATGAGTGCGAGGTGGTCAGGCTGACGGCGATGGAGTGAGTGTGAGGGGGTCAGTGTGACACAGATGGCATGAGGGTGAGGGGGTGAGGGTGACGATGATGGAGTTAGTTCGAGGGGGTCAGTGTGACTGTGATCGCGAGAGTGTGAGGGCGTAGTGTGATGAATATGGAGTGAGTGTTAGAGGGTCCGGGTGATGGTGATGGAGACAGTGTGAGGGGTCAGTGTGACAGTGACCGAGTGAGTGTGAGGGTTCAGTGTCACTGGGATCGCGTGAGTGTGAGGGGGTCAGGGAGACGATGATGGAGTGAGTTTGAGGGGTCAGGCTGACGAAAATGGAGTGAGTGTGAGGACGTCAGGGTCATGGTGATAGAGTGAGTTTGAGGGTGCCTGCGTGATGGTGATGGAGTGAGCGTGAGGGGGTCATTGTAAAGCTGACCGGTGGGAGTTTAATGGGCTCTGGGTGATGATGATGGAATGAGTGTGAGGCGGTCAGGCTTACGGCGATAAAGTGAGTGTGAGTGGGTCAGTGTGACGCGGATGGAGTGTATTTAATGGCGTCAGTGAGAAAGAGATCGAGTGAGTGTGAGGGGGTCAGGGTGACGGTGATTGAGTTAGTGTGTGTGCGTCAGTGTGACGGTGATGGAGTGAGTGTAAGGCGGTCAGGCTTACGGTGATGAAGTGAGTGTGAGCGGGTCAGTGTGACGCGGATGGAGTGTGTTTAATGCCGTCAGTGATAAAGAGATCGAGTGAGTGTGAGGGGGTCAGGGTGACGGTGATGGAGTTAGTGTGTGTGCGTCAGTGTGACGGTGATGGAGTGAATGTGATGGGGTCTGGGTAACGGTGATGGAGTGAGTGTGACTGGGGTCAGGCTGATGGCGATGGAGTGAGTGTGAGGGGTCAGGGGAAGGGTGATGGAGTGAGTGTGAGCGGATCAATGTGCCAGTGATGGAGAGCATCTGAAGGGGTCAGTGTGACGGTGATGGAGTGAGTGTGATGGGGTCTGGGTGACGGTGATGGAGTGAGTGTGACTGGGGTCAGGCTGATGGCGATGGAGTGAGTGTGAGGGGTCAGGGGAAGGGTGATGGAGTGAGTGTGAGCGGATCAATGTGACAGTGATGGACAGCATCTGAAGGGGTCAGCATAAGGGTGATGGAGTGAGTTTAATGGAGACAGTGTGACGGAGACGGACTGAACGTGATGGGAACCGGGTGAAGATGAAGGAGTGAGTGTGCCGTGGTCAGTGTGATGGTGATGGTGTGGGTGTAAGGTGGTCTGGGTGGTGGTGATGAGTGAGTGTGAGGGGGTCAGGGTGATGGTGATGGAGTGAATGTGAACGCAACAGGGTGACGATGATGGAAGGAGTGTGAGCAGATCAGGGTGACGGTGATGGCGTGAGTGTGAGGGAGTCAGTGTGACACAGACTGCGTGAGGGTGAGGGGGTGAGGGTGACGATGATGGAGTTAGGGTGAGGAGGTCAGTGTGACAGTGATCACGAGAGTGTGAGGGGGTCAGTGTGACGGAGATGAAGTGAGTTTGAGAGGGTCCGGGTGGTGGTGATGGAGTGAGTGTGAGGGGTCAGGGAAAGGATTATACTGTGAGTATGAGGGGTTCAGTGAGATGGAGATAGAGTAAGTGTGATGGGGTCAGAGAGACCGTGATGATGTGAGTGTGAAGGGATAAGAGTGACGGTAATGGACTGACTGTGAGGTGATCAGGGTGAACGTGATGGAGTGAGTCTGATGGGGTCAGTGTCACGGTGATGGAGTGAGTGTGAGGGGGTCAGTGTCACGGTGATGGAATGAGTGCGAGGTGGTCAGGCTGACGGCGATGGAGTGAGTGTGAGGGGGTCAGTGTGACACAGATGGCATGAGGGTGAGGGGGTGAGGGTGACGATGATGGAGTTAGTTCGAGGGGGTCAGTGTGACTGTGATCGCGAGAGTGTGAGGGCGTAGTGTGATGAATATGGAATGAGTGTTAGAGGGTCCGGGTGATGGTGATGGAGACAGTGTGAGGGGTCAGTGTGACAGTGACCGAGTGAGTGTGAGGGTTCAGTGTCACTGGGATCGCGTGAGTGTGAGGGGGTCAGGGAGACGATGATGGAGTGAGTTTGAGGGGTCAGGCTGACGAAAATGGAGTGAGTGTGAGGACGTCAGGGTCATGGTGATAGAGTGAGTTTGAGGGTGCCTGCGTGATGGTGATGGAGTGAGCGTGAGGGGGTCATTGTAAAGCTGACCGGTGGGAGTTTAATGGGCTCTGGGTGATGATGATGGAATGAGTGTGAGGCGGTCAGGCTTACGGCGATAAAGTGAGTGTGAGTGGGTCAGTGTGACGCGGATGGAGTGTATTTAATGGCGTCAGTGAGAAGGAGATCGAGTGAGTGTGAGGGGGTCAGGGTGACGGTGATTGAGTTAGTGTGTGTGCGTCAGTGTGACGGTGATGGAGTGAGTGTAAGGCGGTCAGGCTTACGGTGATGAAGTGAGTGTGAGCGGGTCAGTGTGACGCGGATGGAGTGTGTTTAATGCCGTCAGTGATAAAGAGATCGAGTGAGTGTGAGGGGGTCAGGGTGACGGTGATGGAGTTAGTGTGTGTGCGTCAGTGTGACGGTGATGGAGTGAATGTGATGGGGTCTGGGTAACGGTGATGGAGTGAGTGTGACTGGGGTCAGGCTGATGGCGATGGAGTGAGTGTGAGGGGTCAGGGGAAGGGTGATGGAGTGAGTGTGAGCGGATCAATGTGCCAGTGATGGAGAGCATCTGAAGGGGTCAGTGTGACGGTGATGGAGTGAGTGTGATGGGGTCTGGGTGACGGTGATGGAGTGAGTGTGACTGGGGTCAGGCTGATGGCGATGGAGTGAGTGTGAGGGGTCAGGGGAAGGGTGATGGAGTGAGTGTGAGCGGATCAATGTGACAGTGATGGACAGCATCTGAAGGGGTCAGCGTAAGGGTGATGGAGTGAGTTTAATGGAGACAGTGTGACGGAGATGGACTGAACGTGATGGGAACCGGGTGAAGATGAAGGAGTGAGTGTGCCGTGGTCAGTGTGATGGTGATGGTGTGGGTGTAAGGTGGTCTGGGTGGTGGTGATGAGTGAGTGTGAGGGGGTCAGGGTGATGGTGATGGAGTGAATGTGAACGCAACAGGGTGACGATGATGGAAGGAGTGTGAGCAGATCAGGGTGACGGTGATGGCGTGAGTGTGAGGGAGTCAGTGTGACACAGACTGCGTGAGGGTGAGGGGGTGAGGGTGACGATGATGGAGTTAGGGTGAGGAGGTCAGTGTGACAGTGATCACGAGAGTGTGAGGGGGTCAGTGTGACGGAGATGAAGTGAGTTTGAGAGGGTCCGGGTGGTGGTGATGGAGTGAGTGTGAGGGGTCAGGGAAAGGATTATACTGTGAGGATGAGGGGTTCAGTGAGATGGAGATAGAGTAAGTGTGATGGAGTCAGAGAGACCGTGATGATGTGAGTGTGAAGGGATAAGAGTGACGGTAATGGACTGACTGTGAGGTGATCAGGGTGAACGTGATGGAGTGAGTCTGATGGGGTCAGTGTCACGGTGATGGAGTGAGTGTGAGGGGGTCAGTGTCACGGTGATGGAATGAGTGCGAGGTGGTCAGGCTGACGGCGATGGAGTGAGTGTGAGGGGGTCAGTGTGACACAGATGGCGTGAGGGTGAGGGGGTGAGGGTGACGATGATGGAGTTAGTGCGAGGGGGTCAGTGTGACTGTGATCGCGAGAGTGTGAGGGCGTAGTGTGATGAATATGGAGTGAGTGTTAGAGCGTCCGGGTGATGGTGATGGAGACAGTGTGAGGGGTCAGTGTGACAGTGACCGAGTGAGTGTGAGGGTTCAGTGTCACTGGGATCGCGTGAGTGTGAGGGGGTCAGGGAGACGATGATGGAGTGAGTTTGAGGGGTCAGGCTGACGAAAATGGAGTGAGTGTGAGGACGTCAGGGTCATGGTGATAGAGTGAGTTTGAGGGTGCCTGCGTGATGGTGATGGAGTGAGCGTGAGGGGGTCATTGTAAAGCTGACCGGAGGGAGTTTAATGGGCTCTGGGTGATGATGATGGAATGAGTGTGAGGCGGTCAGGCTTACGGCGATAAAGTGAGTGTGAGTGGGTCAGTGTGACGCGGATGGAGTGTATTTAATGGCGTCAGTGAGAAAGAGATCGAGTGAGTGTGAGGGGGTCAGGGTGACGGTGATTGAGTTAGTGTGTGTGCGTCAGTGTGACGGTGCTGGAGTGAGTGTAAGGCGGTCAGGCTTACGGTGATGAAGTGAGTGTGAGCGGGTCAGTGTGACGCGGATGGAGTGTGTTTAATGCCGTCAGTGATAAAGAGATCGAGTGAGTGTGAGGGGGTCAGGGTGACGGTGATGGAGTTAGTGTGTGTGCGTCAGTGTGACGGTGATGGAGTGAATGTGATGGGGTCTGGGTAACGGTGATGGAGTGAGTGTGACTGGGGTCAGGCTGATGGCGATGGAGTGAGTGTGAGGGGTCAGGGGAAGGGTGATGGAGTGAGTGTGAGCGGATCAATGTGCCAGTGATGGAGAGCATCTGAAGGGGTCAGTGTGACGGTGATGGAGTGAGTGTGATGGGGTCTGGGTGACGGTGATGGAGTGAGTGTGACTGGGGTCAGGCTGATGGCGATGGAGTGAGTGTGAGGGGTCAGGGGAAGGGTGATGGAGTGAGTGTGAGCGGATCAATGTGACAGTGATGGACAGCATCTGAAGGGGTCAGTGTAAGGGTGATGGAGTGAGTTTAATGGAGACAGTGTGACGGAGATGGACTGAACGTGATGGGAACCGGGTGAAGATGAAGGAGTGAGTGTGCCGTGGTCAGTGTGATGGTGATGGTGTGGGTGTAAGGTGGTCTGGGTGGTGGTGATGAGTGAGTGTGAGGGGGTCAGGGTGATGGTGATGGAGTGAATGTGAACGCAACAGGGTGACGATGATGGAAGGAGTGTGAGCAGATCAGGGTGACGGTGATGGCGTGAGTGTGAGGGAGTCAGTGTGACACAGACTGCGTGAGGGTGAGGGGGTGAGGGTGACGATGATGGAGTTAGGGTGAGGAGGTCAGTGTGACAGTGATCACGAGAGTGTGAGGGGGTCAGTGTGACGGAGATGAAGTGAGTTTGAGAGGGTCCGGGTGGTGGTGATGGAGTGAGTGTGAGGGGTCAGGGAAAGGATTATACTGTGAGGATGAGGGGTTCAGTGAGATGGAGATAGAGTAAGTGTGATGGGGTCAGAGAGACCGTGATGATGTGAGTGTGAAGGGATAAGAGTGACGGTAATGGACTGACTGTGAGGTGATCAGGGTGAACGTGATGGAGTGAGTCTGATGGGGTCAGTGTCACGGTGATGGAGTGAGTGTGAGGGGGTCAGTGTCACGGTGATGGAATGAGTGCGAGGTGGTCAGGCTGACGGCGATGGAGTGAGTGTGAGGGGGTCAGTGTGACACAGATGGCGTGAGGGTGAGGGGGTGAGGGTGACGATGATGGAGTTAGTGCGAGGGGGTCAGTGTGACTGTGATCGCGAGAGTGTGAGGGCGTAGTGTGATGAATATGGAGTGAGTGTTAGAGGGTCCGGGTGATGGTGATGGAGACAGTGTGAGGGGTCAGTGTGACAGTGACCGAGTGAGTGTGAGGGTTCAGTGTCACTGGGATCGCGTGAGTGTGAGGGGGTCAGGGAGACGATGATGGAGTGAGTTTGAGGGGTCAGGCTGACGAAAATGGAGTGAGTGTGAGGACGTCAGGGTCATGGTGATAGAATGAGTTTGAGGGTGCCTGCGTGATGGTGATGGAGTGAGCGTGAGGGGGTCATTGTAAAGCTGACGGGAGGGAGTTTAATGGGCTCTGGGTGATGATGATGGAATGAGTGTGAGGCGGTCAGGCTTACGGCGATAAAGTGAGTGTGAGCGGGTCAGTGTGACGCGGATGGAGTGTATTTAATGGCGTCAGTGAGAAAGAGATCGAGTGAGTGTGAGGGGGTCAGGGTGACGGTGATTGAGTTAGTGTGTGTGCGTCAGTGTGACGGTGATGGAGTGAGTGTGAGGCGGTCAGGCTTACGGTGATGAAGTGAGTATGAGCGGGTCAGTGTGACGGTGATGGAGTGTGTTTAATGCCGTCAGTGAGAAAGAGATCGAGTGAGTGTGAGGGGGTCAGGGTGACGGTGATGGAGTTAGTGTGTGTGCGTCAGTGTGACGGTGATGGAGTGAATGTGATGGGGTCTGGGTGACGGTGATGGAGTGAGTGTGACTGGGGTCAGGCTGATGACGATGGAGTGAGTGTGAGGGGTCAGGGGAAGGGTGATGGAGTGAGTGTGAGCGGATCAATGTGCCAGTGATGGAGAGCATCTGAAGGGGTCAGTGTGACGGTGATGGAGTGAGTGTGATGGGGTCTGGGTGACGGTGATGGAGTGAGTGTGACTGGGGTCAGGCTGATGGCGATGGAGTGAGTGTGAGGGGTCAGGGGAAGGGTGATGGAGTGAGTGTGAGCGGATCAATGTGACAGTGATGGACAGCATCTGAAGGGGTCAGTGTAAGGGTGATGGAGTGAGTTTAATGGAGACAGTGTGACGGAGATGGACTGAACGTGATGGGAACCGGGTGAAGATGAAGGAGTGAGTGTGCCGTGGTCAGTGTGATGGTGATGGTGTGGGTGTAAGGTGGTCTGGGTGGTGGTGATGAGTGAGTGTGAGGGGGTCAGGGTGATGGTGATGGAGTGAATGTGAACGCAACAGGGTGACGATGATGGAAGGAGTGTGAGCAGATCAGGGTGACGGTGATGGCGTGAGTGTGAGGGAGTCAGTGTGACACAGACTGCGTGAGGGTGAGGGGGTGAGGGTGACGATGATGGAGTTAGGGTGAGGAGGTCAGTGTGACAGTGATCACGAGAGTGTGAGGGGGTCAGTGTGACGGAGATGAAGTGAGTTTGAGAGGGTCCGGGTGGTGGTGATGGAGTGAGTGTGAGGGGTCAGGGAAAGGATTATACTGTGAGTATGAGGGGTTCAGTGAGATGGAGATAGAGTAAGTGTGATGGGGTCAGAGAGACCGTGATGATGTGAGTGTGAAGGGATAAGAGTGACGGTAATGGACTGACTGTGAGGTGATCAGGATGAACGTGATGGAGTGAGTCTGATGGGGTCAGTGTCACGGTGATGGAGTGAGTGTGAGGGGGTCAGTGTCACGGTGATGGATGAGTGTGAGGGAATCAGTCTGATGGTGATCGAGTGAGTGTGAGAGTTCAGTTTCACTGGGATCGTGTGAGTGTGAGGGGGTCAGGGAGACGGTGATAAAGTGAGTGTGACGGGGTCAGTGTGACGCAGATTCAGTGAGTGCAAGAGGGTCACGGTGATCGTGATGGAGTGAGTGCGAGAGGGTTATGGTGACTTTGATGGAGTGAGTTTGAGGATGTCAGGGTGAAGGTGATGGAGTCAGTGTGAGGGGGGTCAGGGCAGTGGGGATGCACTAAGTGTGCGGGAATGAGTGTGACGGTGATGGATTGAGTGTGAGTGGATCAGGGTGACTGTGATGGAGTGATTGTGAGGGGGAAAGCATGAAGATGATGGAGCGAGGGTAAGGGGGTCTGGGTGATGTTGAAGGAGTGTTTGTGCTGGGGTCACGGTGACGGAGATGGAGTGACTGTGAGGAGGGTAGGGTGGCAGTGATGGAATGAGCGTGAGGGGGTCAGGGCAGTGGGGATGGAGTGAGTGTGGGGAGATGAGAGTGACGGTGATGGAGTGAGTGTGTGGGGACCAGTGTGAAGGTGATGGAGTGAGTTTGAGGTTGTCAGGGAGACAGAGAAGGATTGGGTGTGAGGGGGTCAGGGTGATGGTGAAGGAGTGAGTTTGAGGGAATCAGGGTGGCGGTAAACGAGCGAGTGCCAGGGAGTTAGGCAGACGGTGATGGCGTGACTGTGAGGGGCTCAGGGTGAGGGTGATGGAGTGAGTGTGAGATGGTCAGGGTGACGGAGTGAGTGTGAGGGGCTCAGAGTGAGGGTGATGGTGCAAGTGTGAATGGATCATGGTGACGGTGAAGGAGTGAGTGTGATGGGATCAGGTTGAACGGTGATGGTGTCAGTGTGAGGTGGTCTGGGTGACAGTGATGGAGTGAGTTCGACGGGGTCAGGGTGGCGGTGATGGAGTGAGTGTGAGGGGTTCCAGGTGACAGTGATGAAGTGAGTGTGAGGTGGTCAGGTTGACACTTGAAGTGAATGTGAGGGAGTCAGTGTGATGGTGATGGAGTGATTGTGAGAGGGTCAGGATGACAGTGATGCGCTGAGTGTGAGGGGGTTATGGTGACGGTGATGAAGTGAGTGCGAGTGGTTCAGGGTGACACTGATAGAGTGAATGTGAGGGAGTCAGGGTGACGGTGATGTAGTGAGTGTGAGGGCGTCAGGGTGACGGTGAAGGAGTGAATTTGAGGGTATCAGAGTGGCGGTGACTGGGTGAGTGTGAGGGGGTTAGGCAGATGGTGATGGCGTGAGTGCAAAAGGGTCAGGGAGACGGTGATGGAGTAAGTGTGAGGGTATCAGAGTGGCGGTGACTGAGTGAGTGTGAGGGGCTTAGGCAGACGGTGATGGCGTGAGTGCAAAAGGGTCAGGGAGACGGTGATGGAGTGAGTGTGAGGGAATCAGAGTGGCGGTGACTGTGTGAGTGTGAGGGGGTTAGGCAGACGGTGATGGCTTGAGTGCGAAAGGGTCAGGGAGACGATGATGGAGTGAGTGTGAGGGAATCAGGGTGACGATGACGGAGTGAATGTGAAGGGGTCAGGATGACGGTGCTGGAGTGAGGGTGAGGGGGTCAGTGTAACGGTGATGGAGTGAGTTTGATGAGGTCAAGGTGGCACAGATGGAGTGAAATTGAGCGAGTTAGGGAGATGGTGATGGAGTGAGTGTGAGGGAATCAGGGTGACGATGACGGAGTGAATGTGAAGGGGTCAGGGTGACGGTGCTGGAGTGAGGGTGATGGGGTCAGGGTAACGGTGATAGAGTGAGTTTGATGAGGTCAAGGTGGCACAGATGGAGCGAAATTGAGGGAGTTAGGGTGTCGGTGATGGAGTGAGCGTGAGGGGTCATGGTGATTGTGATGGGTCGAGTGTGAGGGAGTCAGGGTGACAGCGAAGAAGTGAGTGTTGGGGGTCAGGGTGATCGTGATGGAGTGATTGTGAGGGGGTCAGTTTGACGGAGATGGAGTGAGTGTGAGGGAATCAGGATGACGGGGATCGAGGGAGTGTGAGGGGATAAGAGTGACTGTAATGGAGTGAGTGAGGGGATCAGGGTGACGGTGATGGAGTGAGAGAGTGTGAGGGAATCAGGGTGATGGTGACCTAGTGAGTGTGAGGGGTTATGGAGACAGTGATGGAGTGAGTGTGAGGGGGTCAGTGTGACCGTAATCACTCGAATGTGGGGGTGTCAGGGAGACGGTGATGCATTGAGTGTTAGGAAGTCAAGGTGACGGTGATGTAGTGAGTGGGAGGGCATCAGTGTGATCGTGGTGGAGTGAGTGTGGCAATGTCAGGATGACGGTGATGGAGTGAGTGTGAGGGGGTCAATGTGATCCTGATGGAGTGAGTGTGAGGTGCTCAGGGTGATGGTGAGGGAGTAAGTGTGAGGGAGTCATGGTGACGGTGATGGACTGAGGGTGAGGGGTCAGTTTGATGGTGATGGAGTGAGTGTAAGGGGATCAGAGTGATGGTGATGGAGAGAGTGAGAGGGGGTCAGTGTGACGCTGACGGAGTGAGTTTAATGGAGACAGTTTGACGGAGATGGAGTGCGTGTGACGGGGTCAGATTGACGGTGATGGAGTGAGTGTGTTGTGGTAAACGTGAATGTGATGGAGTGAGTGTGAAGGGGTCATGGTGACGGTGATGGGATGATTGTGAGAGGGGAAGGCTGACTGTGAAAGAGTGAGTGTGAGGTCAGGTTGACGGTGATGGAGTGAATGTGAAGGGGTCAGTGTGACGGTGATGCAGTGAGTGTGAGGGAGTCATGGTGATGGTGATGCAGTGAGGGTGAGAGAGTCCGGTTGAGGGTGATGGAGTGAGTGTGAGTCGGTCAGTGTTATGCAGATGGAGTGAGTATAATGGAGTCAGTGTGACGGAGATGAAGTGAGTGAGAGGGGGTCAGGTTGACGGTGATGTAGTGAGTGTGTGGCGGGAAGCATGAAGTTGATGGAGTGAGTGTGAAGGGGTCATGGTGACGGTGACGGGATGATTGTGAGAGGTGAAGGGTGACTATGAAGGAGTGAGTGTGAGGGGGTCAGTGTTACGGTGATGGAGGGAGTGTGGGTGATCATGGTGGTGGTGATGGAGTGAGTGTAAGGGGATCAGGGTGATGGTGATGGAGAGAGTGTGAGGGGGTCAGTGTGACTCTGACGGAGTGAGTTTAATGGAGACAGTATGACGGAGCTGGAGTGAGTGTGACGGGGTCAGATTGACGGTGATGGAGTGAGTGTGTTGCGGTAAACGTGAATGTGATGGAGTGAGTGTGAAGGGGTCATGGTGACGGTGATCGTGAGAGGGGAAGGCTGACTATGAAGGAGTGAGTGTGAGGAGGTCAGTGTGACGGTGATGCAGTGAGTGTGAGGGAGTCATGGTGACAGTGATGCAGTGAGGGTGAGAGAGTCAGGTTGAGGGTGATGGAGTGAGTGTGAGTGGGTCAGTGTTATGCAGATGGAGTGAGTTTAATGTAGTCAGTGTGACGGAGATGAAGTGAGTGAGAGGGGGTCAGGTTGACGGTGATGTAGTGAGTGTGTGGCGGGAAGCATGAAGGTGATGGAGTGAGTGTGAAGGGGTCATGGTGACGGTGACGGGATGATTGTGAGAGGTGAAGGGTGACTATGAAGGAGTGAATGTGAGGGGGTCAGTGTTACGGTGATGGAGGGAGTGTGGGTATTCATGGTGGTGGTGATGGAGTGAGTGTGAGGGGAACAGTGTGACGGAGATGGAGTGAGTTTGAGGGGATTAGTGTGGCAGAGATGGAATGGGTGTGAGGGGATCAGGTGGACGGTGAATGAGAGACTGTGAAGGGGTCAGGGTGACGGTGAAGGAGTGAGTATGAGGGGGTCAAAGTGACGGTGAAGGAGTGAGTGTGTCGGGGTCAGGGTGAAAGTGATGGAATGAGTGTGAGTGTGTCAGGGTGACGTTGATGAAGTGAGTGTGACGGGGTCAGTGTGATGCAGGTGGAGTGAATGTGAGGGAGTCAGGGTGACTTGGATGGAGTCAGTGCGAGGGTGAGAGTGATGGAGTGAGTGTAAGGGTGTCAGTTTGATGGTGATGGAATGAGTCTGAGGGGGTCAGTGTCACGGTGATGGAGTGAGTGTGAGGGGGTCAGTGTCACGGTGATGGAGTGAGTGTGAGGCAATCAATGTGACGGTTACTGTGTGAGTGTGAGGGTTCAGCGTGACTGAGATCGCGTGAGTGTGAGGGGGTCAGGGAGTTGGTGATGGAGTGAGTGTGAGGAGGTGAGGGAGACGATGATGAAGTGAGTGTGACGCATTCAGTGTGACGCAGATGGAGTGAGTGTGAGAGGGTCAAGGTGACGATGATGGAATGAGTGTGAGGGGGTCAGTTTGACGGTGATGGAGTGAGTGTGAGGGTGTCAGTGTAATGCTGACAGGAGGGAGATTAATGGGCTCAGTGTGACGGTGATGGAGTGAGTGTGAAGGTGTCAGGATGACTGTGATGAGTCAGTGTGAGCAGGTCAGTGTGACGGAAATGGAGTGTGAGAAATTCAGAATGACGTTGATGAAGTGAGTGTGAGGGAGTCAGTTTGATGGTGATGGAGTGTGTGTGAGGCCGTCAGGCTGATGGCGATGGAGTGAGTGTGAGCGGGTCAGTGTGATGCTGATAGAGTGAGTACGATGGGGTCTGGGTGACGGTGATGGAGTGAGTGTGAATGGGGTCAGGCTGATGGCGATGGAGTGAGTGTGAGCGGTCAGGGGAAGGGTGATGGAGTGAGTGTGAGCGGATCAATGTGACAGTGATGGAGAGCGTCTGAAGGGGTCAGTGTGAGGATGATGGAGTGAGTTTAATGGAGTCAGTGTGACCGAGATGGACTGAACGTGATGGGATCAGGGTAAAGATGAAGGAGTAAGTGTGCCGTGGTCAGTGTGTGATGGAGTGGGTGTAAGAGGGGCTGGGTGGTGGTGATGAGTGAGTGTGAGGGGGTCAGGGTGATGGTAATGGAGTGAGTGTGAACGCGACAGGGTGACAAAGATGGAATGAGTGTGAGCGGGTTAGGGTGATGGTGATGGAAGGAGTGTGAGCAGATCAGGGTGACGGTGATGGCGTGAGTGTGAGGGAGTCAGTGTGACACAGACGGCGTGAGGGTGAGGGGGTGAGGGTGACGATGATGGAGTTAGTGTGCGGAGGTCAGTGTGACAGTGATCGCGAGAGTGTGAGGGGGTCAGTGTGACGGAGATGAAGTTAGCTTGAGTGGGTCCGGATGATGGTGATGGAGTGAGTGTGAGGGGTCAGGGAAAGTATAATATTGTGAGTATGAGGGGTTCAGTGAGATGCAGATAGAGTAAGTGTGATGGGGTCAGAGAGACTGTGACGATGTGAGTGTGAGGGGATAAGAGTGAAGGTAATGGACTGACTGTGAGGTGATCAGGGTGAACGTGATGGAGTGAGTCTGATGGGGTCAGTGTCACGGTGATGGAGTGAGTGTGAGGGGATCAGTGTCACGGTGGTGGAGTGAGTGTGAGGGAATCAGTGTGATGGTGACCGAGTGAGTGTGAGAGTTCAGTGTCACTGGGATCGTGTGAGTGTGAGGGGGTCAGGGAGACGGTGATGAAGTGAGTGTGACGGGGTCAGTGTGATGTAGATGGAGTGAGTGCAAGAGGGTCACGGTGATCGTGATGGAGTGAGTGCGAGAGGGTTATGGTGACTTTGGTGGAGTGAGTTTGAGGATGTCAGGGTGACGGTGATGGAGTGAGTGTGAGTGGATCTGGGTGACTGTGATGGAGTGTTTGTGAGGGGGACAGCATGAGGATGATGAAGCGAGGGTAAGGGGGTCTGGGTGATTGTGAAGGAGTGTTTGTACGGGGGTCACGGTGACGGAGATGGAGTGACTGTGAGGAGGGCAGGGTGGCGGTGATGGAATGAGCGTGAGGGTGTCAGGGCGGTGGGGATGGAGTGCATGTGGGGAGATGAGAGTGACGGTGATGGAGTGAGTGTGTGAGGATCAGTGTGAAGGTGATGGAGTGAGTGTGAGGTTGTCAGGGAGACAGAGAATGAGTGGGTGTGAGGGGGTCAGGGTGATGGTGATGGAGTGAGTTTGACGGAATCAGGGTGGTGGTGACCGAGTGAGTGCCAGGGAGTTAGGCAGACGGTGATGGCGTGAGTGTGAGGGGCTCAGGGTGAGGGTGATGGTGTGAGTGTGAGGTGGTCAGGGTGACGGAGTAAGTGTGAGGGGCTCAGGGTGAGGGTGATGGAGTGAGTGTGAGGTGGTCAGGGTGACGGAGTGAGTATGAGGGGCTCAGGGTGAGGGTGATGGAGTGAGTGTGAGGTGGTCAAGGTGATGGAGTGAGTGTGAGGGATTCCAGGTGACAGTGATGAAGTGAGTGTGAGGTGGTCAGGTTGACACTTGAAGTGAATGTGAGGGAGTCAGTGTGATGGTGATGGAGTGATTGTGAGAGGGTCAGGATGACAGTGATGCGCTGAGTGTGAGGGGGTTATGGTGACGGTGATGAAGTGAGTGCGAGTGGTTCAGGGTGACACTGATAGAGTGAATGTGAGGGAGTCAGGGTGACGGTGATGTAGTGAGTGTGAGGGCGTCAGGGTGACGGTGAAGGAGTGAATTTGAGGGTATCAGAGTGGCGGTGACTGGGTGAGTGTGAGGGGGTTAGGCAGATGGTGATGGCGTGAGTGCAAAAGGGTCAGGGAGACGGTGATGGAGTAAGTGTGAGGGTATCAGAGTGGCGGTGACTGAGTGAGTGTGAGGGGCTTAGGCAGACGGTGATGGCGTGAGTGCAAAAGGGTCAGGGAGACGGTGATGGAGTGAGTGTGAGGGAATCAGAGTGGCGGTGACTGTGTGAGTGTGAGGGGGTTAGGCAGACGGTGATGGCTTGAGTGCGAAAGGGTCAGGGAGACGATGATGGAGTGAGTGTGAGGGAATCAGGGTGACGATGACGGAGTGAATGTGAAGGGGTCAGGATGACGGTGATGGAGTGAGGGTGATGGGGTCAGTGTAACGGTGATGGAGTGAGTTTGATGAGGTCAAGGTGGCACAGATGGAGTGAAATTGAGCGAGTTAGGGAGATGGTGATGGAGTGAGTGTGAGGGAATCAGGGTGACGATGACGGAGTGAATGTGAAGGGGTCAGGGTGACGGTGCTGGAGTGAGGGTGATGGGGTCAGGGTAACGGTGATAGAGTGAGTTTGATGAGGTCAAGGTGGCACAGATGGAGCGAAATTGAGGGAGTTAGGGTGTCGGTGATGGAGTGAGCGTGAGGGGTCATGGTGATTGTGATGGGTCGAGTGTGAGGGAGTCAGGGTGACAGCGAAGAAGTGAGTGTTGGGGGTCAGGGTGATCGTGATGGAGTGATTGTGAGGGGGTCAGTTTGACGGAGATGGAGTGAGTGTGAGGGAATCAGGATGACGGGGATCGAGGGAGTGTGAGGGGATAAGAGTGACTGTAATGGAGTGAGTGAGGGGATCAGGGTGACGGTGATGGAGTGAGAGAGTGTGAGGGAATCAGGGTGATGGTGACCTAGTGAGTGTGAGGGGTTATGGAGACAGTGATGGAGTGAGTGTGAGGGGGTCAGTGTGACCGTAATCACTCGAATGTGGGGGTGTCAGGGAGACGGTGATGCATTGAGTGTTAGGAAGTCAAGGTGACGGTGATGTAGTGAGTGGGAGGGCATCAGTGTGATCGTGGTGGAGTGAGTGTGGCAATGTCAGGATGACGGTGATGGAGTGAGTGTGAGGGGGTCAATGTGATCCTGATGGAGTGAGTGTGAGGTGCTCAGGGTGATGGTGAGGGAGTAAGTGTGAGGGAGTCATGGTGACGGTGATGGACTGAGGGTGAGGGGTCAGTTTGATGGTGATGGAGTGAGTGTAAGGGGATCAGAGTGATGGTGATGGAGAGAGTGAGAGGGGGTCAGTGTGACGCTGACGGAGTGAGTTTAATGGAGACAGTTTGACGGAGATGGAGTGCGTGTGACGGGGTCAGATTGACGGTGATGGAGTGAGTGTGTTGTGGTAAACGTGAATGTGATGGAGTGAGTGTGAAGGGGTCATGGTGACGGTGATGGGATGATTGTGAGAGGGGAAGGCTGACTGTGAAAGAGTGAGTGTGAGGTCAGGTTGACGGTGATGGAGTGAATGTGAAGGGGTCAGTGTGACGGTGATGCAGTGAGTGTGAGGGAGTCATGGTGATGGTGATGCAGTGAGGGTGAGAGAGTCCGGTTGAGGGTGATGGAGTGAGTGTGAGTCGGTCAGTGTTATGCAGATGGAGTGAGTATAATGGAGTCAGTGTGACGGAGATGAAGTGAGTGAGAGGGGGTCAGGTTGACGGTGATGTAGTGAGTGTGTGGCGGGAAGCATGAAGTTGATGGAGTGAGTGTGAAGGGGTCATGGTGACGGTGACGGGATGATTGTGAGAGGTGAAGGGTGACTATGAAGGAGTGAGTGTGAGGGGGTCAGTGTTACGGTGATGGAGGGAGTGTGGGTGATCATGGTGGTGGTGATGGAGTGAGTGTAAGGGGATCAGGGTGATGGTGATGGAGAGAGTGTGAGGGGGTCAGTGTGACTCTGACGGAGTGAGTTTAATGGAGACAGTATGACGGAGCTGGAGTGAGTGTGACGGGGTCAGATTGACGGTGATGGAGTGAGTGTGTTGCGGTAAACGTGAATGTGATGGAGTGAGTGTGAAGGGGTCATGGTGACGGTGATCGTGAGAGGGGAAGGCTGACTATGAAGGAGTGAGTGTGAGGAGGTCAGGTTGACGGTGATGGAGTGAATGTGAAGGGGTCAGGGTGACGGTGATGGAGTGAGTGTGAGGGGGTCAGGGTGACGGTGATGAAATGAATGTGAGGGGGTCAGTGTGACGGTGATGCAGTGAGTGTGAGGGAGTCATGGTGACAGTGATGCAGTGAGGGTGAGAGAGTCAGGTTGAGGGTGATGGAGTGAGTGTGAGTGGGTCAGTGTTATGCAGATGGAGTGAGTATAATGGAGTCAGTGTGACGGAGATGAAGTGAGTGAGAGGGGGTCAGGTTGACGGTGATGTAGTGAGTGTGTGGCGGGAAGCATGAAGTTGATGGAGTGAGTGTGAAGGGGTCATGGTGACGGTGACGGGATGATTGTGAGAGGTGAAGGGTGACTATGAAGGAGTGAATGTGAGGGGGTCAGTGTTACGGTGATGGAGGGAGTGTGGGTATTCATGGTGGTGGTGATGGAGTGAGTGTGAGGGGAACAGTGTGACGGAGATGGAGTGAGTTTGAGGGGATTAGTGTGGCAGAGATGGAATGGGTGTGAGGGGATCAGGTGGACGGTGAATGAGAGACTGTGAAGGGGTCAGGGTGACGGTGAAGGAGTGAGTATGAGGGGGTCAAAGTGACGGTGAAGGAGTGAGTGTGTCGGGGTCAGGGTGAAAGTGATGGAATGAGTGTGAGTGTGTCAGGGTGACGGTGATGAAGTGAGTGTGACGGGGTCAGTGTGATGCAGGTGGAGTGAATGTGAGGGAGTCAGGGTGACTTGGATGGAGTCAGTGCGAGGGTGAGAGTGATGGAGTGAGTGTAAGGGTGTCAGTTTGATGGTGATGGAATGAGTCTGAGGGGGTCAGTGTCACGGTGATGGAGTGAGTGTGAGGGGGTCAGTGTCACGGTGATGGAGTGAGTGTGAGGCAATCAATGTGACGGTTACTGTGTGAGTGTGAGGGTTCAGCGTGACTGAGATCGCGTGAGTGTGAGGGGGTCAGGGAGTTGGTGATGGAGTGAGTGTGAGGAGGTGAGGGAGACGATGATGAAGTGAGTGTGACGCATTCAGTGTGACGCAGATGGAGTGAGTGTGAGAGGGTCAAGGTGACGATGATGGAATGAGTGTGAGGGGGTCAGTTTGACGGTGATGGAGTGAGTGTGAGGGTGTCAGTGTAATGCTGACAGGAGGGAGATTAATGGGCTCAGTGTGACGGTGATGGAGTGAGTGTGAAGGTGTCAGGATGACTGTGATGAGTCAGTGTGAGCAGGTCAGTGTGACGGAAATGGAGTGTGAGAAATTCAGAATGACGTTGATGAAGTGAGTGTGAGGGAGTCAGTTTGATGGTGATGGAGTGTGTGTGAGGCCGTCAGGCTGATGGCGATGGAGTGAGTGTGAGCGGGTCAGTGTGATGCTGATAGAGTGAGTATGATGGGGTCTGGGTGACGGTGATGGAGTGAGTGTGAATGGGGTCAGGCTGATGGCGATGGAGTGAGTGTGAGCGGGTCAGTGTGACGGTGATGGAGTCTGTTTAATGCCGTCAGTGAGAAAGAGATCGAGTGAGTGTGAGGGGGTCAGGGTGACGGTGATGGAGTTAGTGTGTGTGCGTCAGTGTGACGGTGATGGAGTGAATGTGATGGGGTCTGGGTGACGGTGATGGAGTGAGTGTGACTGGGGTCAGGCTGATGACGATGGAGTGAGTGTGAGGGGTCAGGGGAAGGGTGATGGAGTGAGTGTGAGCGGATCAATGTGCCAGTGATGGAGAGCATCTGAAGGGGTCAGTGTGACGGTGATGGAGTGAGTGTGATGGGGTCTGGGTGACGGTGATGGAGTGAGTGTGACTGGGGTCAGGCTGATGGCGATGGAGTGAGTGTGAGGGGTCAGGGGAAGGGTGATGGAGTGAGTGTGAGCGGATCAATGTGACAGTGATGGACAGCATCTGAAGGGGTCAGTATAAGGGTGATGGAGTGAGTTTAATTGAGACAGTGTGACGGAGATGGACTGAACGTGATGGGAACCGGGTGAAGATGAAGGAGTGAGTGTGCCGTGGTCAGTGTGATGGTGATGGTGTGGGTGTAAGGTGGTCTGGGTGGTGGTGATGAGTGAGTGTGAGGGGGTCAGGGTGATGGTGATGGAGTGAATGTGAACGCAACAGGGTGACGATGATGGAAGGAGTGTGAGCAGATCAGGGTGACGGTGATGGCGTGAGTGTGAGGGAGTCAGTGTGACACAGACTGCGTGAGGGTGAGGGGGTGAGGGTGACGATGATGGAGTTAGGGTGAGGAGGTCAGTGTGACAGTGATCACGAGAGTGTGAGGCGGTCAGTGTGACGGAGATGAAGTGAGTTTGAGAGGGTCCGGGTGGTGGTGATGGAGTGAGTGTGAGGGGTCAGGGAAAGGATTATACTGTGAGGATGAGGGGTTCAGTGAGATGGAGATGGAGTAAGTGTGATGGGGTCAGAGAGACCGTGATGATGTGAGTGTGAAGGGATAAGAGTGACGGTAATGGACTGACTGTGAGGTGATCAGGGTGAACGTGATGGAGTGAGTCTGATGGGGTCAGTGTCACGGTGATGGAGTGAGTGTGAGGGGGTCAGTGTCACGGTGATGGAATGAGTGCGAGGTGGTCAGGCTGACGGCGATGGAGTGAGTGTGAGGGGGTCAGTGTGACACAGATGGCGTGAGGGTGAGGGGGTGAGGGTGACGATGATGGAGTTAGTGCGAGGGGGTCAGTGTGACTGTGATCGCGAGAGTGTGAGGGCGTAGTGTGATGAATATGGAGTGAGTGTTAGAGGGTCCGGGTGATGGTGATGGAGACAGTGTGAGGGGTCAGTGTGACAGTGACCGAGTGAGTGTGAGGGTTCAGTGTCACTGGGATCGCGTGAGTGTGAGGGGGTCAGGGAGACGATGATGGAGTGAGTTTGAGGGGTCAGGCTGACGAAAATGGAGTGAGTGTGAGGACGTCAGGGTCATGGTGATAGAGTGAGTTTGAGGGTGCCTGCGTGATGGTGATGGAGTGAGCGTGAGGGGGTCATTGTAAAGCTGACCGGAGGGAGTTTAATGGGCTCTGGGTGATGATGATGGAATGAGTGTGAGGCGGTCAGGCTTACGGCGATAAAGTGAGTGTGAGTGGGTCAGTGTGACGCGGATGGAGTGTATTTAATGGCGTCAGTGAGAAAGAGATCGAGTGAGTGTGGGGGGTCAGGGTGACGGTGATTGAGTTAGTGTGTGTGCGTCAGTGTGACGGTGATGGAGTGAGTGTAAGGCGGTCAGGCTTACGGTGATGAAGTGAGTGTGAGCGGGTCAGTGTGACGCGGATGGAGTGTGTTTAATGCCGTCAGTGATAAAGAGATCGAGTGAGTGTGAGGGGGTCAGGGTGACGGTGATGGAGTTAGTGTGTGTGCGTCAGTGTGACGGTGATGGAGTGAATGTGATGGGGTCTGGGTAACGGTGATGGAGTGAGTGTGACTGGGGTCAGGCTGATGGCGATGGAGTGAGTGTGAGGGGTCAGGGGAAGGGTGATGGAGTGAGTGTGAGCGGATCAATGTGCCAGTGATGGAGAGCATCTGAAGGGGTCAGTGTGACGGTGATGGAGTGAGTGTGATGGGGTCTGGGTGACGGTGATGGAGTGAGTGTGACTGGGGTCAGGCTGATGGCGATGGAGTGAGTGTGAGGGGTCAGGGGAAGGGTGATGGAGTGAGTGTGAGCGGATCAATGTGACAGTGATGGACAGCATCTGAAGGGGTCAGTGTAAGGGTGATGGAGTGAGTTTAATGGAGACAGTGTGACGGAGATGGACTGAACGTGATGGGAACCGGGTGAAGATGAAGGAGTGAGTGTGCCGTGGTCAGTGTGATGGTGATGGTGTGGGTGTAAGGTGGTCTGGGTGGTGGTGATGAGTGAGTGTGAGGGGGTCAGGGTGATGGTGATGGAGTGAATGTGAACGCAACAGGGTGACGATGATGGAAGGAGTGTGAGCAGATCAGGGTGACGGTGATGGCGTGAGTGTGAGGGAGTCAGTGTGACACAGACTGCGTGAGGGTGAGGGGGTGAGGGTGACGATGATGGAGTTAGGGTGAGGAGGTCAGTGTGACAGTGATCACGAGAGTGTGAGGCGGTCAGTGTGACGGAGATGAAGTGAGTTTGAGAGGGTCCGGGTGGTGGTGATGGAGTGAGTGTGAGGGGTCAGGGAAAGGATTATACTGTGAGGATGAGGGGTTCAGTGAGATGGAGATAGAGTAAGTGTGATGGGGTCAGAGAGACCGTGATGATGTGAGTGTGAAGGGATAAGAGTGACGGTAATGGACTGACTGTGAGGTGATCAGGGTGAACGTGATGGAGTGAGTCTGATGGGGTCAGTGTCACGGTGATGGAGTGAGTGTGAGGGGGTCAGTGTCACGGTGATGGAATGAGTGCGAGGTGGTCAGGCTGACGGCGATGGAGTGAGTGTGAGGGGGTCAGTGTGACACAGATGGCGTGAGGGTGAGGGGGTGAGGGTGACGATGATGGAGTTAGTTCGAGGGGGTCAGTGTGACTGTGATCGCGAGAGTGTGAGGGCGTAGTGTGATGAATATGGAGTGAGTGTTAGAGGGTCCGGGTGATGGTGATGGAGACAGTGTGAGGGGTCAGTGTGACAGTGACCGAGTGAGTGTGAGGGTTCAGTGTCACTGGGATCGCGTGAGTGTGAGGGGGTCAGGGAGACGATGATGGAGTGAGTTTGAGGGGTCAGGCTGACGAAAATGGAGTGAGTGTGAGGACGTCAGGGTCATGGTGATAGAGTGAGTTTGAGGGTGCCTGCGTGATGGTGATGGAGTGAGCGTGAGGGGGTCATTGTAAAGCTGACCGGAGGGAGTTTAATGGGCTCTGGGTGATGATGATGGAATGAGTGTGAGGCGGTCAGGCTTACGGCGATAAAGTGAGTGTGAGCGGGTCAGTGTGACGCGGATGGAGTGTATTTAATGGCGTCAGTGAGAAAGAGATCGAGTGAGTGTGAGGGGGTCAGGGTGACGGTGATTGAGTTAGTGTGTGTGCGTCAGTGTGACGGTGATGGAGTGAGTGTGAGGCGGTCAGGCTTACGGTGATGAAGTGAGTGTGAGCGGGTCAGTGTGTCGGTGATGGAGTGTGTTTAATGCCGTCAGTGAGAAAGAGATCGAGTGAGTGTGAGGGGGTCAGGGTGACGGTGATGGAGTTAGTGTGTGTGCGTCAGTGTGACGGTGATGGAGTGAATGTGATGGGGTCTGGGTGACGGTGATGGAGTGAGTGTGACTGGGGTCAGGCTGATGGCGATGGAGTGAGTGTGAGGGGTCAGGGGAAGGGTGATGGAGTGAGTGTGAGCGGATCAATGTGCCAGTGATGGAGAGCATCTGAAGGGGTCAGTGTGACGGTGATGGAGTGAGTGTGATGGGGTCTGGGTGACGGTGATGGAGTGAGTGTGACTGGGGTCAGGCTGATGGCGATGGAGTGAGTGTGAGGGGTCAGGGGAAGGGTGATGGAGTGAGTGTGAGCGGATCAATGTGACAGTGATGGACAGCATCTGAAGGGGTCAGTGTAAGGGTGATGGAGTGAGTTTAATGGAGACAGTGTGACGGAGATGGACTGAACGTGATGCGAACCGGGTGAAGATGAAGGAGTGAGTGTGCCGTGGTCAGTGTGATGGTGATGGTGTGGGTGTAAGGTGGTCTGGGTGGTGGTGATGAGTGAGTGTGAGGGGGTCAGGGTGATGGTGATGGAGTGAATGTGAACGCAACAGGGTGACGATGATGGAAGGAGTGTGAGCAGATCAGGGTGACGGTGATGGCGTGAGTGTGAGGGAGTCAGTGTGACACAGACTGCGTGAGGGTGAGGGGGTGAGGGTGACGATGATGGAGTTAGGGTGAGGAGGTCAGTGTGACAGTGATCACGAGAGTGTGAGGGGGTCAGTGTGACGGAGATGAAGTGAGTTTGAGAGGGTCCGGGTGGTGGTGATGGAGTGAGTGTGAGGGGTCAGGGAAAGGATTATACTGTGAGTATGAGGGGTTCAGTGAGATGGAGATAGAGTAAGTGTGATGGGGTCAGAGAGACCGTGATGATGTGAGTGTGAAGGGATAAGAGTGACGGTAATGGACTGACTGTGAGGTGATCAGGGTGAACGTGATGGAGTGAGTCTGATGGGGTCAGTGTCACGGTGATGGAGTGAGTGTGAGGGGGTCAGTGTCACGGTGATGGATGAGTGTGAGGGAATCAATCTGATGGTGACCGAGTGAGTGTGAGAGTTCAGTTTCACTGGGATCGTGTGAGTGTGAGGGGGTCAGGGAGACGGTGATAAAGTGAGTGTGACGGGGTCAGTGTGACGCAGATTCAGTGAGTGCAAGAGGGTCACGGTGATCGTGATGGAGTGAGTGCGAGAGGGTTATGGTGACTTTGATGGAGTGAGTTTGAGGATGTCAGGGTGAAGGTGATGGAGTCAGTGTGAGGGGGGTCAGGGCAGTGGGGATGCACTAAGTGTGCGGGAATGAGTGTGACGGTGATGGATTGAGTGTGAGTGGATCAGGGTGACTGTGATGGAGTGATTGTGAGGGGGAAAGCATGAAGATGATGGAGCGAGGGTAAGGGGGTCTGGGTGATGTTGAAGGAGTGTTTGTGCTGGGGTCACGGTGACGGAGATGGAGTGACTGTGAGGAGGGTAGGGTGGCAGTGATGGAATGAGCGTGAGGGGGTCAGGGCAGTGGGGATGGAGTGAGTGTGGGGAGATGAGAGTGACGGTGATGGAGTGAGTGTGTGGGGACCAGTGTGAAGGTGATGGAGTGAGTTTGAGGTTGTCAGGGAGACAGAGAAGGATTGGGTGTGAGGGGGTCAGGGTGATGGTGAAGGAGTGAGTTTGAGGGAATCAGGGTGGCGGTAAACGAGCGAGTGCCAGGGAGTTAGGCAGACGGTGATGGCGTGACTGTGAGGGGCTCAGGGTGAGGGTGATGGAGTGAGTGTGAGATGGTCAGGGTGACGGAGTGAGTGTGAGGGGCTCAGAGTGAGGGTGATGGTGCAAGTGTGAATGGATCATGGTGACGGTGAAGGAGTGAGTGTGATGGGATCAGGTTGAACGGTGATGGTGTCAGTGTGAGGTGGTCTGGGTGACAGTGATGGAGTGAGTTCGACGGGGTCAGGGTGGCGGTGATGGAGTGAGTGTGAGGGGTTCCAGGTGACAGTGATGAAGTGAGTGTGAGGTGGTCAGGTTGACACTTGAAGTGAATGTGAGGGAGTCAGTGTGATGGTGATGGAGTGATTGTGAGAGGGTCAGGATGACAGTGATGCGCTGAGTGTGAGGGGGTTATGGTGACGGTGATGAAGTGAGTGCGAGTGGTTCAGGGTGACACTGATAGAGTGAATGTGAGGGAGTCAGGGTGACGGTGATGTAGTGAGTGTGAGGGCGTCAGGGTGACGGTGAAGGAGTGAATTTGAGGGTATCAGAGTGGCGGTGACTGGGTGAGTGTGAGGGGGTTAGGCAGATGGTGATGGCGTGAGTGCAAAAGGGTCAGGGAGACGGTGATGGAGTAAGTGTGAGGGTATCAGAGTGGCGGTGACTGAGTGAGTGTGAGGGGCTTAGGCAGACGGTGATGGCGTGAGTGCAAAAGGGTCAGGGAGACGGTGATGGAGTGAGTGTGAGGGAATCAGAGTGGCGGTGACTGTGTGAGTGTGAGGGGGTTAGGCAGACGGTGATGGCTTGAGTGCGAAAGGGTCAGGGAGACGATGATGGAGTGAGTGTGAGGGAATCAGGGTGACGATGACGGAGTGAATGTGAAGGGGTCAGGATGACGGTGATGGAGTGAGGGTGATGGGGTCAGTGTAACGGTGATGGAGTGAGTTTGATGAGGTCAAGGTGGCACAGATGGAGTGAAATTGAGCGAGTTAGGGAGATGGTGATGGAGTGAGTGTGAGGGAATCAGGGTGACGATGACGGAGTGAATGTGAAGGGGTCAGGGTGACGGTGCTGGAGTGAGGGTGATGGGGTCAGGGTAACGGTGATAGAGTGAGTTTGATGAGGTCAAGGTGGCACAGATGGAGCGAAATTGAGGGAGTTAGGGTGTCGGTGATGGAGTGAGCGTGAGGGGTCATGGTGATTGTGATGGGTCGAGTGTGAGGGAGTCAGGGTGACAGCGAAGAAGTGAGTGTTGGGGGTCAGGGTGATCGTGATGGAGTGATTGTGAGGGGGTCAGTTTGACGGAGATGGAGTGAGTGTGAGGGAATCAGGATGACGGGGATCGAGTGAGTGTGAGGGGATAAGAGTGACTGTAATGGAGTGAGTGAGGGGATCAGGGTGACGGTGATGGAGTGAGAGAGTGTGAGGGAATCAGGGTGATGGTGACCTAGTGAGTGTGAGGGGTTATGGAGACAGTGATGGAGTGAGTGTGAGGGGGTCAGTGTGACCGTAATCACTCGAATGTGGGGGTGTCAGGGAGACGGTGATGCATTGAGTGTTAGGAAGTCAAGGTGACGGTGATGTAGTGAGTGGGAGGGCATCAGTGTGATCGTGGTGGAGTGAGTGTGGCAATGTCAGGATGACGGTGATGGAGTGAGTGTGAGGGGGTCAATGTGATCCTGATGGAGTGAGTGTGAGGTGCTCAGGGTGATGGTGAGGGAGTAAGTGTGAGGGAGTCATGGTGACGGTGATGGACTGAGGGTGAGGGGTCAGTTTGATGGTGATGGAGTGAGTGTAAGGGGATCAGAGTGATGGTGATGGAGAGAGTGAGAGGGGGTCAGTGTGACGCTGACGGAGTGAGTTTAATGGAGACAGTTTGACGGAGATGGAGTGCGTGTGACGGGGTCAGATTGACGGTGATGGAGTGAGTGTGTTGTGGTAAACGTGAATGTGATGGAGTGAGTGTGAAGGGTCATGGTGACGGTGATGGGATGATTGTGAGAGGGGAAGGCTGACTGTGAAAGAGTGAGTGTGAGGTCAGGTTGACGGTGATGGAGTGAATGTGAAGGGGTCAGTGTGACGGTGATGCAGTGAGTGTGAGGGAGTCATGGTGATGGTGATGCAGTGAGGGTGAGAGAGTCCGGTTGAGGGTGATGGAGTGAGTGTGAGTCGGTCAGTGTTATGCAGATGGAGTGAGTATAATGGAGTCAGTGTGACGGAGATGAAGTGAGTGAGAGGGGGTCAGGTTGACGGTGATGTAGTGAGTGTGTGGCGGGAAGCATGAAGTTGATGGAGTGAGTGTGAAGGGGTCATGGTGACGGTGACGGGATGATTGTGAGAGGTGAAGGGTGACTATGAAGGAGTGAGTGTGAGGGGGTCAGTGTTACGGTGATGGAGGGAGTGTGGGTGATCATGGTGGTGGTGATGGAGTGAGTGTAAGGGGATCAGGGTGATGGTGATGGAGAGAGTGTGAGGGGGTCAGTGTGACTCTGACGGAGTGAGTTTAATGGAGACAGTATGACGGAGCTGGAGTGAGTGTGACGGGGTCAGATTGACGGTGATGGAGTGAGTGTGTTGCGGTAAACGTGAATGTGATGGAGTGAGTGTGAAGGGGTCATGGTGACGGTGATCGTGAGAGGGGAAGGCTGACTATGAAGGAGTGAGTGTGAGGAGGTCAGGTTGACGGTGATGGAGTGAATGTGAAGGGGTCAGATTGACGGTGATGGAGTGAGTGTGAGGGGGTCAGGGTGACGGTGATGAAATGAATGTGAGGGGGTCAGTGTGACGGTGATGCAGTGAGTGTGAGGGAGTCATGGTGACAGTGATGCAGTGAGGGTGAGAGAGTCAGGTTGAGGGTGATGGAGTGAGTGTGAGTGGGTCAGTGTTATGCAGATGGAGTGAGTTTAATGTAGTCAGTGTGACGGAGATGAAGTGAGTGAGAGGGGGTCAGGTTGACGGTGATGTAGTGAGTGTGTGGCGGGAAGCATGAAGGTGATGGAGTGAGTGTGAAGGGGTCATGGTGACGGTGACGGGATGATTGTGAGAGGTGAAGGGTGACTATGAAGGAGTGAATGTGAGGGGGTCAGTGTTACGGTGATGGAGGGAGTGTGGGTATTCATGGTGGTGGTGATGGAGTGAGTGTGAGGGGAACAGTGTGACGGAGATGGAGTGAGTTTGAGGGGATTAGTGTGGCAGAGATGGAATGGGTGTGAGGGGATCAGGTGGACGGTGAATGAGAGACTGTGAAGGGGTCAGGGTGACGGTGAAGGAGTGAGTATGAGGGGGTCAAAGTGACGGTGAAGGAGTGAGTGTGTCGGGGTCAGGGTGAAAGTGATGGAATGAGTGTGAGTGTGTCAGGGTGACGGTGATGAAGTGAGTGTGACGGGGTCAGTGTGATGCAGGTGGAGTGAATGTGAGGGAGTCAGGGTGACTTGGATGGAGTCAGTGCGAGGGTGAGAGTGATGGAGTGAGTGTAAGGGTGTCAGTTTGATGGTGATGGAATGAGTCTGAGGGGGTCAGTGTCACGGTGATGGAGTGAGTGTGAGGGGGTCAGTGTCACGGTGATGGAGTGAGTGTGAGGCAATCAATGTGACGGTTACTGTGTGAGTGTGAGGGTTCAGCGTGACTGAGATCGCGTGAGTGTGAGGGGGTCAGGGAGTTGGTGATGGAGTGAGTGTGAGGAGGTGAGGGAGACGATGATGAAGTGAGTGTGACGCATTCAGTGTGACGCAGATGGAGTGAGTGTGAGAGGGTCAAGGTGACGATGATGGAATGAGTGTGAGGGGGTCAGTTTGACGGTGATGGAGTGAGTGTGAGGGTGTCAGTGTAATGCTGACAGGAGGGAGATTAATGGGCTCAGTGTGACGGTGATGGAGTGAGTGTGAAGGTGTCAGGATGACTGTGATGAGTCAGTGTGAGCAGGTCAGTGTGACGGAAATGGAGTGTGAGAAATTCAGAATGACGTTGATGAAGTGAGTGTGAGGGAGTCAGTTTGATGGTGATGGAGTGTGTGTGAGGCCGTCAGGCTGATGGCGATGGAGTGAGTGTGAGCGGGTCAGTGTGATGCTGATAGAGTGAGTACGATGGGGTCTGGGTGACGGTGATGGAGTGAGTGTGAATGGGGTCAGGCTGATGGCGATGGAGTGAGTGTGAGCGGTCAGGGGAAGGGTGATGGAGTGAGTGTGAGCGGATCAATGTGACAGTGATGGAGAGCGTCTGAAGGGGTCAGTGTGAGGATGATGGAGTGAGTTTAATGGAGTCAGTGTGACGGAGATGGACTGAACGTGATGGGATCAGGGTAAAGATGAAGCAGTAAGTGTGCCGTGGTCAGTGTGATGGTGATGGAGTGGGTGTAAGAGGGGCTGGGTGGTGGTGATGAGTGAGTGTGAGGGGGTCAGGGTGATGGTAATGGAGTGAGTGTGAACGCGACAGGGTGACAAAGATGGAATGAGTGTGAGCGGGTTAGGGTGATGGTGATGGAAGGAGTGTGAGCAGATCAGGGTGACGGTGATGGCGTGAGTGTGAGGGAGTCAGTGTGACACAGACGGCGTGAGGGTGAGGGGGTGAGGGTGACGATGATGGAGTTAGTGTGCGGAGGTCAGTGTGACAGTGATCGCGAGAGTGTGAGGGGGTCAGTGTGACGGAGATGAAGTTAGCTTGAGTGGGTCCGGATGATGGTGATGGAGTGAGTGTGAGGGGTCAGGGAAAGTATAATATTGTGAGTATGAGGGGTTCAGTGAGATGCAGATAGAGTAAGTGTGATGGGGTCAGAGAGACTGTGACGATGTGAGTGTGAGGGGATAAGAGTGAAGGTAATGGACTGACTGTGAGGTGATCAGGGTGAACGTGATGGAGTGAGTCTGATGGGGTCAGTGTCACGGTGATGGAGTGAGTGTGAGGGGGTCAGTGTCACGGTGGTGGAGTGAGTGTGAGGGAATCAGTGTGATGGTGACCGAGTGAGTGTGAGAGTTCAGTGTCACTGGGATCGTGTGAGTGTGAGGGGGTCAGGGAGACGGTGATGAAGTGAGTGTGACGGGGTCAGTGTGATGTAGATGGAGTGAGTGCGAGAGGGTTATGGTGACTTTGGTGGAGTGAGTTTGAGGATGTCAGGGTGACGGTGATGGAGTGAGTGTGAGTGGATCTGGGTGACTGTGATGGAGTGTTTGTGAGGGGGACAGCATGAGGATGATGAAGCGAGGGTAAGGGGGTCTGGGTGATTGTGAAGGAGTGTTTGTACGGGGGTCACGGTGACGGAGATGGAGTGACTGTGAGGAGGGCAGGGTGGCGGTGATGGAATGAGCGTGAGGGTGTCAGGGCGGTGGGGATGGAGTGCATGTGGGGAGATGAGAGTGACGGTGATGGAGTGAGTGTGTGAGGATCAGTGTGAAGGTGATGGAGTGAGTGTGAGGTTGTCAGGGAGACAGAGAATGAGTGGGTGTGAGGGGGTCAGGGTGATGGTGATGGAGTGAGTTTGACGGAATCAGGGTGGTGGTGACCGAGTGAGTGCCAGGGAGTTAGGCAGACGGTGATGGCGTGAGTGTGAGGGGCTCAGGGTGAGGGTGATGGAGTGAGTGTGAGGTGGTCAGGGTGACGGAGTGAGTGTGAGGGGCTCAGGGTGAGGGTGATGGAGTGAGTGTGAGGTGGTCAGGGTGACGGAGTGAGTGTGAGGGCGTCATGGTGATGTTGATGGTGCGAGTGTGAATGGGTCATGGTGATGGTGAAGGAGGGAGTGCGATGGGGTCAGGTTGGACGGTGATGGTGTCAGTGTGAGGTGGTCTGGGTGACAGTGATGGAGTGAGTTCGATGGGGTCATGTTGGCGGTGATGGAGTGAGTGTGAGGGGTTCCAGGTGACAGTGATGAAGTGAATGTGAGATGGTCAGGTTGACACTTGAAGTGAATGTGAGGGAGTCAGTGTGGTGGTGATGGAGTGAGTGTGAGAGGGTCAGGATGACAGTGATGCACTGAGTGTGGGGGCGTCATGGTGACGGTGATGAAGTGAGTGCGAGTGGTTCAGGGTGACACTGATAGAGTGAATGTGAGGGAGTCAGGGTGACGGTGATGGAGTGAATGTGAGGGCGTCAGGGTGACGGTGAAGGAGTGTATTTGAGGGTATCAGGGTGGCGGTGACTGAGTGAGTGTGAGGGGGTGAGGCAGAGGGGGTTGGCGTGAGTGCAAAAGGATCAGGGAGACGGTGATGGAGTGAGTGTGAGGGAATCAGAGTGGCGGTGACTGAATGAGTGTGAGGGGGTTAGGCAGACGGTGATGGCTTGAGTGCGAAAGGGTCAGGGAGACGATGATGGAGTGAGTGTGAGGGAATCAGGGTGACGATGACGGAGTGAATGTGAAGGGGTCAGGATGACGGTGATGGAGTGAGGGTGATGGGGTCAGGGTATCGGTGATAGAGTGAGTTTGATGAGGTCAAGGTGGCACAGATGGAGTGAAATTGAGGGAGTTAGGGTGACGGTGATGGAGTGAGTGTGAGGGGTCATGGTGATTGTGATGGAGTGATTGTGAGGGTGTCAGTGTGACGGAGATGGTGTGAGTCTGTGGGGATTAGTGTGACGGAGATGGAGTGAGTGTGAGGGAATCAGGATGACGGGGACCGAGTGAGTGTGAGGGGATAAGAGTGACTGTAATGGAGTGAGTGAGGGGATCAGGGTGACGGTGATGGAGTGAGAGAGTGTCAGGGAATCAGGGTGCTGGTGACCGAGTGAGTGTGAGGGGTTATGGAGACAGTGATGGAGTGAATGTGAGGGGGTCAGTGTGACCGTAATCACTTGAGTGTGGGGGGATCAGGGAGACGGTGATGGATTGTGTGTGAGAAAGTCAAGGTGACGGTGATGTAGTGAGTGGGAGGGCATCAGTGTGAACGTGGTGGAGTGAGTGTGGCAATGTCAGGATGACGGTGATGGAGTGAGTGTGAGGGGGTCAATGTGATCCTGATGGAGTGAGTGTGAGGTGCTCGGGGTGACGGTGAGGGAGTAAGTGTGAGGGAGTCATGGTGACGGTGATGGACTGAGGGTGAGGGGTCAGGTTGATGGTGGTGGAGTGAGTGTAAGGGGATCAGGATGATGGTGATGGAGAGAGTGTGAGGGGGTTAGTGTGACGCTGACGGAGTGAGTTTAATGGAGACAGTGTGACGGAGATGGAGTGAGTGTGGCGGGGTCAGATTGACGGTGATGGAGTGAGTGTGTTGCGGTAAACGTGAATGTGATGGAGTGAGTGTGAAGGGGTCATGGTGACGATGATGGGATGATTGTGAGAGGGGAAGGCTGACTATGAAGGAGTGTGTGTGAGGGGCTCAGGGAGTTGGTGATGGAGTGAGTGTGAGGATGTGAGGGAGACGATAATGCAGTGAGTGTGACGCATTCAGTGTGATGCAGATGGAGTGAGTGTGAGAGGGTCAGATGACGATGATGGAATTAGTGTGAGGGGGTCAGTTTGACGGTGATGGAGTGAGTGTGAGGGTGTCAGTGTAATGCTGACCGGAGGGAGATTAATGGGCTCAGTGTGACGGTGATGGAGTGAGTGTGAAGGTGCCAGGATGACGGTGATGATTCAGTGTGAGCAGGTCAGTGTGACGGAAATGGAGTGTGAGAAATTCTGAATGACGTTGTTGAAGTGAGTGTGACGAAGTCAGTTTGATGGTGATGGAGTGAGTTTGAGGCGGTCAGGCTGATGGCAATGGAGTGAGTGTGAGCGTGTCAGTGTGACGCTGATGGAGTATGTTTAATGGGGTCAGTGTGAAAGAGATTGAGTGAGTGTGAGGGGGTCAGGCTGACGGCAATGGAGTGAGTGTGAGTGCATCAGGTTGTGGGTGATGGAGAGAGTGTGTGTGAGTCAGTGCGACGGCGTTGGAGTGAGTGTGAGGAGTTCAGGGAGAGGGTGATGAAGTGAGTGTGAGGGGATCAATGTGACAGTGATGGAGTGCATCTGAAGGGGATAGTTTGAGGGTGATGGAGTGAGTTCAATGGAGTCAGTGTGATGAAGATGGACTGAATGAGTTGGGGTCAGGGTGAACGTGAAGGTGTGAGTGTGCTGTGGTCAGTGTGACGGTGATGGAATGAGTGTAAGGTGGTCAGGGTGACGGTAATGGAGTGGGTGTGAGGTGGTCTGGGTGAGGTGATGAGTGAGTGTGAGGGGGATAGGGTGATGGTGATGGAGTGAGTGAGAGTGCGACAGGATGACGATGATGGAATGAATGTGAGCGGGTCAGGGTGATGGGGATAGAGTGAGTGTGAGGCGGTCAGGCTGACGGCGATGGAGTGAGTATGAGGGGGTCAGTGTGACACAGATGGTGTGAGGGTGAGGGGGTTAGGGTGACGATGATGGAGTTAGTGCGAGGGCGTCAGTGTGACTGTGATCGCGAGAGTGTGAGGGTGTCAGTGTGACGGAGATGGAGTGAGTGTTAGAGGGTCAGGATGATGGTGATGGAGTGAGTGTGAGGGGTCAGGGAAAGGATAATGGTGTGAGTGTGAGGGGTTCAGTACGATGGAGATAGAGTAAGTGTGAGGGGGTCAGAGAGACCGTGATGATGTGAGTGTGAGGGGATAAGAGTGACGGTAATGGAATGACTGTGAGGTGATCAGGGTGAATGTGATGGAGTGAGTCTGAGGGGGTCAGTGTCACAGCGATGGAGTGAGTGTGAGGGGGTCAGTGTCACGGTGATGGAGTGAGTGTGAGGGAATCAGTGTGACGGTGACTGAGAGAGTGTGGGTATTCAGTGTCACTGGGATTGCGTGAGTGTGAGGGGGTCAGGGAGACAATGATGCAGTGAGTGTGAGGGGTCAGGCTGACGAAAATGGAGTGAGTGTGAGGACGTCAGGGTGACGGTGATAGAGTGAGTTTGAGGGGGCCTGGGTGATGGTGATGGAGTGAGTGTGAGGGGGTCAGTGTAACGCTGACCGGAGGGAGTTCAATGGGCTCAGGGTGATGATGATGGAATGAGTGTGAGCAGGTCAGTGTGATGGTGATGGAGTGAGTGTGAGGCGGTCAGGCTTACGGCGATGGAGTGAGCGTGAGCGGGTCAGTGTGACGCGGATGGCGTGTGTTTAATGGCGTCAGTGAGAAAGAAATCGAGTGTGTGTGAGGGGGTCAGGGTGACTGTGGTGGAGTGAGTGTGTGTGGGTCAGTGTGACGGTGATGGAGTGAGTGTGATGGGGTCTGGGTGACGGTGATGGAGTGAGTGTGAGGGGGTCAGTCTGATGGCGATGGAGTGAGTGTGATGGGGCCTGGGTGACGGCGATGGAGTGAGCGTGAGGGGTCAGTCTGATGGCGATGGAGTGAGTGTGAGCGGTCAGGGGAAGGGTGATGGAGTGAGTGTGAGCTGATCAATGTGACAGCGATGGAGAGCATCTGAAGGGGTCAGTGTGAGGATGATGGAGTGAGTTTAATGGAGTCAGTGTGACGGAGATGGACTGAACGTGATGGGATCAGGGTGAAGATGAAGGAGTGAGTGTGCCGTGGTCAGTGTGATGGTGATGGAGTGGGTGTAAGGGGGTCTGGGTGGTGGTGATGGAGTGAATGTGAACGCAACAGGGTGACAAAGATGGAATGTGTGTGAGCGGGTTCGGGTGATGGTGATGGAAGGAGTGTGAGCAGATCAGGGTGACGGTGATGGCGTGAGTGTGAGGGATTCAGTGTGACACAGACGGCGTGAGGGTGAGGGGGTGAGGGTGACGATGATGGAGTTAGTGTGAGGAGGTCAGTGTGACTGTGATCGCGAGAGTGTGAGGGGGTCAGTGTGACGGAGATGAAGTTAGTTTGAGTGGGTCCGGATGATGGTGATGGAGTGAGTGTGAGGGGTCAGGGAAAGGATAATAGTGTGAGTATGAGGGTTTCAGTGAGATGCAGATAGAGTAAGTGTGATGGGGTCAGAGAGACCGTGATGATGTGAGTGTGAGGGGATAAGAGTGACGGTAATGGACTGACTGTGAGGTGATCAGGGTGAACGTGATGGAGTGAGTCTGGTGGGGTCAGTGTCACGGTGATGGAGTGAGTGTGAGGGGGTCAGTGTCATGATGGTGGAGTGAGTGTGAGGGAATCAGTGTGATGGTGACCGAGTGAGTGTGAGAGTTCAGTGTCACTGGGATCGTGTGAGTGTGAGGAGGTCAGGGAGACGGTGATGGAGTGAGTGTGAAGGGGTGAGAGAGACGGTGATGAAGTGACTTGACGGGGTCAGTGTGATGCAGATGGAGTGAGTGCAAGAGGGTCACGGTGATCGTGATGGAGTGAGTGCGAGAGGGTTATGGTTTCTTTGGTGGAGTGAGTTTGAGGATGTCAGGGTGATGGTGATGGAGTCAGTGTGAGTGGATCAGGGTTACTGTGATGGAGTGATTGTGAGGGGGACAGCATGAAGATGATGGAGCGAGGGTAAGGGGGTCTGGGTGATGGTGAAGGAGTGTTTGTGCGGGGGTCACGGTGACAGAGATGGAGTGACTGTGAGGAGGGCAGGGTGGCGGTGATGGAATGAGCGTGAGGTGGTCAGGGCGGTGGGGATGGCGTGAGTGTGGGGAGATGAGAGTGACGATGATGGAGTGAGTGTGAGGGGGTCAGGGTGACGGTGATGGAGTGAGTGTGAGGTGGTCAAGGTGACGGTGATGGAGAGAGTGTGAGGTGATGAGTGTTTTTTTGATGGAGTGAGTGTGAGGGGGTCAGGCTGAGGATATGGAGTGTGTGTGAGGGGATGAGTGTGACGTTGCTGGAGTGTGGCTGAGGGAATCAGTGTGATGGTGTTGGAGTGAGTGTGTGTTGGGGTCAGGATGACGGTGATGGAGTGAGTCTGAAAGGGTCAGGGTGACGGTGATGGAGCGAGCGTGAGTGCATTATGGTGATGGTGATGGAGTGAGTGTGAGGGGGTCAGAGTGACGGTGAAGAAGTGAGTGTGAGGGAATCAGGGTGACAGTGATGGAATGAGTGTGAGGTGGTCAGGGAGCCGGTGATGGAGTGAGTGTGTGGGGGTCGGGGAAATGGTGATGGAGTGAATGTGAGGGGATCAAGGTGACAGTGAAGGAGTGAGTGTGAGGGGGTCAGTGTGACGGTGATGAAGTGATTGTGAGGGGGTCAGGGTGAAGGTGATGGAGTGAGTGTGAGGTGATCAGGGAGACGGTGATGGAGTGAATGCGATTTGGTCTGTGTGACTGTGGTGGAATGAGTGTGAGGGGGTCAGTGTGACTGTCATGGACTGAGTGTGAGGGGTCAGGGTGGTGGGGATGAAGTGAGCGTGGCAGATAAGTGTGACGGTGATGGCATGCGTGTGAGGGGATGAGTGTGACGGTGATGGAGTGAGTGTGAAGGAGGTCACGGTGATGGTGATGGAGTGAGTTTGAGGTGGTCAGGGTGACACAGATGGAGTGAATGTGAGGGAGGCATGGTGACGGTGATGGAGCGAGTGTGAGGTGGTCAGGGAGACACAGATGGAGTGAATGTGAGGGAGGCATGCTGATGGTGATGAAGCGAGTGTGAGGGGGTCAGGGAGATGGTGATGGAGTGAGTGTGAGTGGGTCTATGTGACGGTGATGGAGTGAGTGTGAGGGGGTCAGTGTGACCGTGATGGAATGAGTGTGTGTTGGTCAGGGTGATGGTGAAGGATTGACTGAGGTTATCGGGGGACGGTGATGGAGTGAGTGTGAGAAGTTCAGGATGACAGTGATAGAGTGAATGTGAGGAGGTCAAGGTGACGGTGATGGAGTGTGTGTGAGGGGGTCACAGTGACAGTGATGGTGTGTGTGTGAGGGAGTCAGTGTGACGGAGATGGAGTGAGTGTGAAATGGTCAGGGTGACAGTGATGGAGAGAGTCTGAGATGGTGAGGGTGACGGTGATGAGTGAGAGTTGGGATGTCAGAGTGACGATGATGGAATGAGTGTGTGGCGGTAAGGGTGAAGGCGATGGAGTGAGTGTGAAGGGGTCAGTGTGACAGTGAAGGAGTGAGTGTGAGGTTGACCGGTTGACAGTCATGGAGTGAGTGTGAGGGGATTAGTGTGATGGTAATGGAGTGAGTGTGAGGGGGCCAGTGTGATGCTGCTGAAGTGAGTGTGAGAGGGTCTCTGTGTCGGTGATGGAGTGAGTGTGAGGGGTTCAGGGTGATGGTGATGGAGTAAGTGTGAAGGCATCAGTGTGATGATGATGGAGTGAATGTGAGGTGGCCACGTTGACAGTGATGAAGTGTGTGTGAGGGGGTCAGGGTGATGGTGGTGGAGTGAGTGTGAGGGGGTCAGTGTGACGGAGATGGAGTGAGTGTGAGTGGGTCAGAATGACAGTGGTGGATTGAGTGTGAGGGTGTCACGGTGATGATGATGGAGTGAGACTGAGGGTGTCGGGGTGACGATGATGGAATGAGTGTGTGGCGGTAAGGGTGAAGGTGATGGAATGAGTGTGAATGGTTCATGGTGACGGTGATGGAGTGAGTGTGAGTGGTGCAGCGTGATGTTGTTGGAGTGAGTGTGAGAGCGTCACTGTGACGGTGATAGAGTGAGTGTGAGGGGTTAAGCGTGATGGTGATGGAGTGAGTGTGAGTTGGTCAGGGTGACGGTGATGGATTGAGTGTGAGGTTGGTAGGGTGAAGGTGACGGATTGAGTCTGAGGTTGTCAGGATGACGGTGATGGAGTGAATGTGAGGGGGTCACGGTGATGATGATGGAGTGTGCCTGAAGGTGTCAGGGTGACGATGATGGAATGAGTGTGTGGCGGTAAGTGTAAAGGTGATGGAGTGAGTGTGAAGGGATCAGTGTGACAGTGAAGGGGTGAGTGTGAGGTTGACCGGTTGATGGTTGTGGAGTGAGTGTGAGGGGATTAGTCTGACGGTGATGGAGCGAGTGTGAGGGGGTCGGTGTGATGCTGCTGGAGTGAGTGTGAGAGGGTCACTGTGACGGCAATGGAGTGAGTGTGAGGGGGTTCAGTGACACGGTGATGGAGTGAGTATGATGGGGTCAGTATGACTGTGATGGAGTGAGTGTGAGGGTTCCATGTTGACGGTGATGGAGTGTGTGTGAGGGGGTCATTGTGACGGAGATGGAGTGAGTGTAAGTGGATCAGTGTGACAGAGAGTCTGGGATTGACAGTGTGATGGTGATGGAGGGAGTTTGAGGGGATTCAGGGTCACAGTGATGGAGTGAGTGTGAGAGAGTCATGGTGACGATGATGGAGTGAGTGTGAGGGGTGCAGCGTGATGGTGTTGGAGTGAGTGTGAGAGGGTCACTGTGAAGGTGATGGAGTGAGTGTGAGGGGGTCAGGGTGATGATGATGGAGTGAATGTCAGGGGGCTACGGTAACGGTGGTGGAGTGTGTGTGAGGTTAGTAGGGTGACGCTGACGGATTGAGTCTCAGGTTGTCAGGATGATGGTGATGGAGTGAATGTGAGGGGGTCGCGGTGATGATGATGGAGTGAGACTGAGGGTGTCAGGGTGACGATGATGGAATGAGTGTGTGGCGGTAAGGGTGAAGTTGATGGAGTGTGTGTGAAGAGGTCAGTGTGACAGTGAAGCAATGAGTGTGAGGTTTGCCAGTTGATGGTTGTGGAGTGAGTGTGAGGGGATTAGTCTGACGGTGATGGAGTGAGTGTGAGGGGTTCAGTGTGATGCTGCTGGAGTGAGTGTGAGAGGGTCACAGTGACGGCGATGGAGTGAGTGTGAGGGGTTCAGTGTCACGATGATGGAGTGAGTGTGAACGGGTTCATGGTGACAGTGATGGATTGAGTGTGAGGTTGTCAGCATGACGGTAATGGAGTGAATGTGGGAGGGTCAAGGTGATGGTGATGGAGGGAACTGAGAGTGTCAAGGTGACGATGATGGAATGAGTGTGTGGCGGTAAGTGTGACGGTGATGGAGTGAGTGTGAGGTGGTCAGGGAGACGGTGATGGAGTGAGTGTGAGGTGGTCTGTGTGGCTGCGGTGGAATGAGTGTGAAAGGGTCAGGGTGACGGTGATGGAGTGATTGTGAAAGGGTCAGGGTGAGTGTAATGGAGTGGGTGTGAGGGGGTCGGAGTGATGGTGATGGAGTGAGTGTGAGAGGGTCAGGGTGACGGTGATGGAGCGAGTGTTAGGCGGTTTGTATGAGTGTGATGGAGTGAGTGTGAGGGGGTCAGGGTGAGGGTGATGGAGTGAGCGTGAGGGTGCCGGGTGACGGTGATGAAATGAGTGTGAGAGTGTCAGGGTTTTGGAAATGAAGTGAGTGTGAGGGTGTCAGGGTGTTGGCGATGGAGCGAGTGTGAGGGGATCAGGGTGACCATGAAAGAGTGAGTAAGATGTGGCCAGGGTGAAGGTGATGGAGTGAGTATGAGAGGGTCAGAGTGATGATGATGGAGTGAGTGTGAGGGTGTCAGGGTTATGGTGATGGAGTCAGTGTGAGGGGGTCAGGGTGACGGTGATGGAGTGAGTGTGAAAGGGTCAGGGTGAAGGTGTTGGAGTGGTGTGAAAGGGTCAGGGTGAGGGTAATGGAGTGGGTGTGAGGCGGTCGGTTTGACGGTGATGGAGTGAGTGTGAGGGGGTCAGGGTGTCGGTGATGGAGTGAGAATGATGTGGCCAGGGTGAGGTTGATGGAGTGAGTGTGAAAAGGTCAGGGTGACCGTGATGGAGTCAGTATAAGGGTGTCAGGGTGACGGTGATAGAGAGAACATGAGAAAGTCAGGGTGATGATTATTGAGACAGTGTGAGGGGTCAGGGTGAGTCTGATGGAGTGAGTGTGAGGTGGTCAGTGTGAGTGTGATGGAGTGAGTGTGAGGGGTTCCGGGTGATGGTGGAAGAGTCAGTGTAAGGGGGTCCAGGTTACAGGGATTGAGTGAGTGTGAGGGGATCAGGGTGACGGTGATGGAGTGAGTGTGAAAGGGTCAGGGTTAGGGTGATGGAGTGAATGCGAAAGGGTCAGGGTGACGGTGATGGAATGAGTATGAGAGGTCAGGGTGACGGTGATGGAGTGAGTGTGAGGGGGTCACGGTGATCGAGTGTGTGTGAGGCGGTTTGTGTGAGTGGGATGGAGTGAGTGTGAGGGTGTCAGGGTGACCATGAAAGAGTGAGTATCATGTGGGCAGGGTGAAGGTGATGGAGTGAGTGTGAGGGTGTCAGGGTGAAGGCGATGGAGTGAGTGTGAGGGGATCAGGGTGTCGGTGATGGAGTGAGTATGATGTGGCCAGGGTGAGGGTGATGGAGTGAGTGTGAAAAGGTCAGGGTGACCGTGATGGAGTGAGTATAAGGGTGTCAGGGTGACGGTGATAGAGAGAACATGAGAAAGTCAGGGTGATGATTATTGAGTCAGTGTGAGGGGGTCAGGGTGAGTCTGATGGAGTGAGTGTGAGGTGGTCAGTGTGAGTGTGATGGAGTGAGTGTGAGGGGGTCCGGATGATGGTGGAAGAGTCAGTGTAAGGGGGTCCAGGTTACAGGGATTGAGTGAGTGTGAGGGGATCAGGGTGACGGTGATGGAGTGAGTGTGAAAGGGTCAGGGTTAGGGTGATGGAGTGAATGCGAAAGGGTCAGGGTGAGGGTGATGGAATGAGTATGAGAGGTCAGGGTGACGGTGATGGAGTGAGTGTGAGGGGGTCACGGTGATCGAGTGTGTGTGAGGCGGTTTGTGTGAGTGGGATGGAGTGAGTGTGAGGGTGTCAGGGTGACCATGAAAGAGTGAGTATCACGTGGGCAGGGTGAAGGTGATGGAGTGAGTGTGAGGGTGTCAGGGTGAAGGCGATGGAGTGAGTGTGAGGGGATCAGGGTGTCGGTCATGGAGTGAGTATGATGTGGCCAGGGTGAGGGTGATGGAGTGAGTGTGAAAAGGTCAGGGTGACCGTGATGGAGTGAGTATAAGGGTGTCAGGGTGACGGTGATAGAGAGAGCATGAGAAAGTCAGGGTGATGGTTATTGAGTCAGTGTGAGGGGTCAGGGTGACGGTGATGCTGTGAGTGTGAGGCGGTCAGTGTGAGTGCGAAGGAGTGAGTGTGGGGGTGTCAGGGTGAGGGTGATGGAGTGATTGTGAGAGGGTCAGGGTGACGGTGATGGTGTGAGTATAAGGGTGTCAGGGTGATGGTGATAGAATGAACATGAGAAAGTCAGGGTGATGGTTATAGAGTCAGTGTGAGGGGGTCAGGGTGCAGGTGTTGGAGTGGTGTGAAAGGGTCAGGGTGAGGGTAATGGAGTGGGTGTGAGGCGGTCGGTTTGACGGTGATGGAGTGAGTGTGAGGGGCTCAGGGTGTCGGTGATGGAGTGAGAATGATGTGGCCAGGGTGAGGTTGATGAAGTGAGTGTGAAAAGGTCAGGGTGACCGTGATGGAGTGAGTATAAGGGTGTCAGGGTGACGGTGATAGAGAGAACATGAGAAAGTCAGGGTGATGATTATTGAGTCAGTGTGAGGGGTCAGGGTGAGTCTGATGGAGTGAGTGTGAGGTGGTCAGTGTGAGTGTGATGGAGTGAGTGTGAGGGGGTCCGGGTGATGGTGGAAGAGTCAGTGTAAGGGGGTCCAGGTTACAGGGATTGAGTGAGTGTGAGGGGATCAGGGTGACGGTGATGGAGTGAGTGTGAAAGGGTCAGGGTTAGGGTGATGGAGTGAATGCGAAAGGGTCAGGGTGAGGGTGATGGAATGAGTATGAGAGGTCAGGGTGACGGTAATGGAGTGAGTGTGAGGGGGTCACGGTGATCGAGTGTGTGTGAGGCGGTTTGTGTGAGTGGGATGGAGTGAGTGTGAGGGTGTCAGGGTGACCATGAAAGAGTGAGTATCATGTGGGCAGGGTGAAGGTGATGGAGTGAGTGTGAGGGTGTCAGGGTGAAGGCGATGGAGTGAGTGTGAGGGGATCAGGGTGTCGGTGATGGAGTGAGTATGATGTGGCCAGGGTGAGGGTGATGGAGTGAGTGTGAAAAGGTCAGGGTGACCGTGATGGAGTGAGTATAAGGGTGTCAGGGTGACGGTGATAGAGAGAACATGAGAAAGTCAGGGTGATGATTATTGAGTCAGTGTGAGGGGGTCAGGGTGAGTCTGATGGAGTGAGTGTGAGGTGGTCAGTGTGAGTGTGATGGAGTGAGTGTGAGGGGGTCCGGATGATGGTGGAAGAGTCAGTGTAAGGGGGTCCAGGTTACAGGGATTGAGTGAGTGTGAGGGGATCAGGGTGATGGTGATGGAGTGAGTGTGAAAGGGTCAGGGTTAGGGTGATGGAGTGAATGCGAAAGGGTCAGGGTGAGGGTGATGGAATGAGTATGAGAGGTCAGGGTGACGGTGATGGAGTGAGTGTGAGGGGGTCACGGTGATCGAGTGTGTGTGAGGCGGTTTGTGTGAGTGGGATGGAGTGAGTGTGAGGGTGTCAGGGTGACCATGAAAGAGTGAGTATCATGTGGGCAAGGTGAAGGTGATGGAGTGAGTGTGAGGGTGTCAGGGTGAAGGCGATGGAGTGAGTGTGAGGGGATCAGGGTGTCGGTCATGGAGTGAGTATGATGTGGCCAGGGTGAGGGTGATGGAGTGAGTGTGAAAAGGTCAGGGTGACCGTGATGGAGTGAGTATAAGGGTGTCAGGGTGACGGTGATAGAGAGAACATGAGAAAGTCAGGGTGATGGTTATTGAGTCAGTGTGAAGGGTCAGGGTGACGGTGATGGTGTGAGTGTGAGGCGGTCAGTGTGAGTGCGAAGGAGTGAGTGTGAGGGTGTCAGGGTGAGGGTGATGGAGTGATTGTGAGAGGGTCAGGGTGACGGTGATGGTGTGAGTATAAGGGTGTCAGGGTGATGGTGATAGAATGAACATGAGAAAGTCAGGGTGATGGTTATAGAGTCAGTGTGAGGGGGTCAGGGTGACGGTGATGGTGTGAGTGTGAGGCGGTCAGTGTGAGAGTGAAGGAGTGAGTGTGAGTAGGTCAGGGTGAGGGTGATGGAGTGATTGTGAGGATGTCAGTGTTTCGGAAATGGAATGAGTGTGAGAGGGTTACGGTGATGGTGATGGAGCGAGTGAGAGATAGTCTGGGTGAGGGTGATGAAGTGAGTGTGAGGGTGTCAGGGTGACGGTGATAGAGTGACCGTGAGAAAGTCAGGGTGATTGTGATTGAGTCTGTGTGAGGGGGTCATGGTGAAGGTGATGGAGTGAGTGTGAGAGGGTTAGAGTGACCGAGATGGAGTGAGTGTGAATGTGTCAGCGTGATGGTGATAGAGTGAGTGTGAAGCGGTAGGTGTGAGTGTGTTGGAGTGAGTGTGAGGGGGTCAGGGTGAGGATGATGGAGTGAATGTGAGGATGTCAGTGTTTCGGAAATGGAATGAGTGTGAGAGGGTTACGGTGACGGTGATGGAGTGAGTGTGGGAGGGTCAGGGTGAGGGTGATGAAGTGAGTGTGAGGGTTTCAGGGTGACGGTAATAGAATGAGTGTGAGAAAGTCAGGGTGATGGTGATTGAGTCTGTGTGAGGGGGTCATGGTGAAGGTGATGGAGTGAGTGTGAAAGGGTTAGAGTGACCGAGATGGATTGAGTGTGAGGGTGTCAGGGTGTTGGTGGTAGAGAGAGTGTGAGGCGGTCAGTGTGAGTGTGATGGAGTGACTGTGAGAGGGTCATTGTGATGGTGATGGAGTGAGTGTTAGGGGATCAGGGTGACCATGAAAGAGTGAGTATGATGTGGCCAGGATGAGGGTGTTGTAGTGAGTGTGAGGGTGTCAGGGTGACAGTGATGGAGTGAGTGTGAGTGTGTCAGGTGACGGTGATAGAGTGAGTGTGAGGGGGTCAGGGTTTTTGAAATGGAGTGAATGTAAGGGGGCCAGGGTGAAGGCGATGGAGTGAGTGTGAGTGTATCAGGGTGACAATGATGGAGTGAGTGTGAGGGGGTCAGGGTGAGGGTGATGGAGTGAGTGTGAGGGGGTCAGTGTGATGGTGATGGAGTGAGTGTGAGGGGGTGATGGTGACGGTGATGAAGTGAGTCTAAAGGGGTCAGTGTGACTGTGATTGAATGAGTGTGAGTGTGTCTGGGTGACTATCATGGAGTGAGTGTGAGGGGTTCACAGTGATGGTGATGGAGTGAGTGTGAGAGGATCAGGGTGACGGTGATGGAGTGAGTGTGAGAGGGTCAGGGTGACAGTGATGGAGTGAATGTGAGGGGTTCAGCGTGACAGTGATGGAGTGAGTGTGAGGGGGTCAGTGTGACGGTGATGGAGTGAGTGTTAGGGGACAGGGTGAGGAT